>NC_090322.1:47263207-47594179 GCF_040869045.1 Eurosta solidaginis
ATAACCAACATTTAAGCAACAAATTGTTTCAATATTCTCCGCTAAATACCAGTCATTGTGCAGATTTTCATTATGCTGGTCATTTGCTGAAGTATTCGTGTGTACTTATGAGTACAACAACACAAAAAGCAAGCTTAAATCAAAAGTATGCAGAGTAGCCAAGTCAAGAGGGAGTGGAGTTACCCTAAAAAGGTTGCCTGCTTTTGTTTGGATAAATGTCGCTGGAAATTAGAGAGTTTTAGCGAGTTTACTTAAAATGTGAGTTGTGCCCCTGGGTAGAGGTCACAATTGGCTAGACAGACAAATATGCAAATAAAAGTAAAATATGCTTTTTTTTTGCAATTTTTTTTTTTGTTCAGCCTTCGTAATAAAAAGTGCAAAGTAGCAGGTGGGGAAATCTCTTTCGCACAAATAAATCATAATTTTTTTAAATATTCACTTATATATATGTACATACAAGTTTGTATGGAATGAAAAAAATATTTATGCGTACGATTATCTTAGGTGGCTAACTTTAGCGCATTTTTCTTAATTTTGTCAAAATTTTTAGCTACTTTTTTCTATTAGTACTGCCATGGCGAATGAGTAACTTAAACTTATTTAATGCAGGCATGCTTAACCAACGAATGATATCGTTTCGTTGGTTAAGCATGCCTGATTTAATGTGTTGGAAATGCCGAAACTTAGATATGGTTTAGGCTGAGTTTTGATAAGACGTACATATTAGTGGGTGACGATCTTATATATTACTAGCTTTACCAGGCGCACGTTGTAACGCCCAAGATGGAATGGATGTTGCGTTATTTTTTCTGTTTTGTTTGTTGATAATTTAATTTATTGTTCTGTAAATTGAATTGAATTTTGTACGCATGTTTGGTGAAATTTTCTGTTAAAACATTTTATTCTTGTATCTTATTGTATCTTATTTTATATTATTGTATTGCTTTTACCGCTGACGATTGATGCTTTGATTACATTCCGAAGAAGCATGACTGGTAAGCCAATTTTCAAATATATGCGCGGACATTCCTTTTGGTTCTAAGGAGTATAGAAATTCATTTGGATAATTCACAATTTTATCTTCATCTGTAACTATGTGGATCGATTTATATTTCATCACTTCACCAGGAAATTGGTTTTGAATGCGATCATTGATTTTGTTAACATGATCATTTTTGGGAGCTAAGATAGTTCTTTTGCATAGCCAAAAACAAAAACATTTAAATTAAAAATTCTTAATTCTGAAATATAAAAAACTTTCATCTTGATCGAAGGAACCTCGAGCCAAAATTTCGTGATGATCGAAGTATAGCAAACACGTTTTCATAGGGAACACACACACAGAATTTGATTTTTAAAGAAGAAGTAGATAGACTGAAGCTAAACAATTTTTTAACAGCGGCAGATTACTAAACGTCCAAAAGGCATAACAGCTAAACTCAACAATGCAGTCAAACTTTAGGTGTTAAAATAACTTAAGTTTGTACGGCAGCCATATTTTTTCCCCATTCCACATTTTACTGGAGGTTTTAGGACTTAACGTCACATAGCTCCTTACCAATTTTAATTATCCTACCATTACGACATCCAGATATATGCAGTATAATGTATTCCATTTTTATGGGAGGTGCCACGCCCCCTTTTTCCCAATTACATATTTTCTTGGTGGTGTTAGGGATTGACCTCAAATAACTCCTTACTGAATTTCAATGTTCTGGCATGTATACCTTCAAAGTTATGCATTACTAAAGATTACATTTGTATGGGAGGTGCCACGCCCCCTTTCTCCAAATTCCGCATTTTCTTGGTGGTGTTAGGGATTGACCTCATATAACTCCTCATTGAATTTCAATGTTCTGGCATGTATACCTTCAAAGGTATGCAGTACCAAAAACTCCATTTGTATGGGAGGTGCCACGCCCCTTTTATATATCGAAATTATTTTTAGCCTAAAACTTTCCCGTTGATCGAAGAAACCCATAACCAAAACTTGGCGGTGATTGATGTGTCGGAAATACGTTTCCATAGCGAACACACACACAGAATTTGATTTTTATATATATATGGCTAAACCGATTTGTGATTTCAAAATCAACTAACCATCATCTCTCCTTCCTGTATCTTTCCTTAAAATTTCATGGCAATCTATCGAGCCGTTCTCGAGTTATGGAGTGACAATCAAAATGTACACTTCTTTTTATATATATAGATTTCTAATTGCTCTTTTTATGTGCAGGTCCGTTTTTCGTGCTATTAACGAGCTTTGGGCATTATTGGTCGTAGTGCTTTTGTTTAGCTATATTTTAGTAAAATAATTTGTTAAAAATAAGCGATTGTAACTATGTCACTATTGTGAATATTTAATTAGAACTAACACTGCATTACCGGCAGTTGCTAATATTCGCCAGATGGCAGCGCAAGCGCATGTAAGTTTTCATTGATAGATGATTTATTGATAGATAGCTGATTTCTGCTGATATTTGCTATGAGACTTTTATATTTGTTGCGCAAGATGTGCACGGGTCCGGCTAGTATGTTACATTCGTCAAAGAACTTTTGTTGAAAATATTATTATCTGTAATTTGGTTACAATATACACCAATATACACGAAATAGAATGCAGATCCATGATATAGAAAGGAGAAATGAAATGACAAAGAAAAGGTGGGTAAATGTGAATATGAATAAGGATATGGGCGTGTTATCAATTTCTTACCAACGAGCTATCGGTGTATTATCGACTAAATATAGATGAGTTATCGAAGTGTTATAAACTTGCTATCGATAGCAAATGCTATCGATGAGCTACCGATTTCTAGTTGACTATTTACTGGGTTTTCATCGAGAATTTATGAATTTACCATTGAAAACTGTCGATTATTTATCTAAAAGTTATCGATATTAAATTTAAATATTATCAGTTTCTTATGGGCGTTTTTCCGACTTGATATTTGGGATGTTATCCATTTACTTTCAATTCGTTATCAATTTGTTATCGAAAGTTAAGTTAGTGTCATATGGAGGCGCATTTCATGCAGGACATACACACTAGAGGTTTACACCGATCACTTTATCGGCGGCGGCGGCGTAGGCTCTATTAGATACCGGCGGCGGCGGCGTGTATGTATTTAAGGAAATCAACGTTTTGGCCATTTCGGAAAGATCCGGGGTTTTTGCCTCAAAATCTCACAGATCGTTCAAAAATTTTCAGGAGTAGCTCCTTGCGGAGGGATTGTCCCTCGTTCACTTACTCCAGAGAGGGTTCCAACCTAATTCCGGTCTTTCGAATTGGTACTGCTGCGTCTGCTGAAAAGAAATAGAGATACATAAAATGGTCACACTTTTGTCTGTATATCTCATGCAAAGTGTAGTTTCACCTGAGATTAACTCCTAATAATCGTCGCAAACACAATTTCTTCAAATCATTTGTGTCTCCTTGGCGATCACGCACAAAGGCGACTTACGGTTGCTATTAATGGTCTATTAATACTCATGACTATCGTGGCACTGGGTGCATCCAGTTTTTTCGAGCTACAATTCCCGATGCGCGAACAGGAGCAATCCCGACCACCAGTCGCTGGCACGCGTCATGACCCTAACATCATATGCCAGCACAGAAGCTATGGGACTGCGACTTCGTACTCATATGTACCTTCGTCAACGTCACTTTCCTAGAAGATCTAGGTGTAGCTCCGAAGATTTTCTAACGGATGTTTTTGTCGCGCTATGCTGCCGAGCTACACTAGAGAAACACCGTGAAACGTTAGGGAGTGACTATTCAGCAAAGGATGCCACCTTCGAAATCATAAACAGTCTAAGTGGATGTCATTGCGTAACTCATGGGTGAAAATCGTATAATCTTCGGCGCATCTACATAACTAAAATTTTACAAGGACCCTGGATAAAAATTTTAAAATGTACACCAAAGTTTGGAGACGCTTGTGTTCACAACATAGATTTCAATAGTCTTCGTTAAATCAAAACGATATTTTAGAATGCTCGACCGATTTTAAATTGAAAGGTGTAACTGCTGTTTTCCGGCCTTATGATATAAGAGCCCATTATGGATGAACGCGTAGCTTCAGTTCTCAGACTAGTTCGACTGTCCACTACGGTAGGGTAGTAGCACACACGGTAATTAAATCGACTGTCTTGGGAAAGCTTTTGCTTCACCACTTTGAGTGTTCTTGCGAAGGAAAAAAGCCTCACCTGGTAAATATATGTGCCTACGTATTCACATTTGTAAAAGGAGCCGTAACGTGTAGGTGATATTGAATCTTGGTTGATAGGCTATAATCAATGTGATTCACTCCAAGGGACTAGCTATGGATATGGCCGCCAATTTTAGGAAATGTCAAACCGGGAGACTTGGGTGTTGAAAGATGAAGTGTGAAAATCAAAATTAACATTCCAGACGCTATTGTATAGTTTCGCAAATAAACAACAGATGTTTGGATGTAAGCCCAAGTGATTTTTCAAACCCTTCTCATACGTACATATATCCTCAACTTAAGTATGAAGTAAGAATCATTTCAAAGGGGTGTTTATGCACCTAGAACCTACTAAAGGATTTTGCATCACTGATTTCGCTTATTCTTTCAGCCAGTCACAATATAAAGTTCTTTAAAACTCCGCACCTTTTTTGGGTAATTTGCTTTTTTTTAACAACTTGAGGACAATTTGAAAATATGTTCGCCTTGGGTCATTTTATTTGAATTCATTGTTCATGCCACTCCCAACTCAGTGTATGTCTCCCTCTTTCACTGCTTCCAGCTGAAATCTGAGAAATCCTACCCCTGCCCTACGTATCAGATCATATTTGATACGTGAGAGCGCGTGCCGATCTTTGGAATGCCAGGAAACTTGCACAAGTTTCAAGACATCGATTCATCACAAGCAATAAATTTCTTCAAAAAATGAACTTTCTTCGCGGTGTGGGATTCGAATCCGTTCTTCCGCGATGATCGATCTGTTGGCAAACATACTCGACTATAGCCATGTTTTGTTGTTGTCCCATTTTCTTTGGGGTCGCCAGAGCCTCGCCTGCTATATATCTGTATTACACATTCATATTTGTAACGGGATTCCCCTTACGTAGTTGAGGTTGACAATTGGGTTGCGGAAGCTTTGAAGCTATAAATATTTGTATTGCGCTTATCAACCCCCTGAATCCCACGTAGCTTTGGTCGAGTCTGGTTGTAAACATAGCTATCATCGCAGGAGTGCGGGTTCGTATCCCACACCCAGGATGAAGAGCTTTAACATCTGTCGCCTTGTCCGTCATGGCGTAGCCTTATTTGAATTATTTTCAAAATATTTAGGCTAGGTACTCTTTCGAAGCACTAGACGTCGATAAACGCTTCTAAACATAAATAGAAAAAGTTTTGCTCAAAAGTAAAGTTCATGTTTAGCATACAACAAAGTATTAAAAACTATCAATAATGTCATACAAGGAGTTAACTCACTAACATACAGTTTAATACTGAACTGTCAAAAAAAAATTGTGAACCTTTTTCTAAACTTACTAGAACAAGTGTGCCGTCATGTCACAGCAGCAACACTCCTAACTTCTGCTTCAATCCCACTCCTCACACTTACGGAATGTACATCCAAAGGCGTACTCCGACACGACTTTCATTGTCAGCTGCTATAAATACCGGTCGACCGTTCAAATGCCACTCATAAAGGAATTCACTACGCGCAGCCCAACCACATCACAAAAACAAATATTTTATTTGTTTATTTGTTCTATGCAATCATGCGTAGGCTTATCTATGTTAGTTACGTTATGTGCCGCACCAACTACGTCTCACGTTTGGTACAAAAAATTAATTGTCCAACATAAATCAAAAGCATTTTTTTCGACCGGTCGGCTGCTGACTGTCTGCCGTGGTTTGCCACTTCAGAATGTTCCGGCCACTGTATTTACTGCACATTTACATACATACCAACTGTTGTCCCACAGCTTGTGTTTGTACGCTCTCCCTCTTCTCCGCTTACTTTTAGTTTCAAAGGTCTATCTTTAAACATTGTAGGCATTTTCCTTTTTCCTTCGCGCATAGTAAATTCTTACCTTGATCTATTTTGTGTTGCCTTTAGTTTTCGTGTAATGTGTTCAGTTTCAGTTTCATTACGCATTGTCTTTTATGGGATTGCTAAAATTACTTAGCTTTAGTATTTAGTGAGTTCCGAGGAGATAGCCTTACAATTTTACCAAAATTGATTTGAAATTGATTTCGATAAAAAGAAAGTTTATTAAACTCCTCCCAGTAATAAGACTATCCGCTTAGAACAAAATCTCAGCTGGGCAGAAATAAGACATTAAGAAGAAGTGCTTGGATAGGTAGAGTGTCTTTAATTCAACAGAAGAAAAACAAGAATGTCTGAAGCTTATATTGAAGAAACTCTCGCTGCGTCAGACTTTAAAATCGCATTAGAAGAAATTCAACCATATCTCCCGAAGAGTATTGTAGAGAGACTGCCAAATATTGAAAGCTATGGTGGTAGTTAGGGAAGGTTAGGTTAGGTGGCAGCTGCCCTGACAGGGGAAGCTCACTTGGACAACATGAAGGTCCTTTGTGATACCACATACAATAAAATAACGGTGACGTAGATATAGCTACTTAGAGAATCGTTGGATAACAACGATAAAGTTCCGAATGATACCGATCTCAACCTTGGATAAATCCTCGGCAGTCGGCAATCAAGCATAGATTGATTTGATGATTCTACCTCATCATCCTCCATACAGCTACAGCAGGATGGAGTTTCCAGTACATTGAGACGTACGGCATGGATATCCATGGGGCAGTGCACTGTTAAAACCCCAATGACCATTGATAGGTGAGCCTTAGTGAACACAATTATTTCGGCAAACCTCCTGCCATCCACTTCCGGCCAGAAAGATCTTGCTACCCTGCAACAGGTGGTGTCCGCCCAACGTATGCTGAGCTGACTCGAGGCCCAGCTATAGAGGAGCAAACCACAGATGGCCAGCGGAATCCCGAAATCCCTACACCTATCTCCAGCTGGTTCAGTTGTACCGATGTGAGCTAAGGATCCGCTTGACAGTTGCCCGGGATATCACTAATCTTAATTATAAAATAATTCGATGCAATCGCAAGAGAGGTCAGTCACTCCCAGGCCACCCCCGATTGCACTGTAATTAAACTCAAGGCATTGAAAGCCGCTTGGCTATCAGAGTAGATGTTAAATTCCCTAACTGTAGTAGCACTGGATAGCATTTCATCTACCGCTTCCTTAATCGCAGCAACTTCCGCTTGGAATACACTGCAGTGATCAGCCAACTTCAACTTTCGGCTTACATTTAGCTCTTGATAAAAGACAACCCCCCCCCCCCCCCAACCAACCTTTCCATCCCACTTCGACCCATCCTCCCTCGGGGGAATGACTGGGGTGAAGGTTGTACAGGGAGCAGGTATTGGCATACAATAGTCCGTCCTGTTCGGGATAAAGTCGAATCTGATAGGAAAGCTAGGGTGTCCGAAATCAGAAATCCCAAAGCCCATATCACGAAGCCTGGTCAACGACCGGGCCGCGGCTGCTTTTCCCGCAATATCTACAGGATGTAAGTTCAGCACGACATTCAGTGCCAAGGTAAGTGTTGTTCTAAGAGCGCCACTGGTGGTAGTTCTCTTCCACAATATAAATCGTATTGCGTGTTAATATTTTAAAAAACTCTCTCAACTTTCATTTCATCAATTCCCGGGTTTGCTTCAAATTTGTGAAAGTCTTTAAATCCATTTTTGCCTGGAGTGTGATTCGAGAAAGTACTCTCGTAATGGCGAATCTGTTTACAAGCAGACTCAATCTGTGATGAACGATCTGTTAAGAAAATACACGATTGGTAGATGTACAATTTGTGCCTAATTGTCTTTGAAGTTCGTTTTTTTTTTGTAACTCAGCACTCATTTACTTGCAGTGGAATACTACGTTTCGAGATTCTTTCCAGTTTCGCGACTATCGGAGTTCAACGACAGCTTCGAATTTTGTTTCCTCGATAAATCAAACGAACGGTCTCATGTTGCATACCATCTTCAAAGCCTCTGTTTATCCCTGTGAACCCACCACAAACAGCTTCTTGAGCTTTACCTAGCATGTTTTTAATGTAGCTCACTTTCTCCCACCACATTAGTGCGTGTAAATTAAGATCGGGCGAAGAACCACACGTCGTACAAGGCCCAGCAGTAAAGTTTCACTCTGCGGTCTACATTTAACCTACAGTTCGACTCAGATTTAAAGCAAACTATAATATATTACGTACTGTTAGCAAGAGCTGGGTCTTGATAATTAAGAGCAAGCGTTTTTTATGACACCCGCAAAAATTTCTGCTAAAAGTTTCTACTATTGCTTCCAAAAGATCCAAAACTCACTCTTTATTTTCATAAAAATTTATCTCTCTTGCCTCTTCGCTTCTACTTACAGTGTCCTTTCTCAACGTACCAGTTGTTCTTGTGGGCGGCTCGCTGAAATCTTTGATTATCGTAAGCGTAGTGAGACACATATTTTACCCCATTATAACCCTAGGTTTTATTTTTCAGTGAGGCAGTACGCGTAACTGTCGAGGTAACAATATCCACCCGACACCCAATTCGTCATTCTTATGCAGAAAGAGGCAAATCTAGCTGCACCAAGACTTCAAAGTGATTTTGGTCTTAAGATCGGAAGTATGAAGGAACATATGAAGGTTATAAGAAAATACGTAGAAAACCCTATATTGCAACTATGTACGTGATACAATGCCCCATACGATTAGAGTCTCACGGAACTTTGAGGTATACATTATGGAGGGTACTTTTGGGAAAGTGGAAATACATATACTAACCCTAAACCAGAGCTCTGGTTCACGGATGAATCAAAATTTGAGGACGGAGCTGGCATTTATAGACAGAACTTCAAGTAATTGATACCAATGGGATTTTACGCTACTATATTTCAGGCAGAAATCCATTGAATAGAAGTTTGTAGTGGAGAATGTCTACGGAAAATTTAACGTTGAGAAATATCCCTAATATGTCAGAGAGCTAAGCAGTCTTGCTTGCCTTACAGTCGTACACAATTATTTCTAAGGTAATAAAAGAATACATTGGAACCCTAAATCAGCCAAAAACAGCTGTAGCAGCATTCCGTTGTTCAGACCTTTACTGTGGACTCACAAAGGCACACACGGGTGAAACGAGAATTAACCGGGAAAAAAGTAGTACAGACAACACTGGATTGAATACCCAGGGCAAGAAATACCAAATTGTTTATACTCCGAGCAACTAGATTATCAGCTATACTCATTAATCTAAGCAGACAAAACCTATAAACTCTCCTTATACGGGACGTACTGTAGTGATTCCCCCCATGTCCGGGCGTAGCGTCCTTGAATCCTTATCTTCCATTGTCGAATTCTTCCTCGGTATCTTTCCTGGGGGTCACGAACTTCCATCATTAGCCTTATCATTGGCAATTATTTTCGTTTTTAAGTCCTTTACCTCTAGCGCGGATTCGATGTACAATGCTTTGATTATGGAGGCTAAGCGCTTGAGTTTAGCGTGTATATTATTACGCCCTTTAAAAAACTCAAACAGATCATCAATCTTCCTAATTTGGTCATCTTACTTTCGTTCCTTCCCGAGGCCTAAAGATTTTGAAGATCTTCCGCTGCCTTCTTAATGAGGTCACCTAATGAAGGAGTGCTTCTTTTAGCTTCTCCTGTCTTTCCCTTGGACTAACAGCTTGGACTAGATGCTCCTTGCCTTCCGTTGCTTTCCCCTCCTTCAAATTCTGTCCCCGTGTGCGATGAGACATTTTGACCTACGGCCGATAGACCGAGTCCTTCTGGAGAACGAAGTAGCTTTCGCCCCATAAATGGGTTGAAGGTAGCTTCCTTATCTTGCTCTTTATTTTTATTTTGATTACTTATTAATGTGATTGGGGCCACACTTGGGGCCGAATGTACAGTCACCATGAATGATCCCGTGGTTATCTATGCGAAGGCAGGAAGGCCAGGTAAAGGTTGATGCAGTCCCTTAGGAAAACTACGTTCAGAGCCAGTGAGCGTTAATCGGGATAATCTCAACCGAACCTGCACCACCAACTTAATAATGACGGACTTCGAACGTACCCCAAGGCCTGTCAAGGTTTTAACGGGACGGAGACGAAAAATCGTTTTGACGGGGTATGAAGCCATGTACTAAGATTTCCGAATGTCACACTCGCCAGCAAACATATCTAAATCGTTATTCCAGATACCTTAATTAAGAACTTACTGGGCTCAGTCTTAATATACTATCAAATATAAGCTTTCTTAATAATTAAGAATTGAGCTTTTGTTCTTCCTGAATCTGTGTCCCTCGCCGCGTAGTTGCCTCTCTATCTTGGGTAGGTATTCCCTCGGTGCAGCCTCGATGTGGGTTGTGGATGCTTAAATTACGGGCGGCATATATTCGCCCCGTCACTGGGGGTTCACAAGGTGTATGAGGCCTTTTTAATCCAAACCCTCCTCGCCAGTCACACTTTGTCAGAGGCTGCTTATTTAAATATTCGCAGATAATCTAAATTAATAGCCCGTTCACTGTTTTCCGGCAGTGACTCCCTTGTCCAGAACTTAGTAAGTAAAATCTATCTGATGCACAAATCTGCTGCTTTTGTGAGCTGGCGGATGATGGGCCGGTTCACATTCTCTCAAAATGCGTCTTTCTGTCAAGGCAGATACTCTCCCATTTAGGTTTCCTGACCCTTAGTCCCCTTCTGATGTAGAATAAAAAGCTTGAATAAATACTTAGATGCATTAAAAGCTTCCACATAGAGTAATATGCTGAAAGTTCAGGCACTATGTATCTGGCACATGGGTTGATCACTTTGTTCAGATACCGACGGAGGATACAAGAGCAAGTTTGATTACAATCACTAGAGATGGGATTCTACCGGGGATTTACCATTTTTATGGGTAAATACCAGGAAAATACCCGGAATATTCCTTTTTTGTGTCTTTTTTTGGATACATAAAAATAATTTGAATCGAGGATGCTTGGAATGACAGTTCAGAATTTAAATTGATACGTCATTTGAAATTGAGAAATTTTGGTTTTGATTTTAAACAAGCAACCCAGCAAACAATCGAAGTCAACAATTAGTCCGAACTCATTTAGAAGCGTGTAGTAAATACGATATGACTCCTGCACATGTCTCTTTCTGATGTCATTTAAGAGCCTTATTGGCCTCATAAACTGTTTATTTTGAGTTCTAAAATGACACAATTCAGGGCTTTTAGGAAGAATTACACATGCCGACTGCATCTCAGACCCAGAAAACGGACTATATATTTTCGAAGGATTTTGATGCGATGAATCGAAATCTGGCCTCAAAATTGCTCTACCGGCTCTGGTTTTCGAGATATCCTAACCTAAAGTGCAAAAAACACCTTTTTTGCCCATATTTGAGGTTATGTAACCTTGAAGATGTTTTCTTTCACCAACATTAAAGGCTGACATCTTTAAACACGAGTCTCCTTCTTTCAAATGGCGTTGAGTTTGCTCAAATATCATTTTTTTCGCAGAGATATCGTATTTTGAAATTTTCATGTTTCTTAATTTTCCTACACCTGAAAATCGATTGAGATAACATAGACATGATATAGTCGATTACTAATTTTCTTGAATTGAGTCTTATTTTTCCTACACCCCTACACTATCTAACTCTCGGGTACCGAGTCACACACAGCCCTAACCCCTAGAAACCACCTCAATCATACCGCAAACAGGCTAACCCACTTAAACCTGGGGACAGCGTTTGTTAGCCTGTGATACATATCCGAAGCGGAAAATGTAGGAAAATAATTTTTGTAATAAAACTACCCTGAAATTATTGTATTAATAAAAATGAAATAAGTTTTAATTGAATTCAAATTTCATTTAGAATAAATTGTCACAGAAAAATTTCCGAATTTTTATTCCGGGGCTGCCTAGTTTACCATTTTTAATATCGTGACGAATATTAGCAACACTAAGGGATACTATCATCTCTAAGCCGATACTAAGCAGTGACTTGTATGCACATCAATAAATCAATCATTATGTCTATACATATGTCCATACAAGCAGCGGAGAGCAATGCACAAACACATGCATATATCTGAGATACTCCCAAAAGTAGGCAATAATATGTACAGGTATCACTCACATATAAACGCGCATACGAGAAGCTATAAACGTAGTTATAGCTGGTGATTTTATAGCTGGTGACTAACTAGTAAATTCTAGAAATAGAAAAGCCTAGAAACCGAACAGTATAAAAGCAGCAACAGTTGAGGCACGACGAATCAGTTTGATTTAAGCAAGCTATCAGTTGCGAAGTATAAGTGCTATTTTCAAGTAGTGTAATAAAGACCATATAAGGTCCTTTCAAGTGTATTGTGCGAAATATTGAAGCCCACCGTGAACCGGCTGATTGGACCTTATCAGTGCGGCTTCAGACCTGGTAAATCTACCATCGACCAGATTTTCACAATGCGCCAAATCTTGGAAAAAACCCGTGAAAAGAGAATCGACACACATCACCTCTTCGTCGACTTTAAAGCCGCCTTCGACAGCATGAAAAGGAGCTGCCTATATGCCGCTATGTCTGAATTTGGTTTCCCCGCAAAACTTATACGGCTGTGCAAAATGACGTTGAGCAACACCATCTGGTCAGTCAGAATTGGGAAGGACCTCTCCGAGCCGTTCGAAACTAAACGAGGTTTCAGACAGGGTGACCCCCTATCGTGCGATTTCTTTAATTTGATGCTGGAGAAAATTATACTAGCTGCAGAACTTAACCGCACTGGAACAATATACTATAAAAGCGTGCAATTACTGGCATATGCTGATGACATTGATATCATCGGCCTAAACACCCGCGCTGTTAGTTCTGCTTACTCCAAGCTGGAAAAAGAAGCGGTAAAGATGGGTTTGATGGTGAATGATGGCAAAACGAAGTACCTGCTGTCATCGAGCAAAGAGTCAGCGCATATGCGCCTTGGCAACCACGCTACTGTTGGCAGCCATAATTTCGAAATAGTAAAAGACTTCGTTTATTTGGGAACCAGCATCAACACTAGCAACAACATCAGCACTGAAATCCAGCGAAGAATCAATCTTGCCAATAAATGCTACTTTGGACTAGGTAGGCAATTGAAAAGTAAAGTCCTCTCTCGGCGAACGAAAATCATACTCTACAAGTCACTTATCGTACCCGTCCTGCTATATGGGGCAGAAGCATGGACCATGACAACAGCAGATGAAGCGGCTTTGGGAGTGTTCGAGAGAAAAGTTCTTCGAAAGATTTATGGACCTCTACGCGTTGGCGGTGGCGAGTACCGAAGAAGATTTAATGATGAGCTGTACGAGCTATACGCAGACATCAACATAGTCCAGCGAATTAAAACGCAGCGGCTGCGCTGGCTAGGCCATGTTATGCGAATGAAAGATGACGATCCGGCGAAGAAAGTGTTCCTATCGGAACCCGCCTATGGAAGCAGAGGTAGAGGGCGGCCCCCACTCCGTTGGAAGGACCAGGTGGAAAACGATTTAAACTCCCTTGGTGTGACCAATTGGCGCCGGTTGGCGGAGCGAAGGAGCGACTGGCGCGCCATAACCGTTTAGACGGTTAAGCGCCAATTAAGTAAGTAAGTAAGTAAGTAAGTAATAAAGACCATTTTTGCATTATTCAATATTGGAGTTATTTATTCAACAGTTTAGTGATTCGAACGTTAGCAGAAGATTTGGAATAAGCGGAATTGCACTAAATTCGTTACAATATTTTTCGTTTCTTCATAATTTCATCATATGTGAGTCATAACAGACTCTTAGGTGATACAATTTCTGAGACTCATATTTTTCACATATTATTAGACTCCACAATTTTGGTGGCTTCGATAATATTTATAGGGTACACATAAGCTACCCCTCAAACATGCTAATGGCGCTCATAATTTAAGAATCCAAAATGAGTGGTAAATTAAGGAATCAGAAAAAGATATGATGGCATGCCAAATATTTATATTTGTCAAGGCAAGTTTGGAACAAATATGTTAAAATTTAATAGAACAATTTTTCATTTTTGTTATTTAGTGCCAATGTGTCATTTGTCATTTATTTTTTAAATACGCCAAATAGGTGTCATATGACAAGAGCTCGTTAGAGTTATAATGACCCTGGAAAGAGTTCCAGAAGATGCTAAATATGAGCTGTTTAAAAGTTGTTTAAGATTCATATCGCACTCTTATTTAGGCTTATATGATATTTGAAAATAGGCTCATATAGGACGACCGTCGCAAGAAGGTCATTCATTTCGGTCTCCCAAATAAGCTCATAACGACTGAAAAACGCCCCGATTTAGATATTTTTTTCTGGCTCTTTTTTGACTTAAAATGTTTGCTGGGCAAATTAAAAATTTGCAACGACATGCATTATTGGGTAACGATTTTTAGAAAATGCTGAATTACAAATTAACAATAATTCAACCTATAGCGCAATCCACCAATATATTACAAATCGGGTGCATTTTGGATTGAACTCGTGTGTTTGGTTCCCACATTTTCTAAAAGATAATTTATACCCCTCTTTTGGGTTAATATTTGGGTATTTACTCATTCTTGCCATATATAACCAATTTACCAGATATTTACCATTTGGGTATTTACCCGTTTCCCATCTCTAGCAATCACACTTGTATCTTATGCGCTAAAAATGTTGAACTTTTGATAAAATTTTCATTTTCATAAACACATAAGAAGACAAACAAATGCGCAAAACAACAAAATATTAAACTCAAAATACAAATAAAACAAATAATAATGAAATATCATACGCCAAATTGTATGAGAGCAATGACAATGGGCAAAAGGCAGGAAGAACCATGATACAAAAAATGAAGGTAGTTCCATTTAGTGCATTGTGAATTCATACAAGTGGAGAATGTTTGATATAAACATTCACAATAGTAAACAGCCTCGATCACCTGTTTAATCGCTGTTCGATTACTTAAATTAATTGCTCAATAACCTTTTTCGAACTTTTTTGCAGACGACTGGTACATTGCATTATTTACATATTGCTACGAATATTAGCTAAACTAAGGGGTGCTGCCATCTCTAAGCCGATACTAAGCAGCGCCTTGCATGCACAAACAAGGGCGGGTCGATTTTAAATCGCTCATTGCTCTGTAAAAATCGTATTCTAAGGATCAAATTAAGAAACTTTGCCGAAGGAACTATACCTCTAAAACGAATTCTGATGTCCTCCCCTTTGGGTCGAACTTTTGGGTAGGGGCAATTTCAATTCTACCTGTTGTGTCTTGTGGTGGCTTAAAAAAAACAACACAAGCAATTTTACGATCTGCAATTATGTCACAGTGATACCTTCATTTTTTAAAACGGTTGAATAAAAAACCCACACAACTATGTTTACGACATGCAAATGCATCACAGTGATGCCTTGGTTTTAAAAGGGGGTTCTAAAAACGCTAATTTCTAATAATTTTTTTTAAATTTCTTTTCTATTACTAAGTTAAGTTCATTTTTTCATTTACATATGTTCTGCCTAAATAAATTTCTAAAGAGAAAAATAAACTCCAAAAAGGAAAAACATAGAGTTTTTTTGCCTCCCCACAAATCGACCCGGCCTAATGCACATCCATAAATCAATCATTATGTATCTACATAAACGAATCAATCATTATGTCTACACATATGTAGGTCCTTGAAGCTGAGAGCAACGCACAAGCACATGTAGATATCTTATCTGAAATGCTCATAAAGGTATGCAATTGTGATTGTTGAAGTGTCGCTCACACATACAAGCGCATGGGGATATGAGAGAAGATATAAAAATTATACATCTGTAGTTGTAGCTGAGAAATTTATAACTAACTAGTAAGTTCTGGAATTAGAAAAGCCTAGAAATATGCAACGAGGAGGTCGGACAGTATAAAAGGGCGACAACAGTGGAGGCGAGAGATCAGTTTTCATTTAAGCTATCAGTCAGTTTGGTTATTAAGCAAGCTAGTTACAAAGTATAAGTGTTATTGTGAAGTACTTTAATAAATTTGATTTTGGCTGCAATATCTTCACAAACATCGACAGTAAAAGAAATGTCGTCAGAAATAACATCGAAGATTGAAGCACAAGAAACGCGTATGTCAGAAATGTCGACACAGATTACATCCAAAATGGAAACTCAGCTGGAATCGCAGGAGAACCGTATAACAGCGAAGATTGAAGCACAAGAGGCACGAATATCCGAAATGTCCGCGCAAATTTCAGCACAGGTATCATCGCAGATCTCCGCTCAACTGGAAGAGCAAGAAGGACGTATTTCCTCGAAGTTGGAGGCGCAAGATACAACAATTTTACAGTTTGAGGAAAAAATCGAGGCCGAGGTGGATGCTTTGAGAGGACGTATCGAGCAGTTGCAACTGAATCGCCTAGCAGTTTCAACGAGTAATCCAAAAGTAAAAACACCATCCTTTGACGGTTCTGTTCGTTTCCAGGTCTTCAAGCTACAGTTTGAGAAGACCGCAGCTGTGAACAACTGGAATGCGGAAGATAACGTTGCTGCACTGTTCGTGGCATTGAAAAGGCCTGCAGCGGAAATCTTACAGACGATTCCAGAGTACGAACGGAACAGTTATGAAGCATTGATGGCTGCTGTATAACGACGCTATGGAAGCGAGCATAGAAAACGGATATTCCAAATTGAGTTGCAGGACCGCTACCAAAAAGCAAATGAGACATTGCAGGAGTTTGCTTCAGATATTGAAAGATTGGCTCATCTTGCAAATGCGGACGCACCCGTGGAATACACCGAAAGGGTAAAAATCCAGAGCTTCATAAATGGCATACGAGATGTGGAAACGAAGCGGGCTACATATGCAAATCCAAAGCCAACATTCGCAGAAACGGTTTCACAAGCTCTGATTCAGGAAACAGCGTCGCTTCTGTGTAAGCCAGTTTTCAAAACACACCGTGTGGAAGTAGAAAGGCCAGAGTGGGTAGACGCAATATTGGAGGCGCTGAAAGGATCGCAAAGGTGGAGTGAAATAGTTATCAAATGCTTCAAATGCGGTAAGCCCGGTTACATTGCACGTCATTGCGATCTTGGTCCTGGTAGTTCCAACTTGGGTGGCCGTAAACGCAAAACTAGAGGAGATGACCAAGAGCGTGCCAGATGTAAAAATCGTGAGCTAGCTCCAGCTATTGAATGTCCTGTGATATCTGTGTCGAAAATTGGAAGGAAAGACGTACTAAAACGAAGGAAAGAATTTCGCAGAAAGAATGCAAGGGTGGTTTCAAGCCAGGGCACACTACTGTTGTGAAGCGTCGGAACGATACTGATTATGCAAGGCAAATCCATCCAGCGCAAGCTCTACGAAGTAGTTCATTGGCCAAACAACAGAGTGTGAAGTAACGAACAAGGGTATTAATTAGGACGATGAAACAAAGGTACGATGAGAACAATAATTCGAAAGGTTTCTTGGCGGGAGATTTGGTACTGTTATACAACCCTCACCGGCGGAAGGGTGTTCCATCCAGTTGGTGCAGTTGGGAAGGCCCGCAAAAAGTTGTGAAAAAGATCAGTGACACCATCTACCGCATACAAACCATTGGGAAACCACGAAATAGAAGAGTGGTACATTTGGAGATGCTGGCAGCGTTTAGATCGAGAGATTTGTCTGATCGGGACGATCGGACTTTGGTGGAGGGCAGTGTTACAAATGTTGGCGGCACTAAGGGGTACTGCCATCTCTAGGCCGATACTAAGCAGTGACGTGAATTCACATCAACAATTCAATCATTATGTCTACATATACGCGTGCACGCGGCGGAGAAGCAACGCAAAAGCACATGCAGATATCTTATCTGAAATGCTCCTAAAGGTATGCAATTGTGATTGTGGAAGTGTCGCTCACACATACAAGCGCATGGGGTATGAGAGAAGCTATAAAAATTATACATCTGTAGTTGTAGCTGAGAAATTTATAACTAACTAGTAAGTTCTGGAATTAGAAAAGCCTAGAAATATGCAACGAGGAGGTCGGACAGTATAAAAGGGCGACAATAGTGGAGGCGAGATATCAGTTTCATTTAAGCTATCAGTCAGTTTGGTTATTAAGCAAGCTAGTTGCAAAGTATAAGTGTTATTGTGAAGTACTTTAATAAAGGCTATTTTTCCATTATTCAATATTGGAGTTATTTACTCAACAGTTTAGTGATTCGAACATAGCAGAAGGTTGCAAATAAGAGGATTTGCAGTAAATTCGTTACAGTATAATTCAAGCGTTGCGCTTTAGGGGGAATTGTTTAACCATTTTTAGGGAGAACACTACCCTGTAGCTCTGCAGGTTAGCCACTAGTTATTAAAGTGTTTTTACCGATTGTACCAGTGGTCACCTTGGGGCAGCCCCGCCTATAAACGTTCTGTGTAGCGTTTACATAGATGTGCAGACTTTGGAGGTACACTTTTTCTCAACATGCCTTGAGAAATACCACTGTAGGCGCATGATAATAGGGTCGTGCTAGAACAACAGGATTTTTTGTATATTTTATTTTCTCTCTAGGGGTCAAGCTGTCATAAAGATATGGGCCATTAACCAGTGTATGAGTCGTTATCCACTATTTTTCAATAAAATTGCGTGTTTTACTTTAACATACATAACATACATAACAACAATTTATATAAATCGTGCTAAAGCATATAATTATTGTCTCAGATGACCATAAAGGAAATTTCCATCTCGAAAAACCACAATTTGGCAGTAACTGTATGGCAACGCTTCTGGAAAAACAACAAACATTATGAAACTTCAAAAATCCCCAAATACGTCAAAAAAATTTGAGTGGAACTACCTTCTTTTTTGTATCATGGGAAGAATAATATTTTTTCGTAGGTGAACTTTTTCTTAATACATGTCTCCTTTCATATGTACATATGTATGTATGTATGTGCGTAGTATGTGGGAGTTTCATAACAAATTTCAGACAATGACGATTATTATGATGAGCATGAAAATGATGTGATGATGTCTTCATGGACATAAACGTCAGCAACAAATTCAGGCAGAAATAAGAAAAGTAATAAAAGAAAATGAGGCTGATGGAAATTGTGTAGAGCGTAAGAAAAGCAATGTGATAATAATAAAAAAACCTTTGTTTTATTGTAGCGTTAAGTAAAGTCAACTTTTGACTTTTTTCTTTTCAGCAATTTCAGAAAAGCATGTGAAGCGAGTCAAACATATTTGTATGTATGTACTGAAGTGTGCTGATATATGTACATACTACGGCAGTTAAACAATTTGGTATGGACATGAACAGTTTAGGCTTTGAATAAAGCCTTACAAGACTGTTCAGTATCTAGGTTTACATCATCTGACCGGACACATATACATGACGTTCTAGAACACTGTGCCTGCGGCCGATCTGGGGATCGAATAGATTATATTGCGCTGAGTGGTGGATGACAAACGCGACACCGCCTCCATTTCCGATCTTACGATCTTTTCTGAGGACGTTATACCCAGAGGAGATCTGCAGAGCATCTCCGCGATCTTCCGTGTTAATCCATTAAAATTTAACTCCAGAATTCTGAAGTGCAACGTGGGAGACCTCGCCACTCTAGAGGTGAGTGACGGGTGACTACGCCTGAGTTGAGGGAGGCCAGGAAGCAATTGTTGTTGTGGCCCTGGACAGGACGTGCATGGGTAAGCATTGGGGTATATCTGGGCATAAGGGGTAATCTCCGTAAGCATTATGAGGAAATACGGCACCTGAGAACACAGCCGTATGACGCAAGAAAGCACAATCAGGTCCTCAGTGATATCCATTGGCAGACGTCGGACCTCTATGCCGGCAATTGCCCGTACTTAAACAAAATACCCAGAACTAGCAGAGGAGGAACGCATTCATTAAACTCTTACCTATTCAGAATCAACCCCGACATACAAAGGACATACATCCTGCTTGCAATGTGTCCCCACATGGCACCAACCATCTCTTCATGTGTGATGTGGAACCAACGCCTCTAACACTCCTCTCATTATATTCCACCCCCGTTGAAACAGCAAGTTCCCTTGGAGTCCCGTTAGAGGACATTGATGACAATTTGTGATTAATCGCACTTATTGGATGGGGCGAAGCACTGCTACAACAACAACAACAATGCTCAGTTTCATTTTTCTACGCAGTGTAGCAGCTTGCTGATCGAAACCTGAACTCCGTCCTGCGTATACCTCTGAATATTGTTTTTTTGAGCAGCCGGTAATTCCGGATTTATGAGAAAAAGTCTGAGTATAGATTTACAAAATAAAGATACTACACTTGAGTGATATATGGAGGTGTCTGTAAGGAGCAAGTTTTCATTTAATACATGCATTGATGGTAAGTTCGGAGCCCATATCATGAGAATCACAATTGCCATTACCCAAATGTGTATTCTCTCTTTCTAGCCCTTCAAGGGAAGGATGCAGTGCTCTTTTTATCTGGTCGAAGGAAATGAGACGTCGTATTAATACCTTCCAGTTACTTGACATGGGACGCATTCGAGTCCAAGGCCATATACGAAAGGACAGATATCACCTGAGTATAGACCGTGAGGTAGACCCCTGCATAAGCTCTTGTGCAATGAGCGATCATGGTGGTAACCCTGTTGTACAGCGTACTTTTATCGCAGGCAGCTGTCGTAAGCGAGGGAAGGCTGAAGAAATAATGAAGGTTCCCCCCAAAAGAAGTGGTCTGATCGCAGTGTTTCGACGGAGGGTGCCACAAATAAGTACATCAGCATGCTGGATATTGATTACTCTAAACTGCGGAATGGTTGCGGTCACCGACTAGGCCCCTTTCTTCGGTAATTATATAACAGGTGGCCAACATTGTGGTGACGTTCTCAACACCAACTACATCCTCTTTTTCTCAAACAGCTTTGAGTCATATGATGCGACAGCAGCCAACTGACACAAGAGACTAGCACGTAAAGTATCCCCAGACTCCAACTGACTTATTTGCCGACAGGTAGTTTTTAAAAATTCCAGGCTTGTCAATTTCTGTGGGGAAAATCTAAGAATTCTTATCTCCGTAAGGAACCCTAACTAACTTACATCTGCAAGATTAGGGCTACATCTGGGCACGTAGGGTATACCTTAGAAAGTGAGTGGTGAAGTCCCCAACATGTTGAGGGGCGTACTATAAATCCGCTGTAGGACATGAATGTAGTTACAGATGAAAAAAGTCCTTACCCGGGTAGTGCGCTGGGCTTGGAATCCGATACGTAAACGACCTTTACGAATGATACAAACTAAGCAAGTCTCGGATGAGATCTGCTACCACGGCACACATTTCAAGAACAGTGATTTGAGGGTCTCGTACCATGAAATAGCGGACCTTTTAACAATGCGCGGCCGGTTCATGACCTAGTGAAAGTATGGCCTGACAGCACCGCCGTACAGAAAGCATAATGGGCGTGGCAGAACAGGAGATAATAAGCGTTTTCGATGCCTAAAACCGATACCGTACGTAAGGAAACTCAAACGGCATGACAAAACCGGACTCAATGTCGGTTAAGGAACTGAAATAAAACTAAGAATGAGCAGTCAGACACTGAATCACAATCGAAAACTGCAGCTAAAACCAAACTCCAGTTGCTGTTTTGCCGTCATATGATTTTCGTTCAACCAGATAGTTCCTGATAAATTGTTAATGAATAACTTACTTTAGAATCTAAGTAATAGCGAGAGATTTTCCTTCCCAATTCTGCCAGACTTTAGCAAAACCATGAGCCTATATATCTAAGCAGTCTTTTTTGCTGTCCTAGGTAACGACGGAGAAGACGAATGGACTCTTCTCCATTGTCCAAGCATCGGTCTGTAATAACACTCGCAATTGCCTATGATGATACTTGTTAACACTTTCACTGCAGATTCCTATAGTTCTAGCAAGAAGTTTGTTATTTTCTTATCGAGAGAGAGATCTCTGGGCCACAATAGGGCCGTGGGTTGGCGTAAGGTGGCGGAAATGCCAAATACACGAGTATACCGTGTCTCCAATTTAACGGATGACGGATCCGCTGTTTACTGCGTCCAAACAGAAAAAGGAAAAATCTAAAGTATGCAAGATATCACTGCAATGTCTTTCAGGTGGAAATTGTAGCCGTGAAAAAAGCAGCAGAAACTCTGGTGGAAACGTGCTTAAGCTGCAGTCGCATTAAGGCAATAATCTCTAACAGTGTTTCAACAAGAGGTGTCCTTGAATGCAAAGAAGCATCGAAAAGACTTCGCTAAGATCGGAATATACATCTATATCAGACTTCCGGTCATAAAGGGATAGAAGGTAACGAAAAGGACTATGAATCCACAGCAGACGTCCCAATCCATCTGGAAGAAGTCAAGAGAATACAAAAGTTGCAGATGATCCGGTACGTTCCGGTAACAAGCACCATAAAGGTACTAGCTCGACCATCTCGAAAACGATTTGGTATGACCACATGAAACCTTCTAGGCCATTCCACCCTCCCGCCACCTAGATACATCAGGAGTTCGGGGTCGCCAGAGCTTCGGTTGTTAATGAAACAGGATTCGTCACGGGTAGATGAGGTTGACAATTCGGTTGGAGAAGCTATATATTGCGCTGGCAACCCCTTGAGAGGGTTCCGCTGCAAAACCCCTTGAATCAATTTGGTATTTTAGTCGCCTCTTACGAGAGGTATATCTACCGTGGGCATATTCTAAGCCCCCTAACCCGCTTTAACTTTCTTGATTTGTCCTATTATTCTGCCAAAACTGTAAACTGCCAAAACATCAACCACGCCAACATCACTCAAGTCAGACAAACTGTCGCCAACTATGACATTGTTAGTGAAAACTATTAACCGTTTGTAGTGAAAATGACTTGTCATCGCTGTCATAAAATTGACTGTAACTTTGCGTAGGAGAACACACAGAAGGAGAAGAAGAAGACCATTTTGTCATTTTACTAATAAAGTTTCAAAACAATTTCGAGTGGTAAGAGAAAATGAAAAGGTTGTCAAAAATTGAGATGTTGTTAAAAAATATGAAGTTTGCCAAAAAAAGAAAATATGAAGATGCCAAAAGTTATTTAATCTGTTCGAAAGACTTGCTGCGTGCACAAAAAAGGGTTACGGTAATTTCTTTATTCCTTTAGTGTGCGTGAGTCATAAAGTGGCGTACGTTGCGTATACGCAACTAATTAATATAAATTTGTTATGCATGAGAGTTTTTTTGTTGCATTATGCTATTTTGTCGTTTTAATTAATATAGATACTTGTTTATTTGTTTTTGTTGTTCTTTTCTTTCTAATCTAAATATACCTTTCTTAAAATTCCTTGTTGTTGCTCTCTCAAATTACCTGCCATGGGATTAACTGACATTTTCGCAGGTGCTTCAATTTTATTTACATATAAAAGACTGCCGTTTACCGTTAAGCGCTTTTGCGTTTACAACAACTCTGTTAACTGTTATTGCTGGTGGTTTGACGCTAAGGCTAAGTAAACAAATTAGCATAATTAATTTATTTGTCACTTTTGGTGAGTTGACAAACATACAGCTACATATATACACGCAGGCAAACACATATACATACGTACCAGTTAAATTTTTACACACACAAATACACACCTTACACAAATATTGAAGTGGTCCATTTTGTTTGAGCATGTCCTATGGAGAGACCAATTATACCTGTTTATGCCTCAACGGGTAGTGTCGGACTGGTCCTCTTTATACCCCGAAGAGTACTGTCGGACAGATCCTTTTTGTAATGTTCGACACTTCCTCTTTGTACCCTTATGGCTTCTTTTGTGTCCACACGGGTAGTTTCGGACATATTCTCTTCGTGCCTCTACAGTCAGAGTCACACAAGTGTCTTTTGTTCGCCTATGGGTACTGTCGGACAAGTCCTCTTTCTACCCATACGGAAATTCTTACGGATTTTATAATTTTTTAAACTCTAATACAATATTTTTTTTTTCGTATTGGTGTTGTAGAATTGTATGGTCCTAGTATTTTAAACTCTGTATAGAGCTCCGCATTTTTTTAAGTAATGCTATTCAATCACATTTAATATTTTTATTTTATTCATTTCGTTGCTGTTTGGTTATTATTGTTTTTTTATACCTTTCATGAACATGAAATGTTATATTAACTTTGGTCCGATGTTTGTAACGTTGAGAAATATAGAAGATAGACTCACCATTAAGTATACCGAATTGATCAGGGCGACGAACTGAGTTGATATAGCCATGTCCGTCTGTCCGTCCGTCTGTCTGTTTGAACGGAAACTAGTCCCACAAATTTGAGATATCTCAATGAAATTTGGCACAAGGATGTATTTTTGTATTATATTAGATGTTTGTCGGATCCGGTAGGATCGGACCACTATAACATATATCTCCCATACAACCTATCGTTCAGATAAGACGATTTTGGTCATTCCTGCCGCAATTTAGAAAGTATAAACGTGAAACTCGGTGATAAATATTCTAATATATCATAGAAGATATCCTGAAAAATCACTTTGATCGGAGCTATATATAGTTATATCCCATACAACCGATCGTTCAGATAGAAATATTTTTGGCGATTTCTCCCTTAATTTAGGAAGTATAAACGTGAAACTCGGTGATATATATTTTAATATATCATAGAAGATTTTTCGAAAAAATCACTTTGATCGGAGCTATATATAGTAGTATCCCATACAACCGATCTTTCAGATAGAAAGATTTTTGGCCATTTCTCCCTTAGTTTCCAATATAAAAACGTGAAACTTGGTGATATATATTTTAATATATCATAGAAGATCTCCTGTAAAAAGCTTTTCGATCGGAGCTATATATAATATATATCCCATACAACTTATCGCTCAGATAAGGGGGTTTTTTGCCATTTTTATACTCAGTTGAGCAGAGCTCACAGAGTATATTAACTTTGATTGGATAACGGTTGGTTGTACAGGTATAAAGGAATCGAGATAGATATAGACTTCCATATATCAAAATCATCAGTATCGAAAAAAAATTGGATTGAGCCATGTCCGTCCGTCCGTCTGTACGTTAACACGATAACTTGAGTAAATTTTGAGGTATCTTGATGAAATTTGGTATGTAGATTCCTGGGCACTCATCTCAGATCGCCTTTTAAAATGAACGTTATCGGACAATAACCACGCCCACTTTTTCGATATCGAAAATTTCGAAAAATCGAAAAAGTGCGATAATTCATTACCAAATATGGATTAAGCGATGAAACTTGGTAGGTGAGTTGTACTTATGACGCAGAATAGAAAACTAGTAAAATTTTGGGCAATGGGCGTGGCACCGCCCACTTTTAAAAGAAGGTAATTTAGAAGTTTTGCAAGCTGTAATTTGGCAGTCGTTGAAGATATCATGATGAAATTTGGGAGGAACGTTACTCTTATTACTATATGTCTGCTTAATAAAAATTAGCAAAATCGGAGAACGACCGCGCCCACTTTTTTAAAAAAATTGTTTTTAATTCAAATTTTAAAAGAAAATTTAATATATTTACAGTATATAAGTAAATTATGTCAACACTCAACTCCAGTAATGATATGGTGCAACAAAATACAAAAATAAAAGAAAATTTCAAAATGGGCGTGGCTCCGCCCTTTTTCATTTAATTTGTCTAGGATACTTTTAATGCCATAAGTCGAACAAAAATTTACCAATCCTTGTGAAATTTGGTAGAGGCTTAGACTCTAGGACGATAACAGTTTTCTGTGAAAAAGGGCGAAATCGGTTGAAGCCACGCCCATTTTTTATACACAGTCGACCGTCTGTCCTTCCGCTCGGCCGTTAACACGATAACTTGAGCAAAAATCGATATGCCTTTACTAAACTCAGTTCACGTACTTATCTGAACTCACTTTGTATTGGTGTAAAAAATGGCCGAAATCCGACTATGACCACGCCCACTTTTTCGATATCGAAAATTACGAAAAATGAAAAAAATGCCATAATTATATACCAAATACGAAAAAAGGGATGAAACATGGTAATTGTATTGGTTTTTTGACGCAAAATATAACTCTAGAAAAAACTTTGTAAAATGGATGTGACACCTGCCATAATAAATAGAAGAAAATGAAAAAGTTCTGCAGGTCGAAATCAAAAGCCCTTGGAATCATGGCAGGAATACTGTTCGTGGTATTACATATATAAATAAATTAGCGGTACCCGACAGATGATGTTCTGGATCACCCTGGTCCACATTTTGGTCGATATCTCGAAACCGCCTTCATATATACAACTAAGGGCCGCTCCCTTTTAAAACCCTCATTAATACCTTTAATTTGATACCCATATCGTACAAAAAAATTCTAGAGTCACCCCTGGCCCACCTCTATGGCGATATCTCTAAAAGGCATCCACCTATAGAACTAAGGCCCACTCCCTTTTAAAATAATCATTAACACCTTTCGTTTGATATCCATATCGTACAAACAAATTCTAGAGTCACCCCTGGTCCACCTTTATGGCGATATTTCGAAAAGGCGTCCACCTATAGAATTAAGGCCCACGCCCTTTTTAAATACTCACTAACACCTTTCATTTGATACCCATATTGTACAAAATCATTCTAGAGTCAACCCTGGTCCACCTTTATAACGATATTCCGAATAGGCGTCCACCTATAGAACTAAGGCCCACTCCCTTTTAAAATACTCATTAACACTTTTCATTTGATACTAATATCGTACAAACAAATTCTAGAGTCACCCCTGGTCCATCTTTATGGCGATATCTCGAAACGGCGTCCATCTATAGAACTTAGGCACACGCCCTTTTAAAATACTCATTAATACCTTTCATTTGATACCCATATCGTACAAACAAATTCTAGAGTCAGACCTGGTCCACCTTTATGTCGATATCCCTAAATGGCGTCCATCTATAGAACTATGACCCACTTCCTCTTAAAATACTCTTTAATACCTTCCATTTGATACATATGTCATACAAAAACATTCCAGGGTTACCCTAGGTTCCTTTTACAACATTGTCATTTTCCCTTACTTTGTCTCCACAGCTCTCAACTGAGTATGTAATGTTCGGTTACACCCGAACTTAGCCTTCCTTACTTGTTTTATATTTATCTTAAAATAGTTCATGTATGTACATCTGTTCACTATATATTTCTTATTTTATACAGCGCATTATTTGGAGATTACGAATGGAATAAGATTTATTGTTCAGCCCCATTCGTGAAAAGTATGAAGTCTTCGGCACAGCCGAAGATAGTCCCGTCCTTACTTGTTTTTTTTTTTCAATTGGCTACATAAATTTCAAACTGACTGATGCCAAATATATCCAAAAGGGAGTAGAGGGCATCAATTATACCCCAATGGGGACAAAAGAGATCAATCGCAGACCGCTCTCTTTAGAGATTTATCGCACGATTTTTTGCCGGGTACGTTTTGTTGGGCAAAGTTGGCTTTATTTACACTTCATACGCTTGATTATTAATTTCATTTCGCTGTTGTTGTTTTGACTGTTGCTTTAACAAATCGCACTTAGTGTCATTGTAATTGTAACAAGACATATTGTTTTGAGTAAAATAAAGTAAATTCACGTTACTAATGAAATTAAATTTAACCGAGCTGTTCAATGTGTTCAAGGTAAATTTGTGTGAGCTCAAGAAATATGCACTAGTGATGTGCTGATCCGAGTATTGTAAGAACAGGGTCTTTTGTGTTCAGTTCAAAGAGAAGCTGGGTAGAGGGATTGTTAGCGGTTCCGTGAGATAACTGATCCCGAAAACGAACAACGATAAGAGAGTCGGCACGCACTATCGTTTTGTCGACTTCAGAGCAGAAAGCGCGAAAAGAAGTATTCTGCAGTCGAAGTACCTACTACCATCCAAGAAAAAATCGACGCATTAGCCCTTGGAAGCCACGTTACCGTTGACAGATTTAAATTCGATACTGTGTAGGACTTTGCCTATATGAGGGCCCACGTGGATTGTGAAGGCAGTTGGAAATTTAAGTCCTGTCTCGATGAACAAAAACGTACTTACATATATGCTCGCTCTCATCAAATTTTAGAAAGCCATAGTGTTATATTTTGGTTGCCTGCAATGCTAGAGGTTCTTGGCAGACAGTTGATGTTTAGCCACATGTTATTCGCTGCCCTATCCTGTTTTTATTGTGGTGACAGTATGATTTTAGGAGAATTTAAAGTTACAAGGTTTGTACTATTGTAACACCACGTTGAACGATAATCGATAGTTGCTTCAATAAATATAACTGCCAAAGTGAAACTACCTTAAAACGGCCTGACTTACAACCGGTTGACAATGAGTGCGATCCTGCTAAAAAAATGGGAGTTCAATCGTTATTTGCTGTAAAAGGAAAATTGATGACACCAAGAATCAGATACCGTATAGAAATCCTTGCACTATAGAGCTGTGGAACAACGGTACCTGGAACACTTTTAGAATAGAAGGGCTCCACTACTTTCAAATGGTACACCAACGTCTCGAACACACTAATGGGGATTGGGCCAGGGAGCCACAGCTCAAATATGCCTACCATTCAAACACTATCCGAGCACTATTCAGGCCGGGGTTACCGCCAGAAGCCGGTGTACGGAGATCAACCTACAACAAGCCTACAAAAATGAGAGAAACGTTATACTCAGCGACAGTTAGGCCGCGCTCAAGACAATACCATCAGATAACATGAGATCATCAGCATTCATAGTATGGGTGGAGAGTTTGAATCATTTAGGTAATAATAACATCATAAGTTTGGCTTGGGTATCACGCAACAGGCGGGTGGATGGAAACGAGCAAACGAACGGGCTGGCCAAGAAGGCAGATCCCGAAAGCCTTATAGAGCCTAAGCCCATCGCGGCGATAGAGTCTCGCGCAATAAGGAAGAATTCAGGCACGAGGAGACACGCCTCATAGAACGAAGCTGGCCTGAAATTCCAGGACTGCTGCAAGCAAAAGCACTGATAGAAATATATAACACAAAGCGATATAAAGCCATTATTAATCTTCCAAAACGCAGCCTTAGAATTTTGACAGGCATAAAAACAGGTCACTGCAGACTAAACAGACATTAGCACAAACTAGGTATATGGTCTAATAATCTCTGTCAGTGCTGTGAAAGGTAGAATGAGACGGCAGAACATATATTTCTCCAATGTGACGCAGTCGCGAAAAGAATATCAAAAATACTGGGATCGCTAATGCTATAACATAAGCATGTACACTCTCTAAAGCCGAGCACCATCCTGGATTTCCTCAAGGAGCTTGGCTTGCTACGATCTGTCTATCTATCTATATTTCATACAAAACAAGATTGAAGACTTCATCCACCATACTCACCTTACTGCATGCCACATCAAAACACCTTTGGGCTCAAGCGACTCCAGTTATTAATCTTGTCACATTTGGCATAAAAATACAATCACAAACTTGTAATTGACTCAATTTTGAAGTGGTTGCAATAACAACACTGAAACCATTTCACTTCCTATATGACCCCGCAGTTAAAACACTGTGAACTCATTTCATTTAGGCTCCTCGACTGTATGAGCAACAATTCAATATGTTTTAGAAATTATTGAACTTTAAACGTCAGAGTTGGCATAAACACGAAAACAACAACACAAATTGTGTTCGAGGCGTTGTGGGTAATCCAATAACCCACTAATAGAAAAAACCTGCAAAACTATTGAGCGCCTAACATCAAGTGGTGTTGTATTACAAAATAAAGAATACAAAAGAAAAAGAAAACAACAACAAATATACAACACAGCTGTGTGGTATAGCGGTTGAGTAACAAACAGTAAATTCATGTCCTCAAAAAACTACAAAAAAAAATTTTTCCAAGCGGTAGTTAGAGTAATTGGTAAATGAGCACATTTCATTGCCAAGCGCTTGTTTTGTGGTGGTGGCGCATGCCTATTCCATTACACTCAACTCAACAAACGACAGCGCCATATGCGCACAGTGTTCATAAATCGCTTTTAATTGATTGATAAAAAGGAAGCAGTAAGTTTGTATGAAAGTGAGCCACCACAATGACCACAAAGATTGTTAGCGCTCGTGTGGTTTTTGCGCATGCGCAACTACTGCAACGCATGTAGAGCACACACATGCATTCACAGTTTGGCAAATTGATCACCTTCTCTGCCAGTTGTACAACAAGTAAGCCGTTACAATCGTATAATTTTTCACTTATCGTAATTGTGCGCCAGAGAGTATAATTACTCAAGTAATTGCCCATATATTTGGACATAGCGCAGCGGGTGTTCGGGTAGCCATCTCATACATGCGCGTATGTAAAGACAGATTTGTAGATTAGAAATAGATATTATTGGGCGTCATGCGGAAATGGTGGAGCACAGCTTTTAGGTCTAAGCTCATGTGTAAAATATATGAATTGTTATTTTTTAGTTGGAAGTTATCTTGTCTCTCACAAACTGATCAGACGCTTGCATTTCATTATTTTCGTAAGCTTTTAACGTGAGTGCCTGCCTATTTAGACTCAACCGCACGGCATCAGAATACAACGGATCTAATTGCATGATCAGTGGCCCAAGTATCGGTTCAATGTTCATTTTGTAGCCAAACAAGATCTACGTAAGGTAAAACACGGAGTCTATCAAAGCCCCTTACTATTTTTTAAGGATAATGTCGTCCGATTGCAGGGCAAATCGACCATCAGTTCCATCAGCATTATATTCTAAGTATAAATAATTCGCTGCATCATGCTCTACTGCATGGCTCATTAGATACTTGATACAAGTCCACAATTTTAATACAAGTGTAACGAATTTAGGGAAATCCTGGTTATTATACACCTTCTGCTAATGGTCGAATCAGTAAACGCTCGAGTAAATAACTCCAATGTTCAGTATTGCAAACTGGTCTTTATTTAGATTACTTTGGGAGTACTTCACAATTATACTTCACCTCACAACTAATATCTCGTTTAAATTAAACTGATTACTGATTCGTCAGCTGGCACTGCTTTTATACTCTCGGTTTTCTCGTTCGCCCATTTCTCCTAAGATCTAGTCGTTTCGCGAACAGTTGTATCTCATGTTTGGTTACCAGCTATATACATTAGACTGGGTCGATTTATTAACCGATATCGCGCCAACGATTTTACGATAGGATTTGGGCTCAGGAAAAAGAACGCATACCCAACGCATACCCAAAAAAATTATTTTCGAGCCTGCTAAATTTCATTTTTTTTCGACTTTGATTTTTAAGGTTTTTTTTTCATGACCTACTAAAAAATGTGCACTTGATTGTAAAATTTTCATGTATACCCTGTCCGACCCAAAAACATCTGCTAAAAACGTTGGCGATAACAGTTTTGTGCAAAAAAAAAACATAATATTTTTTCAAAAAACTGTATCGCCAACGTTTTTGGCGGACGTTTTTGGGTCGGACAGGGTATACATATGAAAATTGTTTTAGTAGGTCATGAAAAAAACCTTAAAAATCAAAGTCGAAAAAAGTAAAAAAAATTAAATTTCGCAGGCTCGAAAATTATTTTTTTGGGTATGCGTAGTGTAAGTTTTTTTCCTGAGCCCAAATCCTATCGAAAAATCGATGGCGCGATATCGGTTAACTTTCGTCCATACAAATCGACCCACCCTAATATACATGCATATTTGTAGTTTATGCTTTTCTACTAGCCATATGTGTGAATATCAACTTCTGCTCTTAGGTGATGACTACATACATAGGTGTATGTGAGATATCTCTTCACTTTGAGCTGTGTGTGGAATGTTCTTCGTTGCCTTGTAGATAACTGTCGCTGCTTTCTGTGTTTTGTTGTTGCGATTTTTTATTAACAGCATAGTGATGTCAAAATTTGCCACACAAGTATTAATGGATGCGAACAACCTTTTCCGAACACCAGGATATTCTGGATCACAATAAAGGGATGTGATTACATTTTTACCGTCACACCGAATTTAAATGTTCGTTCACTGCTTCGAAATGGGAAGAGACCGTATAACCCCAAAAAGGGTTCTTCATTGCCAACTTTAGTGGAGAAGAAACTGCATAACTTGGTTCAGTATGCTTTTGTTTTCAGCTTCCACAGAAGTTAACTCTCCGGCATTTTAGGAAGGAACCAAGAATGCGAGATCAAACCACAGCCACCGCGAAACTCCTATTAGGTGCCGACCACAAAAACAGGAGATGAGGCCTGTATGCCAGCACCAAGCGATATATTGCATACATGTCTCAATTGGCATTTCCTGCTCTCCGCGTTACAGTTTTAATCGACCTTCATAGATTCGCACAGGCGATACTCATATTCGCATTTTGAGTTATCACTCTTCAGAATTGGATAGGTTATTGTTATTTTGCTAGCTTCTTGCGAACAGTATGTCTACCGCGGGCATATTCTAATCACTTACCCGTAGGGGGGAGCTCGCAGTAAATATATGTAAAACTTGGCAGTGTACTCGTCTCTTATGTTGATAATATCCGGGCGCCATATGTTTCTTCATTATGCAAGAGCATCGTCTATATAATGAGGCGTCAACTTTCTCCAACATGTTATTTAAATTGGCGACTATAGCAGAGACGCGTAGCACATAAGGTACTACCCAATTGCTTCTTAGGTAGCTACAGGCATTTATTTGGCTTTGCCTGAAGTGCTGCTAGTGAGAGACTTGAAGATTTTGTTACGGCTATGCGGTTGCATGCCAGTATTTTTGGTAATGCGACGTACATATATAGCCAAAATTACTGACATTGCTACGTTGACGCCGTAAATATGGTCGCAGATGACTTGGACGGTGATAATGCCAAGTAACGCGGGTCGAATCAACGAGATAGATGTTAACTTTGCATAGTAACTCCTCAATGGATGAGGCAGGGGCTGTTCTCATTATCGTGAAGTCATTGGCGTAAGATACCATGGAAACTGATTCTGGTTGGGAAAGGAGCTTCGATATGTAAAAATTGAAAAATAAAGTGGAGATAGAACGCACCGACGCCGGCGGACCACCCACTTGGTGACACTGAGTGGAAGACTAGACCCTTTTAGAACCAAGGCTCTAAAATCCTTGTAATTGGTTCCTCATTTAGGTCTCGAAAATAGGGGAAAGGCGATTTATTCGCCACTACTTCGTATGCGCATTTCTCTGCGCTCCCTTTCAGCATGCATCGATCGCGTCATAACCAGAAAGGCCAGCTTGCTCACAGCAGTTCAAAAATCTAATCGTCCGCACATTCGTGGAACTAAATTCCTAATGGAAGGCTCCTCTCCAAAAGCTCTGTGTACAGAGATTCTTTCGCCGTGAAAACGAGGGCAGTGAAATATTCATGTTCCGCGTTTTCCAATTCGGAGTGACAATGTGGACAGAAATGATCCTCCTCTATCACACGCTTATGTAGATATTCCTTGAAGCCGCCGTACCCGCTCAATATCTGTGTGAGACGGTAATTTGGTTCGCCGTGTTTCCGCTCATACCATTCCGCTATATTCCGAACTAGCATGAAGGTCCAGCGCTCTTTTCTCGATTATTCCCACCGTTCTTGCCACCTAACTATTGTTCGTGACCTTGCGCTTTTCTTAGCATTTTCAGATGGCCGGCAGATTCCAATGCCACACAGATCGGCCGTTTCACCTGAGAGTAGATATACTGGGATTTTCCAGGATAAAACATGGATCGCGTCGTCGGACACCGTCCGCTAAGCACATGCTATTCGTATAGCAGTAATACGGTAGGCTGCTACTATACCTTTTTGGTGGACCATTGTAGATCCGTGCCGTACTGGTGCTGCATATAATATTATCTAGCTGGTGACGTTGGATAATAGCTGATGGGTAGCTTCGCCTGGGCTGCCAATGTTGGGTATTATTCGCGTTAGGGCTCCACTAACTCTAGAAACTTTCTCCCCAACCACGCTGAAGTGCTCCTTAAAAGTTAGTTTTGTGTCAATGTTTACTTCTAGATATTTCAAGAAAGACTTTGAATTTATTTATTTATAATCTTCTATGGTTAGGACTAACTCATCCACAGTCCGCTTTTTGCTCACCTAAACCACTTCTGTCTTATTGCTAACCATCTCCAGCCCCATGTTCATCAGCCATTCCTTTATTCTTCCCACGGCGTCATTGCATAATGCTTGGAGCAGATCAAGTTTCTTGACCACTGCTACTAGTCTCATAGCCGACAATTTCCACGCCGTCGGGAAGGCCGATTTGCAGCACGCCGTCATAGATCGCATTCTATAGCGTTGGATCCAAAGTTATCCGTGCACAGAGCTTCCTCTTACTTTGGCCTCCGGTTATGCCTCCGTGGGCTATATTGACAACTGATATATCTGTTCCTTAGTATAACATTCAGATGAAGGGTATTTCCATGTTTCAAGTACTTCAATGACACCTCTCGCGCGCGCTTTAGTCTCAAAGAAGTGCAACTGTCAGCTCTGCTACATTCCACAGGCATCACTTTGCTCTTGTCACACCTACAAATTTACAAATTTAATTTATCGTTTTTATTAGTTTATTTGTCTTACAAACTCTAACAATTTGCAACTTAAAGATTTAAGAACAATACGCCCAACAACTGACACTAACTGTCATTTAACCCAAGCCACACCCCCCAAGCAAAGCTGCATAGCAAAATGCTGTCAACTGATTTCACTTTGTGCCAGCCCATTAGCTGAACCACAACAATGAGAAATGTGAATTTTATTACTACAACAACATTTACTATTTTAACGTAATTTACGAGGGCGTGTGTGCTTCAAACGCCGTACTTAAGCTATGCTTTACAGCTTTGTATGGGAACTAGATTTTTTAGTACTTATTAAATCAAGAATGTGTTGAAGAAGGGCTAACATTTTTAAATTTTGTTCAGTTTGTCTAATCTTATATATTATTTCTAATTGCTGTTTTTATGTATAGGTCCCCTTTTCGCTCTTATTTGGAATCCAAAACTATAAATAAAGTTTGGGTTGTAAAGATGGGGATTCGTGTTATAAGCGAGCTTTGGGCATTATTGGTCGTAGTGCTTTTGTTTAGCTATATTTTATTAAAATAATTTGTTAAAAATAAACGATTGTGAGCACACAAAGAAATCTATTTGTACTATGGCACTATTGTGAATATTTGATTAGAACTAACACTGCATTACCGGCAGTTGCTAACATTCGCCAGATGGCAGTGCAACCGCGTGTAAGTTTATAGATGTTTCATTGACAGAACAGCTGATTTTTGTTGATATTCGATATGAGACTTTTATAGTTGATACGCAAGTTGCGCACGGGTCCGGCTCGTATAATGTAATGGCAACCACAACATTAGGTTGAAGCGGATTGTTCATTTTTTTGGGTTTTTACGAAACTTTGATTCCGATGCCGAAACCCTACTCGGGTCGATGTTCGGACTCATTACGTAACTATTTCTAGTTCACTTCAGATTTATTTCGGGGACGTTTCGGGATTGTATTTGGAATTGCTAAGGGACCTATTCCAGATTACTTAAGAACTATTAGGTGACCGTTTCCTTATTGTCTTAAAAGCATAAGCGGTGCTCTAAGTACAACACCAGCGAAGCTCTTCAGGTCATTCTTGACATCCTTCCATTCAATCTAGCTGGTTATCGAGCGGCGGCAACATCAGCCCTGCGCCCAAGGGAGTTATCGTGTTGGAACAACAAGACCACAGGACACTCTAGTATAATAAACAAATACAGTTTGCTCCATCCTAGCACGGATCGCTGTGCGAAAACCAACTTTAAGATAAACATTCCCAGTGAGGATGACTGCCAGTGGGGATGACATAACAGCTAAACGTTAGAGTTGGAGGTGGAGTATACTCAAGGGATCTTGACCTCCAGCTCTCCTTGAGACTACCCGACCACTTCAGTGTATTCCAGGCAGAAGTTTTAGCCATCATTAAAACCGCAGCTAAGATAGGGGCACACAATGTCGGCAACGAAAACTTTATTTTCAGCGACAGCCAGGCTGCCATAAAATCTCTTGGCTACTATTCGTTCAATTCTGAGATAGCACTAAACTGCCGCTGATCTCTTCAAGAACCGTGTACACCTCACATGGATCCCTGGACATAGGGACATTGAGAGAAACTGCATTGCAGATGAACATGCTAGGCTGGGTAAAACCAGGAAGATTCTTCCAAGAATGCTTAGGTATGCCCCTGGTCACATGCAAGCTAATGCTAAAAGAACACATCCACCATAAAGCCGACGAAAGATGGCTACAAACACATCGGGGTGTCGAATATCGAAGGAAACCTGGCCAAAATGGGATCCTAAAAGATCCCGTCACGTATACAACCTAAGTAGGGATACAATTTCCACACTTTTGGGGGTACTAACTGGTAATTGCCTTATAAGTATGTATGCAGAAAGGTTAGGCCGGAATCTGTTCGTATTCTCTTGATATGTCTACATTATTTAAACTCCGGTAGTATTGTGTGCTCAAGCAAAAATTCGCAAGCTTGAAAATTACTCGATTACTGGTACTTAGCTGACAAGATGAGCATTTTTTCCGAGAGAGGATATAACTTTTTAATTGTCTACTCAGTACAGAGTACCATTGGTTGACAAGAGTTATAATCCGTTCGATTTCTAAGCTGACATTCGCTCTAAATGCTAGTTCCCAGATGGACGAAGTCCTTCACAGCCACTTTATATCCATGGTCTCTCGACGATAAAAAATCACGCCCTAAAAGTCGATCACCAAACCTGTTGTTGTTATTGTAGCAGTGCTACTCTCCTGATGTGTGGCGCGGAGTCATCGACGGTGTCGAGAGAAGAAGATAAGATGGATCTTGAAGTGCTCAAGAAAAAAGTTCTCCGAAAGATTTATGGTCCTTGCCAACAGGTCGAAGAGGGTTTTATGGAAGAATTTCTGTGCCGACATAGAATGCTCCAGCGAAACGGCGAGATTGAGGAAAGTCCTATCTAAAGGAGATGCAGTTCAGGAACTAATAAAAAAGGATGACGGGGAATGGTCCCTAAGTAGTGAAGAGTCCTTTGAGGCGCTACTTAACACACACTATACATTAGGAGATGATGCGGAAGAGTTATGTAACCACGTCTACAGTCCTAATACTGAGCGAGATGTACCAGGATTAGTGACAAATACCAATATTGAATGGGCAATAAATACGTTTGCTATGTTTAAATCTCTGGGCCCAAATGGAATATTCCCTGCTATGCTGCAGATGGCCGGTGGAAGGATTATAGAATAGCTAGGAATAATCCTTGAGGCTTGCATAAAACTGAACCACGTCCCGCAATGTTGGAGAACGGCTCTAGTAGTCTTCATACCGAAAGCGGGAAAGCCAGCCATTTGCACCCGAAAGACTACAGGCCTATTAGTTCGACATCTTTTCTACTCAAAACCTTAGAGATATTAATATATGTGTATTTAAAATAAAAACGATCAAGGATTTATTCTCTTCAGCACAACATGCTTACACCAAAGGCAGGTCAGTCGGTAGTGCATTGCGTAGGGTGGTTATGAATAGAGAAAGAGAGCCCTGGAACACCAGGAATATGCCCTAGGTGTTTTTCTAGACATTGCCGGAGCTGTCTCGAAAAGAGCAATCATGAGATTGTCCCAACTCGATTGAAGTTCATCCAGCTTTAGCGAATTGCAATACACAAGCAACACTCGCTGAGTCGACGATAGGCGTCCCAATCCCTTTTGGGTGAAAACAAAAGGAGACAGGAGTTGCATATGATCCATCAAGCAGGAAAGGCGTGAACAAAAGCGTAGGGCTGTAAAATTTCTAAGATCATGTGCAAAGCCTACGATATTAGAATCACAAGGTGGCTCATATCTCTGAAGAGAGAAGACTTAAGGCTCACGATGGGCATACTGACTGGACACTGCCTTCTGGCGTTATAAGCCTTATAAATTATGCCTCGGGCCTCGTCAATAATAGCAAGTGCAGGAAGTGTGAGCTGTAGGAAGAAGCGGTTGAGCATGTTCTGTGTTCGTGTCCTGCGCTCGCTAGGTCAAGGCTCCCGCTATTAGAGGCGGCAGAGTTGCAAGATCTCGAGGCAGCAAGTAAGCTGGGTAGAAAACTGCTAGTATTTGCCAAGAGGGAGGAGTTATTCTATAACATATGTCCTGGCACCTGATTGAGGTTTTTTCGTTTGGTAACACTATGGACATATTCAGTCTATGTGAGGTCTTTATTGACCGGCAAGTTCAACCTAACCTAACCCATGGTCCTTGCCGTGATGGGGACGGCGAGTATCGAGGGAGATATATAACTTTACGCTGTACGATATTTACGCAGATATGAAGCTAGTGCCATGAATTAAAGCACGCTTTACTGGAAAGTATTTCAACCGACACCGCCATTTGGAAGTAAATAACGGGAGAGACACCCTCTGTGTGGCGAGATGCAGCTGGAGGAAGAATTAAACTCACTTGATGCTGCCAAGTGGGTTAGCTGTCGCGAAAAAAGCATAGTTGGTGTGCTTATGTTGCAAGTTTGTTGTTGCCACATATTGCAAGTATTGCGCTAGAGGCATATTGTTAGTTGTAGTTGGAAGGCAATGCAAATTACTGTTGTTTGGTTTTGAAATTTTTTTTGTTTCACTGACATTACTCAACATTAGCATTCAATAGCATACACTCGCTTTCAATAGGCGATATGACAAATGCATCTCTCTATGACTTTTGCTTCGTTGCAACGAAAACTCGCAAAAGTCATTTGGTTTAAAGTTGTTGTGCAAGAGTTTTGTATTTCGCGCATAATTACTGTTATTGTTTGTAAGTATATTGTACACTTGTTTATGCGGTTAAACTCAGTCTCATTGTTGTTTTGAAGTTTCATACCGTTGCTTCTACCTGCTTATTTGTGTCACTTACAACTGTCAATTAGTGTCAAACTTTAATTTTTATTGTCATCGCGTTGACAAGTCTGCCAAGAGCGCAACTTATTTTTCTTTTTTGTTAATATTTGACTAATGTTGCTGCTTTGCAAGTCGCGTGCAAATGTATGTGTCTCACCTGGTGCTAAAACATTGGTACGCATTGATTGCAATAAGTTGCCTTGCAGTGCTCATTTGTTTGAAATTATGTGCTGCAACACTTTCGATTTGTCATTCTCTGCTGTCAGCTGATTTGCCGCTCGCCATTGTTTCGGTGCATTCAAAATGTGCAATGGACGTTAGCCTTATTCGTGGAAGAATGGCGCAATTTGTGTGCATAACAATAGTTTGCACCTGCAAGTGAGTATTGCAACCAAATAATGCAAGGCGCGATAACGTCCGAAGAGATTTTAAGTCTAGTTTCAATTCCCATTTGCGTCGTGCTTTTTTTCAATTTTTCTTACAAATTGGCGGGACAAGACCTACATGTTTTACGCCGACTTCGAGTGCATCTGCAAGGCAGATGAGTTTTCACTCAGAAGCTTTTCATGGCAGAGATACACTCGGCGTGTGTCAAATCACTGCCTTGTTGACGCCGCTTAGAGCATTTTTTTAATTGCAAAAACTTGTTTCTAAATTTTTAAAGTTGCTTTGCCCGGGGCTTGATTCCAGGATCTTTGCTGTGGCAGATGAAGCACGCTTTACCACACCACGGCGGCAGTCAACTTTACTGATTTCCCTCATCATATGGAGTGAGTGTGGAATGAAAGTGCCATGCCCACTTTTATAAAAAATAGGTTTAAGTAGACCTTACACTGATATAACAGCATATATCTTTAGGAAGCATAACTTTATACCAAAGCCATTTTACCACTACGGCGTATTTATTACAAGAAAATTAATTTAAAATAAGTAAGGTTGTATAAGTTCCGGTGTAAACGCACATTATATACTCAGCGTGGGTTAAAAAATAAAATTACTTTTTCGAATTTGGTTACACGCGATTTTTTTAGGCTCTGGAAATGTTGTGTAATGCTTTATAGAAATAGGGGCATGGCACCGCACATTAAAAAGAAATTTCTCCCAAATTCCTTTTACAATGAAACTTGTTATGTGAAATATCATTGATACAAAACAATTTTTTTAATAATTCAATACTTTAGGTGTATTATTAACTAAATAATTAGATTTTTTGTGTTGGTCAAAATGTTATAATATACAAACTGGGCTTGTTTATCATCCGATTTCGCTCATATAGCAAAGGAAACTATGTACCCAATTCCAATGAGCCATGTCAATACTTACTCATGTTATCGTGTGTACAGACAGGCGGACAGATGGACATGGCTTAATCAATTCCTTGTTTCATCCTCAGCGTTTTGATATATGGAAGTCTATATATTTATCTTTTTTCGTTTATGCCGTTACGATCAACCGTTATGTTACCAAAGTTAATTTACTCTGTGTGCAAAGCGCGCTGAGTATAAAAATGTTGAAAATGGGCGTAGCACCGCCCTATTTTTTGAGTATTAATCTTTCTATTTTTCGAGAGTCGTAACTGTAACAAAAATGAATCTGTCGTGAATAAACACGCCCACCCTTGATAATATTTAATGTCAAAAAACAAAAGCTAAACGAAGTACTTTTTGAGCTCCCGATTTTCAGATTCAAATTATGTATGTATGTAGATATAGATCGGGTTGCATTCTAAACGAATCGACCGATCACAACCAAATATGCACAACCCACTAGAGACCTTCCAAAGGTGGTCATAGGCTAAAACTTATTTCGATATATGAAATGGGCATGGCACCTCCCATACAAATGGAATTTTTGGTACTGCATAAGTCTGAAGGTATTCATGCTAAAACATTGAAATTCAGTAAGGAGTTATATGAGGTCAATCCCCTACACCACCAAGAAAATGTGGGGTGAGGGTGAAGGGGCGTGGCACCACCCATACAAATGTAATATATCATACTGCATATCTCTGGATGTAGTTACGGTAGGATAATGAAAATTGGTAAGGAGCTATATGACGTTAAGTCCTCAATATGTGGAATTGAGGGAAAGTGGCGTAGCACCTTCCCTACAAACCTAGGTTATTTTAACAGCTCAAAATTTACTACAGAGTTGATTTTGGCTGTTATTCCTTTTCGACGTTTAGTAATCTTTCGCCTTTAAAATTTTTTGCTAGCTTCAGTCCATCTAAATCTTCTATATCTATGCATATAAAATTTAACCAAGGCTTATCATCACAAAACTTTTACCGTATGTCATTGAAGCAATGGTTTTATCAGGAAATTTCAAAAACAACAAAGTTTTCATACCAAGGATTCCATTAATACCGACAGATATACCTATACATTTTAAACGCCCCCAATTTCCTATTAGGTTGGCTTTCGCAATGTCTCTCAATTACGATCAAGTACAGTTATTAGCTGTAGTTAGAGTCAATCTTACCAACTCATGTTTCACCCATGGCCAATTATACGTAGCCTGCTCCAGAGTTGGCTAATCTAAAACTTTTTTTATTTATACTCCAAATAATTTTACAAAAAATGTTGTATATCCGTTGGTTTTCAGCAGTACCTAAATTCCCAAATACAGAACCTTAAAATAATTTTAAAATTTGTTTTATTTATTTTGCATATTTTTATAGAAACGTGGGGTGAAACCCGCGGGCATAAGCTAGTCTTTTATAAAGTCGTACTCTATACTTTGGATCTACAGGCCTGTGCTGATAAATGAAGGTGAGAATGTGAAACAACGCTCGGATCATTTACCGTATCTCCAAATATTTTTCGAAAATTAAGAACGCCTTATATTTCTTATACATATGTACACGTCGGACTTGAACTGGAAATATATTAAATGTATGCTTAAATAGGTTGTTTTGAAAGAAATTCTTAGATAGGGCATTCTTTAGCAGAACTCTGATGTAGGACTTCTTTCAAAGGTATTCTGACATAGGGTATTTTCGAAATTTCTTCTGGGCTACGGTGATATTTCACTTATCAGACGATATGTAAAAAAATTGTTTTTTAAATGAATACATCTCCAGCTCAAAACTATGTATGCCATTTTACGTGTACTATCCGTTTATTTTTTAAAACATTCCATTTGCATTTGCAACCTATTGTGCGAATATTAGCAGTCCTATACGCCACTATGCTGTTAGTAAATAATCCCAACAACAAATACAGCAAGCAGCCACACTCATGTATGTACATGCACACACATAACCAGCAGCTCGAAATGAAGAGATACACACATGTAGTCATCAGCTAAGAGCAGAAGCCGATACTCACATATTAACACGCATATAGCTAAATTACCAAGCAGGAGATACAACTGTTCTAGAAGGTGAAACGTCTAGACCTTAGGAGAAATATGCGAACGAGGCAACAGAGAGAATAAACGCAGCGCAAGCTGAGTAATAACTAATCAGTTTGATTTAAACACGCTATTAGTTGTGAAGGGAAGTATAATTGTACTACTCCCAAAGTACTCTAAATAAAGACCATATTGCAATACTGACTATTGGAGTTATTTATTCGACAGTGCGGTTCAAACGTTAGCAGAAGGTGTATAATTATCAGAAATCCCAGAATTCGATACACTATTTTCTGAATTTATATTGCAATCTCTTACGGTTAATTAGTGGGCTACGATTTGTACAGTTAATCACTGCGCCACTTGAACAACAAACATTTAGTGCTGACCAACTAACTGTATTTCATAATGCAGTAACAACGTCAGATAACATTAAAATGTATATGTATATGTAGATGTGTTTATGAGTTGCTAGCACAAAGTTGATCATTAGGGTGTACCTTATATATGTTCCAAAGTGACTGTTTTGTAGCTCACAATCTTAAGATATTAAACACGGAAAGAAATAACACTATTAAAACAACAAATCGTGTTTTTGGTTCCTGAATGAACAGACACTCGGTAAAATGATCGAATTATTGTTAATTCAACCAAGCTTCTAGTCAAGAGAACAAATATGTTTAATAATTTCAACTGAATAGAACTGTTGGTCTCAAATCAACAATATTCTGTAGAACTGAAAGTTGCTTAATAAATCTTATCTTTTTTATACTCAGCTGAGCAGAGCTCACAATGTATATTAATTTTGTTCGCATAAAGGTACCCCGTAACGGCATAAACTAATCGAGATAGATATAGACTTCTATATATCAAAATGATATGGGCGAAAAAAGAAATTCATTTAGCCATGTCCGTCCCTCCGTCCGTCTGTCTGTCCGTAAACACGATAACTTGAGTAAATTTTGATAAAATCGAATTCGTCATAAGAACCCTCATGACTCAGTAGAAAAATTTCCGTTAGTTTGGTATTCAACCCCGTAACGTTCTGATAAAATATACTAAGTGAGATATTATTTACGTTTAATAAGACATAATTTAAGTTTGTACCACAAGTTTTTTGAGGTATTTAAAGTAGCGCGGTCTCGGTTCGACTTTCTAGTACAGAGTGTTTCGGCCAGAATGTAGAATCGAGTACGCTAGCAAAAAATTTATTAGGAACTAAGATTCTGAAAGAAGAAATCTCTCTCGCAGACTTAAAATTAAACTTATAAACATTAATATGATACAAAAATGGACCTACGGGGTGGAACAGCAGTCACCTCCCTAGGAGCACCAGCTTCTAAAGCAACCGATTCAGAAACAAGGGCTGTGATAGGGGCTTCAAGTGCGGTTGTTGTTACAGCAGTCGAATCATTACCAGAATTGAGTTGAATAGCAGGAACATTAACAGCATCAGAATCATCAGCATTAAGAGAATTAGTACTGTTCCCATCAGCATTCGGTTTGTTTGTTGTTCTAACGAGACATTGCAATGTTAGCAGCAGCACTGGGTTTAACAGTTGTATTGGGAATATCAACAGTATTAACAGGTGATCGGGCGACAGTGTTGCCATATATTTTTTTCCAAGCCGTCATACGCCGCCCAAAAAATCGTCAAAAATCGTCATATCTATGGCAACAACCAACAACGACCAAAGTTGAGTTAGGACGAAGTTGGGTTATTACGATTGTATTCGCCGCAAAACAAAATGAATCGCCAGATTTCATTCAACAATATTAACTTTAAAAGAACTTTTCTGAAAATTGTCTTTGTTTGTTATTTTTGGTTGCCACATACAACATATAAACTCATTTTTATTAATTTTTTAATTCATTTCGTTTAATTTTATAAATTACAAAAACGTCTTAAAAGATAAACTTGTTTTCAGTCATTTTAACAATTATTTTGCTTTTGTTTTCTTTGAGCTCAAATTGAACCTCGCATAAACTCCTACATCATTTTAGTTTCTTAGTTATACATTTTCGCGTGCATTTTTTTAGCATATTTATTTGCGGTTCAATATTATGACAGGAAAATTTATTCAATTTTAAATAATCTTGGGCTAGCAATATTCCTTTTAATGTATCAGTTTCCAGACGGTTGTTGTTGTTGTTGTAGCAATGTTTCGCCCCACCTAATCGCTGTGACCAATCACAAATTGTCATCAATATCCTCTAACGGGAGTCCAATAAAATTGCTGTTTCGACAAGGGTGGACCATAATTAAAGGGGTGTTAGTTGGTTCCACATTACAATTAAAGAGATGGTTGGTGTCATGTTGCGACACATTGCAAGCGGGGCATACATTTTGTATGTCGGGGTTGATTCTGGATATGCAAGAGTTTACCCTGTTACAGTATCTAGAACGAAGTTGAGCCAGAGTGACTCGCGTTTCCCTGGGGAGTATGCGCTCCTCTTCCGCAAGTTTTGAGTACTGTTCCCTGAGTACTGGATTCACCGGGCAATTCCCGGCATAAAGGTCCGACGCCGGTTTGTGGAGTTCACCAAGGACCTGCTTGTGTTTTTTTGCTTCATACGGCTGAGTTCTCAGGTGCCGTATTTCCTCAAAATGCTTACGGAGATGACTCCTTAAGTCCCTAGGCGGTGCTGGCTCATCAATCAGATGTCTGTTGGGATGCCCAGGCTTCTGGGTATTCAACAGGAACTGTTTGGTTAGCATCTTATTTCTCTCCCTGATGGGGTGTATTCTCGCCTCATTATGTAGATGGTGTTCTGGGGACATAAGAATACAGCCCGTGGCGGTTCTGAGCGCAGTATTTTGGCAGGCATGTAGCTTCTTCCAGTGGGTAGTTTTTAGGCTTGGCGACCATATAGGGGACGCGTAGCACGCAAACGGCTGGCCAATTGCTTTGTATGTGGTAATGAGCGTTTCTTTGTCTTTTCCCCAAGTACTGCTAGCAAGGGATTTGAGGATTTTATTACGGCTCTGGATTTTCGGAACAATTGCGGCTGCATGCTCACCAAAATGTTGATCCTGATCAAACGTCACACCCAAGATTTTGGGGTTTGGGACAGTCGGTAGCTTAGTGCCATCGGCGTGGATGTTCAATATGGTCGACATTTGGGACGTCCAAGTTGTAAATAAGGTCGCGGATGATTTAGTCGGTGATAATGCCAGGTTTCGCGAGGCGAAAAAACTGGAGAGATCAGGGAGGTAGCCGTTTATTCTGTTGCAAAACTCATCGATTTTTGGGCCCAAGTCTGTGGCCATTATTGTGCAGTCATCGGCGTAAGAAACGATATTAACTCCTTCTGGTGGCGAAGGTAGTTTTGATATGTAAAAATTAAACAAAAGTGGGGATAGGACACCACCCTGTGGCATCCCTTGTTTAATTCTTCTTGACTTTGATATTGTTTCTGAATTGCACCGATGCCTGCTGACCACCCAGAAAATTTGCGGTCCACCTTTTAAGACATGAGGGAAGGGTAGACCCTTCCAAGTCTTTGCAGTAACGTGCCATGGTTGACCGTATCAAAAGCTTTTGAAAGGTCTAGCGCTACGAGTACTGTTCTATGGTGGGGCTTCTGATTTAAACCACAATTTATCTGGGTGCTAATGGCATTTAGCGCGGTGGTGGTTTTATGGAGTTTTCTAAAGCCATGCTGATGACAGGCTAGCTGCAAATTTGCTTTGAAGTAGGGGAGCAAAATGGCTTCAAGCGTCTTGGCTACAGGCGATAGGAGAGATATCGGGCGATATGACTCTCCTATGTTAGCTAGTTTCCCAGGCTTTAGTAGCGGGACCACCTTGGCCATTTTCCATTTTCGGGTATGAAGGTGGAAAGAGACAGGTTGAAGACATGTGCTAAATATTTGAAACCCTCGTGGCGCAAAGGTCGAGATATTCAAAACAATTGTACCTGTGGTCCGATTTGGCTCATATTTGGAACAAATATTACATACAGTCCGGTAGAAATGACATCAAAATTTTTGGAGTTGGAGGAGGGACAAGCATACATGGCGCAGAGTCGAGTAAAGTCTTTGGAAGGATTATGTATTTAGGACTTAGATTGTAACAAATTGTCAGGAAAGAGTCCTTGTAATAATGAGTCACTAAATGAACTAAATAGAATGAGAAATAATAGGCAATTAAATAAAGACTAAAAACTTGAAATAATACGCACCCGCCTCAACGCGGCTAAAACCAAGGAACAAAAAACACAAGGAAAGCTAGACGTCGAAAAGCTTCAATCACAACAGACTGTCAATGATTTCGCAACTCGACTCTCACACCTGCTTTCTGAGAGCACAACTCATCCTGAAGGAATACAGGAGCAGTGGGAGCATATCTCCAAAGCAATTCGTACTGCCGCCGAGGAAAAAATTGGTTACCGGCGGCCACGAAAAAACAACTGGTATGATGAAGAATGCCGCGTTGCAACCGAAAGAAAATACGCTGCCTACAGGGCTACGTTAAAAGCGAGCGCGACAAGAGTAGTGTGTGAACGCTATCGTGAGTTGAAAAGGGAAGCGAGATGCCTTTTCAGGAAGAAAAAAGCAGAAGCAGAAAGGCGTGAGTGCGAGAAGCTTGAGCTGCTAGCCACCAGGAATAACGCCCGAAAATTCTACCAAAAAATACGGCGACAGACGAAAGGTTTTAAGACCGGGGCAAACTCCTGTAGGAATGAAAACGGCGACCTTATAACTGATGTCCAGAGAGTGCTTAGATTATGGAGGGAATACTTCTCTGCTCTCCTAAATGGAGGCAGCAATTCACCGCGCAGAGATGAAGAACCCGATCCCGCAATCGATGATGATGGAATATATGCCCCCCGCCCGATTATGACGAAGTTAGAATAGCAATAACCAGATTGAAAAACAACAAGGCCGTGGGCGCTGATGGATTGCCTGCGGAGCTATTCAAGTTCGGCGGCGAGGAGTTGGTAAGGCGCATGCAGCAGCTTCTTAGCAAAATATGGGCGGACGAAAGCATGCCCGACGGTTGGAATCTAAGTGTTCTTTGCCCAGTCCACAAGAAGGGGGATACTGCAAAATGCACCAACTATCGTGGAATCAGCCTTCTTAATATCGCATATAAGGTCCTTTCAAGTGTATTGTGCGAAAGATTGAAGCCCACCGTAAACCGGCTGATTGGGCCTTATCAGTGCGGCTTCAGACCTGGTAAATCTACCATCGACCAGATTATACGGCTGTGCAAAATGACGTTGAGCAACACCATCAGCTCAGTCAGAATTGGGAAGGACCTCTCCGAGCCGTTCGAAACTAAACGAGGTTTCAGACAGGGTGACCCCCTATCGTGCGATTTCTTTAATTTGATGTTGGAGAAAATTATACTAGCTGCAGAACTTAACCGCACTGGAACAATATACTATAAAAGCGTGCAATTACTGGCATATGCTGATGACATTGATATCATCGGCCTAAACACCCGCGCTGTTAGTTCTGCTTACACCAAACTGGAAAAAGAAGCGGTAAAGATGGGTTTGATGGTGAATGAGGACAAAACGAAGTACCTGCTGTCATCGAGCAAAGAGTCAGCGCATATGCGCCTTGGCAACCACGCTACTGTTGGCAGCCATAATTTCGAAATAGTAAAAGACTTCGTTTATTTGGGAATCAGCATCAACACTAGCAACAACATCAGCACTGAAATCCAGCGAAGAATCAATCTTGCCAATAAATGCTACTTTGAACTAGGTCGGCAATTGAAAAGTAAAGTCCTCTCTCGGCGAACGAAAATCATACTCTACAAGTCACTTATCGTACCCGTCCTGCTATATGGGGCAGAAGCATGGACCATGACAACAGCAGATGAAGCGGCTTTGGAAGTTTTCGAGAGAAAAGTTCTTCGAAAGATTTATGGACCTCTACGCGTTGGCGATGGCGAGTACCGAAGAAGATTTAATGATGAGCTGTACGAGCTATACGCAGACATCAACATATTCCAGCGAATTAAAACGCAGCGGCTGTGCTGGCTAGGCCATGTTATGCGAATGAAAGATGATGCTCCGGCCAAGAAAGTGTTTCTATCGGAACCCGCCTATGGAAGCAGAGGTAGAGGGCGGCCCCCACCCGTTGGAAGGACCAGGTGGAAAACGATTTAAACTCCCTTGGTGTGACCAATTGGCGCCGGTTGGCGGAGCGAAGGAGCGACTGGCGCGCATTGTTGGACGGCCATAACCGTTTAGACGGTTAAGCGCCAATTAAGTAAGTAAGTAAAAACTTGAAAATAAAATAATTAAATCAAATTTTTTAAGTTAAACGGTTTTATTGAAAACAATACTTACATGAAGTAATAATAATATTAAAAGCTAGAAAATAATTAGGTAGGACCTAGGTACTAGTCATCACACTCCTCATCAATCTAGGGCGTTGATCAGACACTTAAATAAAAGCGTTGGACGCGTCAAATTTCTATTGATAGTCAAGTATAAGACCTACTGAACCATAATCAGGTTATGCTACGCCTCACATTTTTAGAAATTTCACGCGCCCAACGCTTATATTTAATTGTCTGATCAACGTCCTAGATTGATGAGGAGTGTGATGACTAGTACCTAGGTCCTACCTAATTATTTTCTAGCTTTTAATATTATTATTACTTCATGTAAGTATTGTTTTCAATAAAACCGTTTAACTTTTATTTTATTTATGCCATCAGCTATCACCTCCACACACCTTTAATTGTTTTTGTTAGAGTCGTCTTCTTTATCTTTAAAATGTTTTTTGATGAAATTTTTTATATCAGCCATCTCCGCAAACAAATCCTTAAATTTAAGGTCCGAGCATTGTGGACTCCAATGTAGCTTTATGGGATGGCAACATAGCGTTATAGGCGTTACAAAGCTTGCCGTAGGCATTTAGGCAATCCGTGCACATATAAATTAAGCAGCTGTTCTTCATAAGCAAATTCACGTCGTACTCTGAAAAGTTGCCTTCACAGCAAGAACGATGGTAGACATTTTTGCAAAAGCCACCACAAGGCACAATAAGGGTATCCGAACGCGAAAAATGCTTGTCACTCTTGGCACAATACTTATCCATTACACCAGATATCGTAATAGGAAAAATAAATAAAAACTGGACGAAAAGAATAAAAAACAGAGAGCGGCGCTGGTATTTAGTTTGGACGCACAACCTGAATGATGGAAGGGGTGACAGGCCGAGGATTGATGGACAGCGTCCAGCTGCTTGTGGAATCGGTGGACAGACGGCGAAACACGGGTGAACGATGTATCGGGCGACGGACACCCTGCTATTGCTGGTGTAAATGGTAAACAGTGACTGGGGTAGTAGCGGGATAGTGTACTGCCGAACAGTAGAGGGCGTAACGAGAGTTGGAGAGGCGATTGGTGGCTTGGCGGTGTGATGGGTATATCCGATGACGGGGGTCGATCAATTTTCAAGCAACCGGTAGTTGGTGAAATGGATACGGCGAGTCGTAGAGTGCGATTTGTAGGTCGGCGCCAGTGTTTGTCTGTTACTTAGTTGGTGCTTAAGTCAAACGGAATATATGAAGCAAAAAAGCCACCAGGAGAAATATCGCGCGCCCTAATGTAGTTATATATATGAATATTGTTGTACGATTTAGCATCACAAAATTTTTAAGCGGTACTTTAAAATTTTATACCAATTTTAAATTACTGCTTAAGTACTTTGTAACGGTTTAGTGCATCATTAATGGTTGGTAATTGCATTTTAATAATCAAAATGCAAATTAGATGGTTAATAAAAGTACGAAATTTTTGCATACATTTTTCGATCTATGTAAATAAATTATTTAAATAAGTTATCTGTAAAAAAAAATATATATTAAAAAAATGTAAGGCGCGATAACCTCCGAAGAGATTTTAGGCCGAGCTTCTCTTCCAATTTGCGTCGTGCTCCTTTTAATTTATCCTACAAATTGGCGGGACGGTACATACTTGTTTTATGTCGACTCCGAACGGCATCTGCAAAGAGCACTTATAAACAGACATCTGATTAAAGATGCCCCGCCTCCCAGGAACTTTAAAAATCTATGTCTAAAAGTACTATAAAGAAATCCGGCACTTAAGAACTCAGCCTTATGAAGAAGTGAAGTATGAAAAGGCGCTCAGAGACATCCACAAAACGGCGTCGGACCTCTATACCAGAAGTTGCCCAGCGAACTCCGTTCTTAAAGTCAAATACTCTTAACTCGGAGTAGAGGAAAGCAACTTCCCCAGGGAGATGCGCGCCACTCTACCTAAACTCCGATCTGGAAACTGTGATAGGTTAAGCTGTTACTTATCCAGAATCAACACCGACATACCCAATTTATGTCCGGCGTGTACCGTGTCCCAACATGACACCAACCATCTTCTAAATTGGAATTTGGAGTCAACGCCTCCAACACTCCTATCGCACTGGGCCAACCCTGTTGAAACTGCAATTTTCTTCGAACTCCCATTAGAGGATATTGATGATAATTTGTGAGTGGTGGGCGTAGCACTGCTACAACAACAACAGCACATATTTAATATGACAGTAATTGATCTACTTATTATGCAAATGGATCTATAATAATTAAAGCTTCTAATTAAAACATATGTTTGTATGTCACCAATAAACTTATTTTTTAACACCTCTAATGAATTAACTATTTTGCAGTGTAGAACAAATTATCTACAGATTTGTAATTTATGTAATTATCAAACAGTAGCGAAATCCACTTTTTAAAACAAAGTAGCACCGACAGATCTGAAACCAGTTGTAATGGTGATAAATATTGAATTTTATGGAGTAAGAATTTAATTGCGTAATTTAGATATGTATGTAAAATTCAAGGGATTTACTACATTAGGCTGGTGCAAAAATTTACCAATTTTTTATGAACACATTTTTTTTTAATTTCCGTGTCAGCTTAGTCTGTTCATATTAGAAATTTCTACTCAAAAAGATAAAGTCGAATACCAAAGCTTCATACAGAAACCTTATGGAATCAAAATTTCGTTTAATGGAATAATTAGTTTTTGCTTTTCATACAAGGCCACTTGCTCCATTACCGAAGATCATTAAGAAGCGCCAAAAAAATGGTTAAAATGGATAGCAGCCGTTTCCTCTTTAACTCTAAAGACAATCAAAATTAAATGCATGCTCAACTATTCATATGGCATTTTCTTTTCTGAAAATAATGTTCTTCTCACATATCTCGTGAGTTTGTGTGTTCATTTCACAAAATATTTTCCACTGAATACGAAATGGACTCTGGCTGCCTACGCATAGAGGCATTTTGCTCAAAAGTTTGAATTTAAGAGTGCAACATGAGGGTAACATTTTTTCCAGAAAAGAAAACGACGATTGATGGTACATATGTATACTTAACCAAATGTGTTAGGTTAGGTTAGGTTTGGTGGTAGCTGCCCTGATAGGGGAATCTCACTTGGACAACATGAAGGTCCGTTGTGATACCACATAATTATAAAGAAGTAATATTACCTTTTGGCGCAGAAGCATCAAAAACAAAAATTTGAATTTTTCTGATGTTTTGTCTATTTTTTGTAAATTATTGAAAACATCTTATTTGTATAAATTTTTTTAATTCCTTTATATTTAGTCGGTTGAAAGTTTGTCCCCTTTTCATACAAATCTTGCAATGGATTTTTAAGTAACTTCTCATTGAGCTACAAACATGAAACTTCACAGATACGTTCAGTAGCCGTGACAAAGGAACAAAAGGAGAAAAAATACCATACGGTGGCGCACGATTCGAAATAATTAGATAATAAATATTAAGATACGAATTTCGAAATTGGGAATTAAGAGATCGGGTTTCGAGTAACTTTTCTGTGAGCTAGGGACTTTAAATTTATTTAAATTTATCCAAGCCTGAAATATGTGAACAATTTTCAGGAGTTTAAGATTTAATGTAGCTTGACGTATTTCTTTAATATGTACTTTATTGTATAGATACAAGTATTGTACGTATTCTGAATTAATAAAAGTAAGTTTTTCACCTTGTAAACCATAAGGCAGTACTCTTTTTCACATAGAACTGAAAAGAATAAAATAAAAATAAAATAAAAAATTTTAAGCACTTCCTTTATATAAATGAACAAAAATCAGCGAAAAATGTCTCCTTATATAAAGACATATTCTTGCTAAACTTTGATTTTTAAATTTTGACATAGAAATTACAAAAATATTTATGAGAAGTAAAAATATAATATATACACGTTTGCCTAACGGCGGTCTCACGGGGTAGGGATACACGAACAGGATTAGCCTGGTTTGATTGGATCACTTGAGAGTAGTGCGCTGGCCCAACGTCCGATAAACAAACAAAAAATTTAGTTCTGGGAACGCGGATCACTGAACTGCTTTTACTCAGCTTTTCAAATGCAATTCAAGCTTATATATGTCAACCTGCACTTAACTCAGCATCCTATTGTGAACTCACAATACTCGTATGTAGTCCAGAAACGTGTGGAAAAGCGGGAGCTACCGGTTCATTAAAGTGGCTAGTTCGATGAGCAGGCAGATATCCAAGTGATTTGACATGGAATGCCCCATTTGTATCAAAGATAATTATTTGTTTGATATCTACTAAAGGATATGTACTATATATGTATGTATGTATGTATGTAGATCTGCGTGTAAAACAGTGATCGTTAAGCGATAGTCAACCAAGTAAGCCAAACGACCCAGTTTCGCACATTACTCATACAATTATCGATATTATTTATTGTTGTTATTCGTTATGTTCTAATGGTGTCACTTGTCGCACTAATGAATATGTTAATATGTAAGTGCGTTCATACATTGCATGTAAGTATAATATTTCAATTAAACAAAGTGACAGGAAATCCTTTTAAATAAACAAAAAGATCAAAACAAGTAAGGAAGGCTAAGTTCGGGTGTAACCGAACATTACATACTCAGTTGATAGCTATGGAGACAAAATAAGGGAAAATCACCATGTAGGAAAATGAACCTAGGTTAACCCTGGAATGTGTTTGTATGACATGGGTATCAAATGGAAGGTATTAAAGAGTATTTAAAGAGGGAGTGGGCCATATTTAGGGATATCGCCATAAAGGTGGACGAGGGCTGACTCTAGAATTTTTTTGTACGATATGAGTATCAAATGAAAGGTGTTAATGAGTATTTTAAAAGGGAGTGGGGCTTAGTTCTATAGGTGGACGCCTTTTCGTGATACCGTTATAAAGGTGGACCGGGGGTGACTCTAGAATGTGTTTGTACGATATGGGTATCAAATTAAAGGTATTAATTAGGGTTTTAAAAGGGAGTGGTGGTAGTTTTATATGTGAAGGCGTTTTCGAGATATCGACCAAAATGTGGATCAGGGTGACCCCGAAAATCATCTGTCGGGTATCGCTAATTTATTTATATATGTTATACCACTAACAGTATTCCTGCCAAGATTCCTAGGGCTTTTGATTTCGCCCAGCAGAACTTTTTCATTTTCTTCTACTTAATATGGTAGGTTTCACACCCATTTTACAAAGTTTTTTCTAAAGTTATATTTTTCGTCAAAAACCCAATCCAATTACCATGTTTCATCTCTTTTTTCATATTTGGTACAGAATTATGGCATTTTTCATTTCGGATTTCCGCCATTTTTTATACCAATACAAAGTGAGTTCAGATAAGTACGTGAACTGAGTTTAGTAAAGAATATCGATTTTTGCTCAAGTTATCGTGTTAACGGCCGAGACAGACGGTCGACTGTGTATAAAAACTGGGCGCGGCTTCAACCGATTTCGTCTTTTTTCACAGAAAACAGTTATCGTCCTAGAATCTAAGCCCCTACCAAATTTCACAAGGATTGGTAAATTTTTTTCGACTTATGGCATTAAAAGTATCCTAGACAAATGAAATGAAAAAGGGCGGAGCCACGCCCGTTTTGAAATTTTCTTTTATTTTTGTATTTTGATATGGTGCAATCATTACTGGAGTTGAATGTTGACATAATTTACTTACATATATACTGTAAAGATATTAACTTTTTTGTTAAAATTTGACTTAAAAAAAATTTTTTTTTAAAGTGGGCGTGGTCGGTCTCCGATTTTGCTCATTTTTTTTCAGCATACATATAGTAATAGTAGTAACGTTCCTGCCAAATTTCAATATGATATCTTCAACGACTGCCAAATGACAGCTTGCAAAACTATTAAATTACCTTCTCTTAAAAGTGGGCGGTGCCACGTCCATTGTCCAAAATTTTACTAATTTCTATTCTGCGTCATAAATTCAACTCACCTACCAAGTTTCATCGCTTTATCTGTCTTTGGTAATGAATTATCGAAATTTTTTGGTTTTTCGAAATTTTCGATATCGAAAAAGTGGGCGTGGTTATAGTCCGATATCGTTCTTTTTAAATCTGAGATGAGTGCCCAGGGACCTACATTCCGAATTTCATCAAGATACTTCAAAATTTACTCAAGTTATCGTGTTAACGGACGGACATGGTTCAATCAAATTTTTTTTCGATACTGATAATTTTGATATATGGAAGTCTATATCTATCTCGATTCCTTTATACCTGTACAACCAACCGTTATCCAATCAAAGTTAATATATACTGTTTTCACACAGAAACTTAATGATCTCATTTCACCTGCTAATGAAATCGTAAAATTTTTGCTTTCACACAGAAGTAACTGCTCGATTAGTATGAAGGATGAGACAGACAATCATGGCGGAACGATACAAGGTGGGAGCATGGTGACATACCTACAAACAAAAAAAATTCCATGTACTTGTAAATTCGATGGACAAATGTCAAAATCGTACTGCGCCGGTAGTTGATATATCAAATCAAATAAAAAAGGTTATAATCAGCTGTTCGATGCGGCCACCTTGTATCGTTCCGCCATGCAGACTATGACATTTGATTTGAAAACTAAGAAGCGGAAATGAAAGCGGAACGCTGCCAACAGAGTTGCATTGTGCTTTTGACTTCATTAGGCATTCGATTAGCTACTAATGAAATAATAATAGATTCGAATTTTGTAGGGAAGATTGAGCTCAATAAGCGCCTTAATGTAGAAAAGTGCCTTTATTATTCAATAAGCCGTCTGTGTGAAATCAGTAATACTCTGTGAGCTCTGCTCAACTGAGTATAAAAACAGCAAAAAGTTGAAAATCAACAAATCTGAGAAAAAAGAGCAGAAATATTTTTGACGTAGTAATAGAAATGAAAAAAATTGCACAAAAACGGCAAATATGTAAACTTTGGATTATTTAGTAGAAATTCAAGCGCGTAAGTTAAAAAAAATTGTCATTTAAGTAGACACACAACTTAAGTGTCAAGCGTTAAAAATGTGCAGTCGCTTTGGAGCGCGGTTCGCTTGTTGTTGCTTTTTATACTCAGCGTGCTTTGCACACAGAGTAAACTAACTTCGATAATATAACGGTTGATCGTAACGCAATCGAGATAAATATAGACTTCCAGATATCAAAATGATCAGGATGAAAAATGGAATTGATTTAGCCATGCCCGTCCGTCCGTTCGTCTGTACGTCTGTTTGTCTGTGGTCACTATAACTTGCGCAATCATATTGAGATATCATATTCAAATTTGGTATGTGGTCTAATTGGCACTCATCTTCCATCGCTGTTTAAAATGGGCGAAAACGAATGATAACCACGCCCACTTTTTATATATATAACAATTTTGTAAAACTCTGAAAACCTGATTATTTATTAAATATTACATCCAGAATGTTGAATGTGTAGACTGATATTAAGACTCTTGAAAAATTGTTGAAAATGGGCGTGAAACCGCCCACTTGTGATTAAAGCCATTTTGCAAATGTTATTAATCACAAAAACCGTTAAACCTATCATAACAAAACTCGGTAGAAAGGTTGCTTTACTTTGAGGAAAGTTTCGAAGAAAATTAACGAAATCGGTTAAGGAACACGCCCACTTTTATATAAAACAGTTTTGAAAGGGTCGTGGAGAAATAAAACAAGCTATAACTTTGCAAAAAAAAGATTTTTCCAAGTGGAATTATACCAAGAAATAGGAGCAAATTAAAATTTTAGAAAATGGGCGTGGCACCGTCCCTTTTATGACTGAGCAATTTTCTATGTTTCGGAAGCCATAACTCCTGATCGTAATAAGATTGGGTAAACATATTTTCCTTATAGCAGGAAATATTTCTAGAAAAAATGGGCGAGATTGGTTAAAGACCACGCCCATATTTATATAATATACTTTTAAAAGGGTCTTAGAAGAATATACCTTTGCGAAAAAGAGCATAACATCAATGTTATTTTACTTTCTAAATGGAATTATAACAAAAAATTAGAAAATATAAACAAAAGTTTAAAATGGGCGTGGCACTGCCCCTTTTTGGACTAAGCTATTGTCTATGTTTCAGGAGCAATAAACTGAAGAAAAATAAACATATCTTTATAATAATTGGGATTACAACCTTTCTTTGAATTAGGAAATATTTCTAGTAAATGGACGGGGTTCGGTTAGGGACTACCCCCACTTTTACATAAAAGATGTTTAAAATTGTCGCAAACTAGAAAAATCTATATCTTAGCGAAAATTAGCTTTGTATCAATGAAATTTCACTTAGCAAGTTTTATTGTAAGAGGAAATTGGGAGACACTATTTTTAAATGGGCGGTGCCACACCCCTATTTCTATAAATCATTACATAAAATTTCTAGAGTTAAAAAAAAATAAATACCTCGTAACAAAATTCGATACAAATGTTAGGCTTATAACAAGAAATATTTCTAGTGAAAATTGCCTAGATCGGTTAAAGACACGCCCACTTTTATTAAAAAGATTTTGGAAAACTACTTAGATTAATGTAATATTCAAAAAATATTCGAAACACTATTTTATACCACTGATATTTAACTTTCAAAGTGCCACTATAACAAGAAAAAGAAAGATTGAAAAAAAATTTAATGGGCGTGGCACCACTACCTTTTTTGTACAAACAATATATCACGTTTTTGGAGCCGCAACTCGAAGAAGAGTTGCCACACACTCTTTTGTAAATACTTATAGTCAAAATGTGTCTCAGGAGGATTGGAGATATAATAATCTGAAATGAACTGTACAATTGAAACTAACGCTGAGTATATAATGTTCGGTTATACCCGAACTTAGACACCCTTACTTGTTTAAGCTGTGTTTGTTGTTGTTAATGCGGTAGTGTTGCGCATTTAACTGGGAATATCGATGGATTAGACTGTTTGGTTTGATTGGTTTGTTGATTGGCTGATTGTGCTATTCATTATGCTTCGTGCATATTTTCGCTAAACTAGTTTTGGGCATAATTGACGCCTTTAGATGACAATTTGACACGCGATGACAAAAAATAGAAATCGGTCAAATGCAACAAATATCAACGTAAAATAAGAGAGGGACGTTAATATGAATTGACTAAGCAATTTAAAAAAAGGAAGGCATTGTTTTCTTTATCTTGGATAGGTATGCGGTTTTCAAATATTTTCTCACTATCGATTAATGATCATCGAGAACACTCTCCAAAACCTGAGGGGAGTGTCTTTTTTGCTACACGAACAACAAGAACAAACCCTACCTTCACCCTCCCCCAGCGGGCTAAAGTACTTCAAATATTCCATCGGTTTGCATGTTTGTGATGAAAAGCGCATAAAATCCAAAGACCCGAAGGTTCGAGGGGTAGAAGGAAACAGAAAAAAAGTTTCATACAAGTAATCCTTCCGGAAAGTTTTTGCGGTTACACCCAACTGTAACCCACTTTTTAATCCAGCATAAGTGCGGATGCGAGACAAGACTATGAAATTCAGGTCCTTCTTACTAAGCGCACAGTATACCTGAAAATAATAAAAGCCTTCTTTCTCCTAAGCATATGCACCATAACCTGATGTCGATCTCTGAGTTTGCGCGACGTACGTGAACTTCGCTAAAAGTAACAAAGTGGTTTCCGCGAATTCTTGTCCTCCACACACCTTTCTTTCGCTGTCCTCTCCACACACCTTTTGATCCTCGACATGAGAAAAACAAGTTTTCAAAGTTCATGGGTTGGTTTCGGCGTAGAGAAATTCCCAATGGAGGTACAACCCTGGTAAAATAGTAAAATAGCGTGATTAAATGCGATTTATTAATCCTAAGGATCTCTAAATAAGGCACCTCAGTACGTTTATCGATCAGCATACTACGAAATGAAGCATAGTTCTTTCGCTCCATAAAAAATGGGCAACCAAGCAAAGCTCATACAAGAGCTGAGGGGACCTTCCCTTCACGCGTGTGTAAAGAGGTGGACTGCATATAATATGAATGGCCAAAAGGCCTCTAAAGGATAAAGGAAAAAAGGATTAGTATCTTATTTCCACTTACCGAAGTCTTCGACTATTAAACGCACTACAGTCGTAGGTATGACGTTTGACAAACATTTATCCTTGCTAGCAGCGTTAAGCGTGACTGATGGTATTAGTACGCACTTTAAATTCCCATTTGTAAGAAAATTTATTTAGCCTCAAATCCATTCTTCATTGAGTCTACTTTGTATCGGTGCGTAAGAAGTATTGCCAGATATCCTTGTTTTACGATAACAGTCCTCGATTGGGAGTTCAAGTCTTGCGCCACCTGTACGTTCCAACTCAGTACCTACAAGTCTTGTCCTTCCTTTCCTGCTAAAAACATGTCCTAGTAAACGAAGCATTTTGCTTAGTAAAATTATTTAAAAATAAAGGGCGTGGCAGCTGCGATTCAAGCCAAATTTTTAATCTCTCATATTTTTCGAAGCATATTTTACCGAGGAGTAGAAAGAGGAACTAAACAGGGGCGGGAACAAAGTAGAGGGCAAAAATAGGAGTAAAGAGCAGTAGAGCATTAAGCCGAGAGGAGCGAGAGCGAGACGAGCGAAATGAAGTGAACGACATATAACGATAGAACGAGTGAGAGCCAAAAAAAAGAGGGAATAATAATGGGGGAAGAAGTTAAAAGGAAGAAGCGAGAAAAGAGAGGCTATGTGAGCGATAAGGTCTACTTGAAACTTAGCACCTTTTGAATTTCGATGTTACATATATCCAGTCAACAGCCAAAGCTATGTGGTTTCCGAAGTCGCTTCACTCACATAGCAGTCATTATGAAAGTTGTATGCCATTTTTGACATGTCTCAATTTTGACAGTTTACCGCGTGCTCACTGATCTTTCAAAGACAGATATAGGGGTGCGGAATGTACAAAAATATTACACACGGGGGGCGAATAGATTTAGTTAAATTTCGGATCAATTGATATTTGTAGTTAATAATTAGGTCTTCACTGAACTCAGAGATGCCAGATTCACACCAAAGTAATGCATGATGAGTACGAACCGACCATAAGAGTTTGTTTTCAAAAATCAGAAGTACTATTGATACTCTTCCTTGTCAAATTCATCCACCAAACCGCCATTAGCTTTGAAACTATATTTGCAAGTAGCCAATCGCAAGCGGTATTAACACTACTTTTCAATTCCAATAATATCTATCCCATTTCTGATAACTAAAAGTTTGTGACATTGACGAAACCGGCTACTTCATTAAACAAATATTGACATTTCGAACACGAAAGAGCAATAAATTCACACTACGACCTTTGGCACCCAACCAACATTGTCAATAAAGTCCGACAATCGATTCGTTCCCAAAATTAGTTCATCTATAGAGAACTCAAGTAATTAAAATCAACAGCATTTGAACTTTGCCATATAACTGCGACAAAAAAGGTATCAAAGAGGAAAATGATTGTGAAAAGAAAGAATAAATATTTGCGCGGTTTATGGTGGTAGAGGGAACGTGTGAGACGGACACAATTGGGTAGCGCCGTCAGTAGTCCGTAACAATATTTGTTAGAAAATATTATTTGGTTTTTTCGAATTTCTATATTTGATGAGCACGTAGTGAACAGTTCGACAAATAGACAACTGAAGACCGAATGGATGGAGGATGTGAGCACAAGCGCTATTGCACATGGAGACTAAAAGAAAAACACAGCGGCATGACGTGACAACTAGGGCTGTGAACTGCATCCGGATTTTTCAACTATACGGATAAACCGGATATTCGAATAACCGGATAGCTAAGCAAAAAATCCGGATATCCGGATTCATAAATGCGAAATCCGGATATCCGCTGTTCGGCTATCCGGATACATAAACGGAAATCCGGATATCTGTATGTCCGGATAGTGGAATATAAAAGTTGAATACCTGCATATCAGAATTGAACGAAGCAAACATCGAAAAATTATTCACAAAATATGTTTGTAGATTATTAAATTAACGTCAAAAATTAAAAAGCTACAATTTTACAAACAAGTGAAAATAAGAACATTGCCATTTGTTTATATTGTGAAAAAACGCTGCTAATTGATTTAAATGCCCCACGAATATATTGTTATTAATGTTAAATAAACATATATGGTACATCAATTTCTTGCTTTCACTGGATATCGAAAAATACGGTTATTAACCGGATCTTCATAAATCCGGATAGTTTCACAAACGAATATTAACCGGATATCCATGCCGTCCGGATTTTATCCGTCCCAACTGATATCCGTATGGATATCCGGATATTCGAATATGCGGATAATCCCAGCCCTAGTGACAACCAAAAGGTTGCAAATACTTACGAAGCAATACATTTTACAGCTAAATAAGAAAATAACAAGTAAGAAAGTCCAATTTCGGAAAAACCGAACATTACATACACAGCTGTGCATTTGAAACGTTGAAATTGGAGTGGCTTTCAGGCTATTTCACTCATTTTTAAACAAAACAGTTGTTGGGGATTTCTGATAATTATACACCATCTGCTATCGTTCGAATCGCTGAACTTTCGAATAAATAACTCCAATATTCAGTATTGCAAAATGTTCTTTATTAGACTACTTTGGGAATAGTACAATTATACATACTTCACAATTATACTTCACTTCACAACTAATAGCGTGTTTAAATTAAACTGATCCTTGATTTCTCAGCTTGCGTTGCTTTTGTATTCTCGGTTTTCTCGTTCACTCATTTCTCCTAAGGTCTAGTCATTTCGCGAAAACTGTTCGAGAACAGTTGTATCTCATGCTTGGTTACCACCTATATACATGCTCATTTGTAGTTTATGCTTTTCTACTAGCCATATGCGTGTGTACGTGTGAGTAAAAACTTCTGCTCTTAGCTGATGACTACATGCGTGTATGTAAGATATCTCTTCCCTACGAGCTGCTGGTTATGTGTGTTTTGATTATTTACTAACAGCGTAGTGCTAATATTCGCCACACTATGAAGAAAAGGTTGATGCCAAATTTCGTTCGCATAGTGGGATTTTTTGTGCCACTTATGACATTAAAAGTGTTTTGGAAAGAGTAACAAAAAAATTTTATAACATTTTTTTAAGTTTTGTTTTAAGCTCAATCATACTAGTACTGAGTTAGAATATCAGTCAAATGTAGTTAAATACCATAGAGTTATTGCAAACCTTGCTAAAGTTAGACCTTTAGGCAAAGTGAGCGTGGCTTTTAATCAATTTCGATTATCTTCACTCAGTCTATATAATTTGGCAAGGATAGTGTCTCTGCCAAATTTCAATATAACATCTTTAACGGCTTTTGCTTTACGGCTTGTTATACATCCAAATTTTCTTCTTCTAAATGTGGGTGGTGCCACGCCCATATTCCAAAATTATTTTGTAATTTGTATTTTGCGTCATAAAACCAATCCACTTACTAAATTGCATTAGCTTAGCGGTATTCATTTTTGAACTATCTCATTTATGCCATTTTTTTAATTTTCGATATCGAAAAAGTTGGCGTGGTTATCGTCCGATTTTCTTATTTTCAATAGCAATCTATTCTGTGTTCAGAATTGGTGAAGATATCTCAATATTTGCTCAAGTTATCGTTTAATGGACGTACAGATAGACAGGCGGACGGACGGACATGGCTCAAACAATTTTTTTTTCAGTACTGATGATTTTGATATATGGAAGTCCATATCTATCTTTAACCTTTATAACTGTACTACCAACCGTTGTCAAATCAAAGTTATAATACCCTGTGTACAAGTACAATGTGGTATAAACATTGAGCAACTAGTAATAGGGGTAAGTAGTAGAACCTTTCAAGGGGATGCCAGCGCAATTTATAGCTTCTTCAACCAAAATGTCTACTTCACCTACCAGTATTCCACACTACTGTTTCCTGACCAGGCGATGCTCTGACGACCACAACTTTCGCATGGAACTTGGGGATGGGATAAAGGAATAGCTAGAAAGTTCAATGGGGTCATATTAAATCGTTCCAGAGCTGGTCTAGCTTTACTTTAATGGTGCTTGTTACCAGAATGATCCGGATTTACATCTGGCAAGGAACAATCAACATCGACAACACTCCTTTAAACATTCGTGAGTGTCTTTATCTCTTCAGCAACAACAACAACAGAAAATACGACAAGTGAGAGCTCAGCCGTATGTTGAAGAAAATTACAAATAGGTCCACAGCGATATCCCACAAAAGGGCGTCAGATCGTTATGCCAGGAATTGCCCGGCGAACCCCGTTCTTAAAGTTAAATACCCTGAACTCGCAGTAGAGATAAACAACCACCTCAGGGAGACGCGCTTCATTCCAGCTTAACTTCCACCTGGCTACTGTAACAGATCCTACCTATCCAGAATCAACCCCGACATACATTATTCATGTCCTGCTTGCAACATTTCCCCACATGACACCAACTATCTTTTCAATTGCACGCCTCTAACACCCCTCTCACACTGTTCCACATCGTTGAAACTGCAAGTTTCCTTGAACCCCCGTCAGAAGATAGCGATGACAATTTGAGAGTGGTCGCACCTATTGTATGGGGCGAAGCACTACTACAACAACAACAAATTTGTATAACAAAACATGAGTGTTTAGGCCACCAGCCTAAATATATTATGCACTTTGTTTTTCTCAATGATTCCAAGTAAACAAACTTACCTCAACAAGTCCCAACCTCTTGCGGCGCTTAAACTAAATATTCGGCATCAATGTCGTCGTACGCTTAGAAGGCTTTCCGGTGTGGCTTCGTCATCTGATTATCATTATACAATCAGTAAATTCTAACAAGTGTCATAAGATTAAGCTCTTCTCAAGGGCGGAAAATCTGTATATAGGTAAGGAATCGCGAAATGTGCAAATTACTCAGACAGCCAACCAGCGCTCATGGTCCTAGTAAAATGAAATGCAGACGAGCTTTCTAAGGCATAGGCACTGCTAGATGGTGCGGAGGCGGTCGAGATGCATCATCCACTTACATCAATCAAAAGAACCATACATGGCGGATTCAAGGATTTAACGGTCTCCAACAGTTATTCCTCGAACATCTGCAAGATGACGAAGCAGACCTGGCAGAACTGCGATAGAAGTAGATGACGGACTAAATAGGTCAAGGAAAGAAATCTTTGGAATCACTACCACAATTACGAGACAATGTCCGCTTTGCCTGCCTACTGGGAATATGGAACCCCTTTTAATAGCATTTGCAGAAACTGCGGCGACAACGACTGAAGTAAAACTGTCGCGCAGTCTCTATGTATGCCCAACTCCAGCAAACATTAGGTCTCTAACTAGGGGCAGCTGTATACTGCCGGAACCTCAGAAAGTAGTTACATTAGTGGTCTGTAGAAGATATTAGCAGATTAACTGTCCGCACCAAATAGTTCGAACGGAACAGCAACTAGCCAAACTCAAACAGCTAACATTGGTTCCAGAAGAAACAGCAGCAGCTTCGCTTAGGTTGAACTGGCTGGTCCGCGAAATCCTCACATATACTGGATGAGCCCATAGTGTTGCCAGAAGTTTACTTAGTAACCAAACTGAAAAACCGATCAGAAACCAGAACATGTGTTATGAAATAACTCCGCCCTCTTCGCAAATACTAGAATATTTCTAGCATCCTTCTAGTTTTGATAGCTGTGTCACTCCTAATGGCTGGGGCCTTAGCCTTGCGGACGTAGTGCACGAGCAGAAAAAATCTTCTATTACAGACAAGGCCTAATTTAAAAGCATGTGATGATGCCCGAAAGCAGTTTCCAGACAGAATACCCATTATCAGCCTACAGTTCCCTATCTTCAATTATACGAATAACTTTGAAAGCCCAAGCATGGTTCCACGCCTCTTCTGCTTAGTCGATCATGTGCACCTACTTTTAATCTATTTTACTCAGATTTGGACGTCTACGGTACACGCTTCAAAGCAAGCGCACGTTTTAGCTAGCTCACACGGTTTTTCATTTCCATCTGTTCGCATAATAATGTCCGGAGGGGGACGTACCTTTCTAACTATTCCGATTATTTCTAGGGATTGCTTACTCTCTAACACATTTTAAGATGCTGTGTTATACGAGATTATTGCATGCTAAGCATTTTTTCTTCAGGGTCTTTACTACTTTTGTGATGGCTACTACTTTCACCAGAAAAACACATCAATGATCTGGAAGTTTGTAGGATCTGTTTATTTTCGCGAAATATTCCGCAGACCCTACATTTTCCTTTACTTTGGAACCATCTTTGTACAAGTTCATCACTTCATGCGTTATTTGAGCGCGCTTGCGCCAAACTTCCACCCCTACTGTGGCTTTAAGAGACCCATCGAAGCGCTGGTTGGGAACTAGGCAGTCTACTCGTTCAGTAAATAATGACACCATATCACTATGGCCGTCTGGTCTGCGCTCAAGCTGCAACGAGGCATTGAGTCTTGGTGCGATTGTTAACGCCATATTATACACCACCAGGTCTGGGATATGCACATACAGTGTAGCCGTTGAAGTGGTTTTCAGGGCAACCGTTATTCTAAGCGTTGATAGCCTGCATAACAGCATAAGAAAGGTTTTACACCCGCTGTAAACACCCAATGAGAGCGAGATGGCGATAAACCCCGCGTACACTCCAGCATTCTTTTACATGCATTATATACCGTCGAGGCCTTCTTCACTCTCTTTTCCGCTACGACAACTTACTGTCTAGAATGATTCCTAGATATTTTGTACAAGGATATTCCTGCGCAGGGTCACCCCTCATAGCTTAGTTCTAGTCCAATTCGGGACCCTACACCTCCTAGTAAACAAGACCATATCCGTCATCTCCGCGTTGGCGCTTAAGCCAACATTAAATATCCAGGTATAAGTACCCCCAAGCGCCCGATCTATCAAAGACCTAAACTTTGGAACGCAGTTTCCGCTTTGGCAAGTGCAACTTCATTTTCGTACGCCGTAAGTTTTACGGATCTAAAGGAAACTGCAAGAGACCGGAGGTCATTCAGACACCAATGTAATACGTAAACACTCGATGAAATTTGAAGATTATAGCTGTGAAAAAGGGGCAGAAATTACGAAAAGCTTCTTATCTGAACAATCGGTTGTGGGGGATATTTGCTATATATAAGACCGATCTCATTAATTTTTTCAGACAACAATAGTACAATATACGAAAGCATATGGAGAAGTTTGAAGCTTCAATCTGATAAATTGAGAAATATATGACAAAAATCCCATTTTCTGAAAAATCGGTTGTATGGGGGATATATGCTATAGTGGTCCGATCAAACCGGTTCCGACAAATATCTAATCGGACACCTAGATATCTCAAAATCTGATCATATAAACAGATAGACGGACAGACGGACATGGCTAAATCAACTCAGCTCTTCATGCTGATCATTTCGGTATACTTATTGGTCGTTGTTGTTGTAGCGATAAGGTTACTCCCCGAAGGCTTTGGCGAGCGTTATCGATGTGATGGTCCTTTGCCGGATACAGATCCGGTACGCTCCGGTAACACAGCACCATTAAGGTGCTAGCCCGATCATCTGGGGAACGATATATATGGCCACATTAAACCTTCAGGCCATCCCTCCCTCCCCACCCCCAAGTTCCATGAGGAGCTTGGGGTTGCCAGAGCCTCGTCTGTTAGTGAAACAGGATTCGCCGCGGATAGGTGAGGTTAACAATTGGGTTTGGAGAAGCTATATATTGCGCTGGCAACCTGAAAGGGTTACGCTAAACAACCCATTGAATCTGGTATTTTAGTCGCCTCTTATGACAGGCATACCTAGCGCGTGTATATTCTAACCCCCTAACCCGCTGGGTGAATACTTATTGGTGGGTCTATATATTTTCCTTTAAAGACTTACAATTTTGAGATTCGTGACGAAGCTAATATACCATTTCATTTTCATGAAAGGTATAAAAATGCAAAATAACAAATAGTAAATAAACGAGTGACCAGCAATAAATGCGAAAGCAATAACAACAAACAAGTTAATAATAAAACAATGACCAAAGCAACAACTCAGCTCACAACGACTAGACGACACAAAGCGGAACAAAAGAATACAAATAAACGTCCTAAGACTATTAACAAAAAGAAAAGGTAAGTCCTCAAGGCGGGGGAAACAACATATTGTGCAATTACTGGAAGTAGACAATAATAACAAAAACAACAATTACAATATCTACTAGTTTGATAATCATTGAACATGAAGAGTCTGAGTCTGTACGGACTACGTACGTTTAAATATAATTCATAAAAAATTCAAGAACCAAAACCCAATAAAACACATTCAAAGCCACAGAGAGCTGCGGAGCTGACGAGCTTCAAAGATGAAGGTACAAAGAAACGGAAGTCGAAAGGGGCGGAGTATGTGCAGATTCACAGTCTGTCTGTCTGTCTTTTTGCGACACGAAACTATAAAATTAAGAAATCCGTTCGCGCAATAACAATGGCATGTAGACAAACAAATTCATGTGTAGGTACAACGTTGCACGAGCTCACGTGACTGTGGTAACATATTTATACACCCTCATAAAAACTCTCGTACAAGCTTACGAGTACATACTAATATTAATAGTTATTCCGTGAAGCTTCAAGATGTATTATGCTCTAGGAAAAAATTTTTTGTAAGCTCGAAAGAAAAAATGCTCAAAAGGGACGAGTTTATATGTCTGTACTAATGGATATCCTGTAGTAAATTTAGATATTCCAAGGACTGGTGAGGATCTAGCTCATTTCATAGATGATGGTCTATGATGGTCTATCAACAACCCGCTATATTGGCTAGGTCCGCTTTCTTTCTGATGAATAAGAAATGTCTGTCGCGAGAAAGACGAATTTGCGATCTAAGCGTGGGCATTTACAGAAGTAGGAAGAGGTAGAATTATTTTTTTTCTCGCAAATGTCCATTACCCTAAGTACAGGGGTTCCGAGTTGCACAAGAAATTAGAAAGTAATAGCACAAATCCAGATAAAACAAGTAAGCAAGGCTAAGTTCGGGTGTAACCGAACCTTACATACTCATGTGCCAAATTACAGCTTGCAAAACTTTTAAATTACCTTCTTTTAAAAGTGGGCATTGCCACGCCGATTGTCCAAAATTTTATTAATTTTCTGTTCTGCGTCATAAAGTCAACCCACCTACCGAGTTTCTTCATTTTATCCGTCTTTGGTAATGAATTATCGAAAATTTCGAAAAACCGAAAAAGTGGGCGTGTTTATAGTCCGATATCGTTCATTTTAAATAGCGATCTGAGATGAGTGCCCAGGAATCTACATACCAAATTTCATTAAGATGCCTCAAAATTTACTCAAGTTATCGTGTTTACGGACTGACGGACGGACGGACGGACATGGCTAAATGAATTTCTTTTTTCGCCCAGACCAAATCGTTCCCGGGATGGTCGGGCTAGTCCTTTTATGGTGTTTGTTACCGGAACGTACCGAATCTACACCCCCAAGACCTTCGGGGAGTGTCCTTATCACTACAACAACAACAACAACATAAATTAGAATAAATTCGCTCTCTTGGAAAATACTAACAGTTTTCTAGGATCTAGCTTAATTGTTGCTATTACAACTGGAGCAACTGGAGCCTCGCCCGCGTAGAACACATCGCGTGCTCAACCGTTTTTTCCTACAGCTCACACTTCCTTTATATGCTGCCGCCAGAAGACAGTATCTAGTAGTATGCCCTTCGTGAGCCTCAAGTCTTCTCTTTTTAGAGACATACGAGCAAAGAAGAAGAAATAGATGTGCCTTCGGAGCACAATCCTCCCTCGGACGGAAATAGTCTGAAACTCTGAATCAAGGTCGGCACCTACAAGATATCGTGGAACATTCAGAGATGGTGCTTCGTTTTCTCCCTTTCTTCATCACCTCAGGCCGCTGTTATTAGCCACGCTATATATCTGGTACCACCAACTCCCAGAACGCTATTAGCGTCCCCTCCTATTGATATTGTTGCGTTAGCAGTGCTTCGAGCCATTCAATGAGCCGACCACTCACATATTGTCAGTCGTGTAACGATATTCCAAGAATACTAGCAGCTTCAACAGGGGGCACCATGGGGAAGTTGAAGTTAGAGGCGTAATAATTGAAAAAATGGTTGGTGCCATATGGCGACACCGCGCATGCAGGACATACATTACGTTTGTCGAGGTAAGTTCTGGACGTGTCTCCATTGGTAGTGTGCTTTCGTCTACAAGAGTTTGCTACCACGAACGTAGTCACCTGCTATTTAAATGCTGCCTTCCGCTATCATAGCTCATCCATCGTCACCTCAGTTTTTGAGGTGCCGATTTTCTTTGTTGCTATTATGGTCCGTCGTCGCTCCAGTTGTTGGTTCGATGCTCCTACCGATACCGTCTTTCTACCTTCTTCGAAGCCCGTTAAAAGACCTCAATACCTGGAAGTTTATTCCATCTTAGCACATATATACTATGTTTTCACTCTGTTCTAGTTTGTGGAATATCTACTTGACCCTGTATGGACTGAGTTCTCTCAGCCTTCGGCAAAACACACCTCATAGCTTGATTTTAGTGATGTATTTGACACCAATTGTGCGATCACAAACCCTGAAAGATCGGGGAGTCCAAAGGAGATAGCGGAGAGTTTTGATGGCCAAAGTGCTTTGATATTTTGGAAAGTTGTTCCGCGAAGCTGGATGTATACAGTTAAGTTTGAATGCACTCAACTCTTCTGACGTAAGTCCAACCATATCCAGGCTGGTTTATACATATATGTAATACAAAACACATTCCACAAAACCAGTCATTGTAGCAACCGAGCTTGGCATTTCACTACTGTGTCCTACACAATATACTTAAGTATGTTGGATAAGTTCATATTTTCGAACTACAAACCCGCATAGGTGTTCAATGATGATAAAAAGGAGAAGTATCAATACGTGCAGCAGCATAGGTGTTTCATAATCATTGGCACTAAAAGTTCGTGTTGCACGTATCCATGCATCAAAATGTCATCAAACTGCTGGACATGTTGACAGGATTAAACATTTTAATTGGATGAACTGCTCATGGCGCTGCGGGCGAATTTTCGTAAGTTAATTTTAATTTGGACTTGCATTCTTTTGATATATGCACTTTGCTAGAATGTAAACTTTTTTCCATCCATGTGGCTCAATTCCGCGGGCTTGTGCTCAACCGATCTATGGAGCTTTCGATCATATTGCCAGCGTTTGTCCTCTAAGAGGTGCGGCTCCAGCGGCAGTCTTAAGTGAAAATATATCTCTATATCTCGAGCCCACAGCTGGGATTGTGTAATCAAATCAACCTTTATTGACGACGACTATAATAAACTTGTTATGGACTATGATTAGAAAGCAAGTTCCTGAAAATCGAACTGTCTCACATTACCGCCTTAGAGCCGAAATCAAATTGATATCTACGTAATTTAAAGTGAGCTCAATATGATGGGGAATGCCGTGCCATCTTGGAAAAAGTTGCTGCCGACAAAGTAAATACGCTCATGGCTGGAAGCACAGTGTAAGGGAGCGTTATAGTGGCACACAGAGTGACGAGAGAAGCCTTGTAAAAAAATACATGTAGGGTTGAAAGGCAATTCGGGAAAATGAGAGTTGTCTACATAATTTCGCTGACTAAAATACGAACCCACTTCCGATTGCGCGGAAGTTGTTGATCTGCCTTCTTCTGCTTCTCCCAGCGTTTATTTACGGGATAGAGCCCTTCTAGCACTGAGGGTCGTATCAATCGTGATAAAGTGGCCGCTCAGCGAAAAGAGAGAATGGGTATGCTCAAAAGAAATGTGTTTTCTCTTCATCTCTGGGTAGTGCTGAGAGCCTGGAGCGTAAGCGTTGCTATGTGGTGGTCTTTTCAGAGAGAAGTTCTGCAAAAAGTTATGCCTAGTTCTCTTTATTACCGAGATCAGCTGTTCTGACTGCTGAAGACTGGCATACACACATATAATCGATAGAATTAGTAGGAATAGAATTCAATATATTAGTGAATACAGGTAGTTGCTATTAAGAGAGGAAAGAACAGATTTTGTAATGCAAAGAAAAGCGAGTCCGAAACATCAAATGTGCTAGAGTGGGAGTTGTAATTCTGACACAAACAGCGGAAGGGCTCATTTACTTCAAGATTTGTTGTACAATGTTTTAAGTAGAGAGGTTTAAAATGTCTTGAAGGCCGGGAAGGGACATTGAAGTTTACTTCGCTCAACAGAAATGAGCTAGAGACTGAACCATTTAGTCATTTAATCATAAATACAATTCCAAGCATTTCCCTACGACTAGCAAGATTGGGAAGATTAATAAGTTTCAGGCGATTAGTATAAGGTGGCAGATTATATGTAGAGTCCCAATGGAAATCTCTTAAGGAGAAAAGTAAGAATTGTTTTTGGACTGATTTAATCCGATCAATATGAACCTGGTAGCTGGGGTTCCAAATTATTGCACCATATTCTAATATCGGCCTGACTAATGTTGTATAATGAGCTTTAGTAACGTATGAGTCGCTAAGTTCAAGATTATAATTGTTGAGAGTGTAGGAAGCTGGCTGAAGTAATCTACGAGAAAAGCACATAAATTTGCATTTTTTAAGATTAAGTGGCATATAGTTGATGGTGCACCAATTGTGCAATGCGTCCAAATATGATATTGTAAAAGAGACCATTCTTCGCTTGGCGCATTGGATAAAAAAAATTTTACATCATCAGCGTACATCAAAATTTTAGAAAATTTTAATGCTGTAGAAATATCGTTTATAAATAGCAAGAACAGAATTGGGCAAGATGACTGCCCTGAGGAACTCCAGAACATACATCAATGACATCGGGCAAACATTTTTAAAGATCACTCTTTGAGTTCTATCAAGAAGATAAGACGATATCCATTGAGTGAGACCTGGTTGGAAGCCCAGAATATCCAGTTTATGAATAAGTAGCGAGTGACATACTTCAAACGTTTTACTAAAATCTGTGTATACAACATCCTGTGCATGTATTCTCGAAACCCATTTGAGACATGAGTTGTGAATTCAAGCAAGTTGGAAATAGTGGATTTTCCCTTGCAAAATCCGTGTTGGCAACTAGCAATTGATGTAGAGATCGGAAGTGTGAGCTGGCTGGTAATAATAGCATCAAATAATTTTGGAATAGCGGAGAGCTTAGCTATGCCCCCATAGTTTTCAATGAAGGGGAATGAGAACAGATTCTTTCCACGCCGACGGAAAGATGCCACACTTCAAACATAGATTAAACAGGTTAGTTAAATGCTTATAAATATAATCTGCGCATTTTATTAAAAAGCATGTGGGAATCCCATCAGGATCGCTTTTGGAAGATTCCTTTAAGGTCCTGAGGTAAAATAAAACATCTTCATGAGAGATAGTTGGCGTAGTGATTAAGTTGTTAGAGTGAAATTTATAGGGAAATTGTGTGACTGAGCAAAGCCATCTATGGAATAACTAGATTTGAAAAATTGTGCAAAGAAATTTGCAATATATTGATTATCGTTGGATATAAAATCTCTGTATTTCATAACTGAAGGGAACCCCTTTACGTTGCCTTTAGAGTCTACGAAACCATAAAACGATTTTAGATTGCGGATAATATTTTTTTTCATCTTACAGATTGATACAGCAAGTAGTCTTTGCTTAAACCTGATTTCTTGTATAACTTAAATGACCGGGTGTTTTTTTATTTTTAAAACTTTCACTTCTTTAGTAAACCATACTTGGGTTGGTTCAACATAGGCAAATTTACGTTTAGGAACATACTTTTCGAATAGGCTGTAAATGGTGTTATTAAAATGCGAGACGTTGGCTTCTATATCTCCATTATATACTGCTCATACTGCCTGAGAGGGTTAGAACCTTGGGATTGTACATAACATCAAACTTTCGTGGAAGATTAATGCAGAAGGCAGAGTCGTGAGAGCCTCGGCTTACTTGTATTGGAGAATGAGGGGTATTGGCAAACGTAGTGGACTCCCTTCAAGGCTGCCACTACATTGACTGTATGCTAAAGCTGTCTCTTTATATCTGGTCACTGATCTCAAGTTCGCGGTTGATAAGAACTTAGAGGATGAGTGTATTAACGCGCTTAAAAAGGGAAAAAATTATAGTACTCAGTTACGCCACCGTAGCTGCCTCACTCGCTGTTACATCGAACTCGTCTTTGTTAAAAAAAGGCTAAGTATCTGCGCAAAACGACATCCCTGGGAACTGTGTCACGTTGATCCTTTGGCGCTATCTGGCACTTGACCTATCAGACACAGCAAGACTGTGGTATTCCGTTCCAGCTAAGCAAGCCCTGTGCTTAAGCCACCTCTTGAAAGATTTTGAGGTGCTTCCGGCCACTATAAGTTACAAAGGCGAAACCAAAAGTTGTCCAGACAACGCCGAGGAGGGTTAATATGGCGGGGCTGAAGATTTTGTAAAAAAAATCACTTGTTGTTCAGCTGTCCAAGACTTGGCGAGGACTATGTGTAAATATGTATGTCGGTCGTTCCCGAGGGGAACCATCCAACCGAGTCTGACCTAACACCCAAACTTGATAGCTATCAGAATTGGGGTAGTGAGTCTCGGCTCGGCTATAGGCTCAAAAACGCTCAATCGCCAGTGGTTTTGTGCTTCATTTTTGTGGTTAACTCCGAGCGTCGACCCGCTAAGTCAACTAGGCTAGCGGATTCGTATTCAGTTCGTCGAAAATCTTGGGATGACTGGCGTCGTATTAACAGATTAGACATTTTTTTGTTTGTAACGAAAGTTTCAAATGTAATCGCGAGGTTCGTCTTTTTATGTATTTCATACAACCCATTCAAATGTGTGAAACGGCGCGAATGACTTCATGGCTTTCAGTTTTTACAGGTTAAGAAATAGTATGACCTTCGTTAGGAAGTTTTGTTGAACTCGACCAAATTCTCCAACACGGAGAAGTTCAGGTGTTGACTAACAACTTAATTAGTTGACCGATAGAGAACAAGAAAAACTTGGTTGGACACGTCCAAATTTTTCTTGTCTTGATGCTAGAACGTCGGTTAAATTCTTATATTTATGAGTGAACATATACAGTTTGATCACCTTCTTTGGGAGGCTTTGTAGGTTAGGTTAGATTAGAGTGGCCACCGGTGCAAGCACCAGTGCACTTAGGGCCAAAAAGGTCCAATTGTGATACCACTCAAATCAACAGGTCGATTCAGCAAATGTCAGGAATTTCATAGGTTCCAATTTAGCCAGATCACAAAGATCGTCAAAGAAGGGAGATTCCAGAGATGTCTTCCCCTTGCGACAAAGCGTAGGACAATCGCACAGAAAATGCTTGACTGTTTCTATCTCCTCTTCGTCTTTGCAGCTCCTGCAGTAATAATTATAGGGAGCACTCAGCCGTTGTGCATGCTTCCCGATTGCTATGTGGCCGGTTATAAGTCCAACCACCAGAGATATGTCCCCCCTTCCAAGAAGAAGGAGACTTCTTGTACGTCTCGCATCCCATTCAGGCCACACGAGCTTAGTGTGGTTGCAGGATTCGAGATTGCTGCATCTCACACCCACTTCCCCATGGAAAATCCTTTTCAAAGTGAGCTTACAGATAGCGAGCGGCATGCTCAATCCCTTACACGACGACGAAAGTGGAACGGATGTACCCCCTCGTGCAAGTTCGTCAGCCATCTCATTGCCCGGTATATCGGAGTGTCCAGGCACCCATACCAGACTGAGGGAAGTTTGCTCAGCGATCTCGTTAAGAGATTTGCTGCACTACTCTACTGTCCTGGCCTTACATATCACAGATACAAGCGCTTTTTTGCAGCCTGGCTGTCAGATTAAATAAAAATTTGATTATAGCCGTGAACAGCATTTCTCAGGTGATCAACGGCCTCATTTATAGCAGCCACCTCCGCCTGAAAGAAGCCGAGGCTTTGTAATACTAGAAAAAATGATCTCAACGTTTAAGCGGAAGTGAAGTATAAAAAAAAGATGAAGTAAAAGTAGAATCATTCAAAGAAAGAATTAATTAACATTAACTCACCCAAAATAAATTGATGCTGGTTGCAACCAGTTCATCCGGAATGTCTCACCTCCCGTACTTCCCGATTTAATAGCATCACCGTATTCGTAGTCCAGTAGGTGTGTTGATGTAAGTGTTGTTAAACTAGTTGTTGTTAATGCACTTGTAATACTGCCACTGGAAACACCATATGGGCCACCACCACTAACGGCACTTGTAACCGTTGAACTGCCAACACCCAATTTGTTCGCTCTACTGGCCGCATCTTTTGTGTTGTTGCCTGCAGCCGTTGAATTTGCTGTAGCACACGATTTTGTTGTTGTCGTATGCATTGCGGCTATAGCCTTTGTTGCGCGCTGTTGTTGTTGCAACAATTGCACATGCAACTTTTGTGGTTGCTGCAACTGTTTGTGCTGATATGACCACAATGGCAATTTCTCGATGCGACGAACATCGGCTGACAAACCAGTGCAACGCGATGTCGCGGCATCGTCAGCGCGCGTAATATTTCCGGCCGCTGGCACCAATTCATATCCGCTGCAGTCGGTGCTGGTGTTGGTTGTTTGGCGGTTAGTTGCTTTTGAGGCAGTGACTGCCGTGGTTGTGGTGGACGTGGGCGTGGTTGTGCGTAACCTGTTCGCCGCATGCTGTTGATTGAGTTTTAATTGTTGACGTGTTGCTGCTGGTTTTGTAGCTGTCTTTGTGGTTGGCGTTGAAATTGTAGATTTTGCATTAGACGTACTTGTTGTTGCTTTTGTCGTTGTCGGCGCTATGCGATTTTTCGTTTGATTGCTGCAAGCATTTGCTGCTGAGGCACAGCAACGGTGCGATTGTGCTTGTTTTTGTTGTTGTTGTTGTTGCTGCTGTTGTTGGTATTGACGACGATTATAACGTTGCGGTATTGATGTTGTACATGTCGTTGTTGTTGTGACTGTTGTTGTTGCGGCAGTAGCGTTTAGTGTGTGGGGTGGCACTATTTGCACTTTAGCTGCACGATTTGTTTGTTGCTGTGGGCGCTTTTCTTGTTGTTGTCGCTTCTCTTGCTGAGTTTGTGTTGCCTGATTTTGTTGTTGCTGTGCGTTCGATTGTTGTTGTTGCTCATATTGATTATTTTGATTGTTTCGTAAAGCACTGTGTAGATAACTGTTCGCTGTATGGCTGCCGCCTCCGCTGCTCAAGTTTGCACCACCGCTTCCACCAATGGTCAGTGGTGAAGATGAATTATTAGATGAATTAGATGCGCTGCGCTGATGTAAGTGGTGTGTGGGCGGCAGTAGCCTTGACCCAGGTGATGATCTGAGGTCATTGAGCATAATATCCAAGTCCGTTGCCAGCGAACTGAGAAGCTGCAAACAGAAAGAGGAGAGAGAGAAATTGTTAAAATGCAATACGAAATATTTGAGCAGTTCAGAAATGAAAATAAAAATATTCCGGACTGTCAAAAGCATTATTGGTATCAAAACATAAACTTTCTATTTGTCTCGACTCCTCTTAAGCGCTGTGAGAGCAAAACACGACCGTCGAACTCTAGGGTTTTATAATCTGTAATACATCGTTTTATTAAGACAAGCGAAGTTTTGGGGACCAGATGTGGAACAGTAGCACCAGGTGCTAGTTACTAAAGCCTAAGTCTATCAGCTTGAGCACCACATTCAAAGCTTTTACACTCTCTTTTCTGAGAGCTTCTGATAGACCTTCTGACCACTGCAGCAATAGAAGGGAAGGCGGATCCACGCTCAAGCAAGTAGCCATACATTTAGCATGGTCTGAGTTTAAGAATTTTGGTTGTTCTCATATATCTTTCATTACGTAGTCATCATTCAAGCCTCTGTGCGGAATGAGGTCAGATTGTTTCCCTGTAGTAGACATTAAAAAGTGCTCACCACTTAGCTGACCCAAGGTCTCGAAGAATATCTCTTACGACCTCAAGAAGAACATTGTGGCTTTTATATTTCCTTATATAAGTAATGGGTTCTCTATGCTGAAGACCCAGCTGAAGGTACCGAGAAGACCTTTCCCGTGTGTGGAATAAATCAAAGCGCTCGAGCAAAACGATGAGAGAATGATTAGCATGAGAGCCTTGTGTGAGACCTCAAACCTCGTCATGACTTAATGCCATTGATTGGTAGGAGGCTTGATTTTAGACAATTTGCATAAACCATCAACCGTACGGAACAGAAAATCCACCAAAACCAATACAATTGCGAAAGTATAATACTAGCAAGTTCTGGAGACTTAGAGAGCTTGAAACAGCTTTCGAATAACAGTCACAAGCTGCATTCTCCTCAGAGAATGTCTCGCACTCATTAAGAAGCAACAACATCGGCCACTGCAGAGCGAGAATTATTTGTAAAACTAACATCGCGGAGCTCAGTAATCACGACAAAGCCGGCAGCGACCAGCTTCTTTTCACAAATCTCTAGTAATTCAAGAGAGCAGAACTCCCCTAAAGCATTTGAGACTGAGGGAAGTTTGCTGGAAGCTCAAAAGCCGATCATTGTTTCCGTCTTACCAAGAAGCTTACCTTTCACTTTGAAAGGTTATTGAAAACCGTTATTTCGTGTTACATCAATTTTATAAGGCAGCGAATTCGGATGTCTCTGGACTCTAATATAATTTCCTGTATTTATAAGTCAACAAACTTGTACTAGAGGTTTACGCCGCCGCCGCCGATAAAGGTGTCTCTATTATATACCGGCGGGGCCGGCGCGCCGACAAAGTGATCGGCATAAACCTCTAAACTGAATGGCTGGACTTCAGAGTATCACATCCACAACTAATAAATATGGCAACATACTGCCGACGTCAATAGTATGTTTGACGATCTGGATACAGTTGTGGATGAGTATCTGGATGGCTTGTAATAAAAATAATATTTGAAAAGGTTTTGTTTAAATGTATTTAAGGAAATAGATGTTTCGGCCATTTCATAAAGATTCGGCGTTTTGCCTCAAAATCTTGCAGATCGTTCAAAAAATTTCAGGAGTAGCTCCTTGCGGAGGGAGGGAGAAATACCAAAAATGGTCACACTTTTGTATGGTAGTTCCACCGAAAGAGATGTTCTGGGCTAACTTTAATACTCGTCCTCGGCACGATTTCTTTAAATCATTTGTGGCTCCATGCTGGTTACGCAGAAAGTTGACTTACGGTTGCTATCTCCTAATAGTCATGACTCTCGTGGCACAGTTTTAACAGCGTCAATGCTGGCTTATTGCTGATCACGCCAAAGGGTGCCTTCAGTTTTTTGGGCTGTTTCTAATACTTACAATTCCCGACGTTCGAACAGTAGCAATCCCGACCACCAGTCGCTACCACGCATCCTGGCCCTTATAGCATATGCCAGCACAGACTTCGAATTTATACCTTCGTCGATGTCACTTTCCTATAACCTCTAGGTGTAGGTCCGTAGACTTTCTGATAGATGTTCTTGTCGCGCTATGCTACCAAGCTACACCAAAGAAACAGCTTGAAACGTTAGGGAGTAACTATTCGGCCTAGGATACCGCCCACGAAATCATAAGCAGTCTAAGTGGATACCTTTGCATAACTCATGGGTGAAAATTGTATAATCCTTGTATAATTTAAACTGTACAAAGGCCTTGGATAAAATTTTTAAAAGGTAGACCAAAATTTGCAGATGTTTGTGTACGAAACATTGACTTCAATAGTCTGCGTTTGCGGCATTGTGATATAAGAGCTCATTATGGATGACCGTTTTCAGTTTTTAGACTATCCTCAAAGTTAGGGTAGTAGAACACCCGATCATGGGAAAGCTTTTGCTTCACTTGTTTGAGTGTTCTTGCGAAGGCCAAAGCCTAACCTGGTTAAAATATTTGCCTAGGAATTCACATTTGTAATAGGAGCCGTAACGTGTAGGTGATATTTAAACACGGTTGATAGGATATATACTCTGTGATTAACTCCAAGGGATTAGTTGGGGATAGGGCTGCCAACTTTAGGAAATGTCAAAGCGGTAGACTTGGGTGTTGAATGATGAAGTGCGAACATCGCAATAAACTTTTCACACTTTTCAAACCCCGAAAGCCTACTAAAGGATTTTGCATCACTGACTTTGCTTATTCTTTCAGCCAAGCGGTATATAGAATTTTCGAAAAAATCGGCACTTGGTTCGGTAAACTTACTTTTTTTAACAACTTGAGGAAATTTTTGAAACACGTTCGACTTGGATCATTTCATTTGAATTCATTGTTTTTTATTAATTTTTTGAATAAAAATTATGCAAAGTGAGCATTTAAATGTATTATGTAACGGTTTTTCAGTACAAGTTCTAATCAGTTTGTCAGTTAAACTACGCTTAAACTTATTTTGCAGTTTTCAGTCTACTTTAACCGAAGTTTGAGCTGAGCTTAAGCGGCCGATCTGGCAGGGTTACAGTCTAGTTAACCTATCGGTGATTTGCGTTCGTTCGAAATGGCGTCGAATATGCCCAACAAGCATTTGGGCTTGAGTACCATTAGAGCTCATGCCGATAACTAGGCATACTTCTATAATCTTAAGAGTTGTTTCGAAACAGTGACTCAACTCGAGAATCATAGTGTACTCAGCAAAAGAAGGAATCATATATATTATTTCTAATTGCTGTTTTTATGTACAGGTCCCTTTTTCGCTCTTATTTGGAATTCAAATCTATAAATAAAGTTTTGGTTGTAAAGATGGAGATTCGGGATATTAGCGAGCTTTGGGTAATTTTGGTCGTAGTACTTTTGTTTAGCTATATTTTATTAAAATAATTTGCTAAAAATAAACGATTGTGAGCACACAAAGAAATCTATTTTTACTATGGCACTATTGTGAATATTTTCACTGCATTACGGGCAGTTGCTCTCATACGCCAGATGGCATCGCAAGCTGTAAGTTTTAATTGATGAACAGCTGATTTTTGTTGATATTTGATAAGATACTTTTAGATAGGTTGCGCAAGATGCGCACGGGTACGGCTCGTTTTTTATAAAGCGAAAAATGCTATTTTATGTTGAAAAAAATTTCGTTCCCAACTTGTGGTTCTTTGACTGGACTCAAGTATAAGTTTCCAAAACTACATTATTTTCACGAAAATAAAATAAAATATTAGCATTACTATGCTATTAATAAATAATCACAAGAACAAAAACAGCAAGTAGCCACTTTTATGTATATGTACACATTAAGGCAAGCAACACTTACGTACATAGAAGGCGACGAAGAATATCTCACATACACATACATAGGTAGTAATCAGCTAAGAGAAGAAGTAATTACTCACACATACTCACGCAAATGGCTAGAATAAAAGCATAAACTACAAATATACAGCAGCTAGATATCTAGGCAGCCAAGCATGTGGTGTAGCTATTCTAGAACATATGATCGTGAAACGACTAGACCTTAGGAGAATTGGCGAACGAGATAAACGTGAGTATAAAAACAGCGCAAGCTGCTGAGGACTTATTTGATTTAAACACGCTTTTGTGAAGTATATGTAGTTGTACTACTCCCAAAGTAGTCTAAATAAAGACCATTTTGCAACACTGAATATTAGAGTTATTTATTCGACAGTTCAGCGCTTCGAACGTTAGTAGAAGGTTTAAAATAAGCGAAATTTCCCACAACTCGTTACAATATATATAATTTACTTTTGATAAATTACGTTTCATTACTGCTATCAATGAGGTGTTTAATTCTCACAATAAATAGCTGTTGGCTTTGGTGGTACCACCTTGGAGATTTTTTTTCAACTTACGCCCCGATTCCGAGCGTTACCGGTAAAATAGTACCCCGAACATTATGTAACCGAATATCGTTACCATTTCTTTTATCCGCGATACTGGCCCAAGTGGTAACGCTGTCATCACCGAAAAACTCACCATTGTCTGTGGAGAATTTTGAAAGGTACTTTTCCCCAAAAATGGTCTCTTCCAACCCCATTTGGTCCGCTGGTCCCTTTTCTTCGATTTTGGGTCTTTTTAAGCTGTAGCCACGATTGGATACTGATTTATGAATTATCTGTTTATCTTGCCTTACCTTAACCCATATAATCCCAACTTTTTGAAACTAAAATTTTGAAGTGAATTATGCAACATAAGTGTGTTAAGAGACCCCAATATCCGAGTGCTTTAACAATTTCATTTATATCTCTCGCCGGTTTTATAAAAAGGCCGCCCTAAAATTGGGGCGCTGGTCATGCCAGGGAGCAATAAAAATGTACTAAGCAGCTGAGATTAAAAACAATTATGACTTTTATTTTATTAAGGAAAATTATAAATGCAGGACAGATTTCACTTAGTAAAAAATGGAGTAAATAAGTTAAATATGATGCCCAGATTCCTTCGATATAAACCTGAACTTTGAATCCGTCTGGTAGCTTGGGAAGTATGTCATTCAACTGGTATTTAGCTCATCCTACAATAGCCGAATCTTTGTAAACTTATCACTATGAACTTATGAAGTATTGTCGCTTACGTGCATATATCGTAGAATTTGCTCCGGTATCCCAAAACATTCGATATCTTGAATAAGAACAATACCCAATCAATAAGAATATAACAAGTACACTTTCCGTTTCCTTCGTAAGCAGCAAACTTTTTTGAGTTCAGCACTATTAAATCTATCAGCTCATCATTGTAAAAAAGTTCAAACCACTCTACGGTGCTCCTAGAATCGTTGAAAAAATCAGTCTTACAAAAACTTGCTTTTCATATGTTGGAAGGTCTTTGTTTTACCGTTCCCTCTCTAGAGGTGGTTTTTTCTATAACTTTATTACTTCGTCTTGATAGTATAGCTTCAATTGTGACATAGGACGTTGTCATCACTGTCATCCAAAACTGATTCATCCTGCCGACCAAAAGATTCTGTTTTCAATTCACTACACTTTTTCTTATTACATGTAACTCGCAAATTATTTCCTTACATATGATTCAAATCTCATTCAACAGCGTCGTCTTCGTCACTATCCGCATCACTTAACACCTAATTTTCGGGAGGGCAAATGACAGCAGCATTCAAAATATCGTCTTTATTGTCTTATGTGTATGTCGATTATATCAGCAAGAGTTAAATCTATATTATGGATTACGGAGTCTCCATAAAATTTTGAAAAAATCAAACGAAAGAAAGCGTAAATGAGTGGATATATCCACTAAATTTGAACAAATTTTCTTAAAAAGTTTGCGCAAAATCATGTGAGCAGCTGTGCTCAGCGCCCCAAAAATGCGGCGTCGCAAAACATCGCTCACAAAACGTCATATAAACGATAAACACATTTTTTAATTTTAGTTTAGCATTTTAAAGAGTTAAAACTATTAGGATAAGCCAAAAATATCACATTTACAAAAAAAGAACCACGCAAACTTACTTATTATTTCGCAACATCGTAAATCGTACAAAACACCAGCCACTCTTCACTAGTTTTATAAATAAACTAAGGTTATGCTAAAAACGAAGCACGTGCTGGTGTTCCCGGTAATTACAAAAATACAAAACTGAAACATTTACTGATATTGCTTCGCTAGCTTTTTAAATAACTTATAAATCCAAGGCGTTTTAAAAATGGGGCGCGGGGCATATATGGGTTAACTATTAAACAATCAAAATATACTGTAAGATATAATGGTCCAAGAGGTCTACTATGCCAAATTTTTACTTTTCTTTCTTTTTCACTCAGGTAAAAATTCACAATATTTCCCAAAAATTCGCCACACTTTCGTTAGCCCCCATATAATTTGGAATTTACTTCAATGGAACTCTCACCATAAAAAATTGCTCAGTCAATAAAATGTACAAGAATAATAACATTTCACCTAGGATATAATGTATGCCAGGCATTAAAAAAAAAAGTGTTGGCAAACACATTGTCGTTAATTGTGGATGAAATAACCGACTAATAAAAAAAAAACTCTTGCTTTATAATAACATTAATAATGGCTAGATATTTCGATCGGTTATACAACACTATGTAAAATATATGAAAATAAAAATTGCTTCTCGCCTAGCATAGCTTATAGCGAGCACTCTGCCGTAAGCGTAACACTTACAAAACTTATACAAAGAAATTCTATGCATTACTTCACGTTTGGCACGTTGATATTTAAATCTTTCTCACCAAGCTCAATGAGTTCAAGGAATTACAGGACTACTGTGGTGTTAAGCCACGCAAGGTAATTGAAAACTAAGTATCTTGGCACAAGAAATATTTTAACTCGAAGACAGAAGGAAGCAAATGCAAAAGAGATTTGATTTCGGAAGAAATGTTTGGTATAAAATTATTCCCGTAAGTGCTAGCAGAACCCCTGAGGCCTGGGTTCAAAAAAGTAAGCATCTATAAAAATAGCACTAACAAAATTGCCTAGCTTCATTTATGATTTACTGAGTTTTCCACATACATAATTCGGCAACACCAGAACGCAAATTTTGAACCGTTTCTTACTAAAACTTAACTGCACTATACATTTTACTTCATATCAATCAACAACATAATGCTAGAACCAAGAGCTTTGTGGCAAAAACTAGGTTTACCACGTTTTGTTGGTGAAAGACATAGACTTATTCTATGTTAAAATGTAGTACCATTTTTTGTTGCATGCACATATATTTGTTTGTTCAGCTTGAATTAAAGGAAAATCTTCACAATGTTTAGTAAAATTTAATATGGAAACATCCTAAAATTTTGTATTTTATACTAATAAAATAAAACAAAAATTTGGTCCTTTTTTTCGATTGATTTTGGTTCCAAATGAAAACATGGTGTGGCAACCGTGTTCGCTTTACCGAAAATGTCTCACTTGTAGATACGAGGTTAACGAATAAACGGGACGATGTGTATATGCATATTATGCATGATAAGTTTCTACATATGTAGGTATATTGTAATTTATTCTGTGAAAATACAATCACCCCTATTCTGCATTTCGATTACGTCCCTTCAAAAAACGCGAGTACTCCATAAATAATGTAAGGAATACTCCTTTGGGAGTATAGGAGTATTCCAAAACTAATCTGTATTCATACAAAAAATGTGCTCCAATTAACATTGCGATGTCCTAGGAGAGGAGTAGGTGATCCCACTCTCGCTTTGTTTGTGAGTATTCCATAGAGTAGGTACATACGTGAGAGTACTTTCCAAAGTACTTTCATTGTAGTACTCCATGGAGCACCCACAGAGGATCATATGCCAAAGTACTAAAGAGGAATTGTGTCGGAAAGAATTATCGGAGTGAATTTAAAAAAAATGTAAGTAGGTATATTTTTTACTACGAATATTCTTGTTGTTTAGCATTTGCGTGAATAAAGAAACTAATATTTCTCTATACTATAGTATGTATACATAAAACCAGTGCGCGGTTGCATTTGATCAGAGTTGCCATAGTGAAATTTTATTATCAGTTATTTGTATGCAATATTTTACTTTTGGCAACTCTGTTCGATCGTCATCGTGTCGTGGTCACGGTCGTTAAAAAACGAGCAATGATCGGCTGATGGTGGTCCGCAAGCGCATGGCAAAGGAGTATTGTTAGAGTACTCCAACATGAAGAAAATGGAACACGTAATCCAACAATTTTTGCAGGGGTTCCCGTTCTACGCTCCGCTTAAGTCGAAGTTGGGTATTCTGCATTACGACGGAGTCGTAACGAGAAGAGGAAGAGCAAATAATTTCTCGAAATCAGCTGTCTGTACGGAATGTGTGAACACTGGAACAAAATAAATTAAGGAAAATTTGTAAAAAACGTTTATATTTTATTATCCAAGCCATTTTGTACAAAGAAAAGCAATAGAATATATTGCCGCAGTGTTATATTTTTTTGAATGAAGCGCTTTCATAATTGTAAGTGTGTTTTTGTCGTCCTTTTGGCCAATTCCCTGTCGCGGCCACCAATTTTTGTTACAACGGATTCCTGCATGAATATAGTTAACATTTTCTGAATTTTATGGATGCTAATTTCACCCGTGGTGATCTAAACAAATATGTATAGCAAGCGGCAACACTTTTTTACTATTCACCCCTATTCTGCATTTCGAATTGGATTGGAATTTTTTCGATTTGGCAACTTTGGTATATGGTTGGAATCGTTCGATTTTGTGTATTCTGCATTTCGATTGTAGTTCCGTTTTTCGAAGTTGCGAATTTGTTGGCGGAAAAATATTTTCTTTTTATTTTTTTATTAATTTATAACAGAATTTTAACAAAAATGTAAGTAAAACTTATTGAGAAACGTAAAAGGCAGATGCTGATTGTTTTTTATATGCTTCCAACACAAGTGCAGTATGAGACGTTTGCTAATTTAATGGCAACAAAGCGGGATATGATGACTTCTGGGAAGCCATCCTTCGCATAAAATTCTTGGTTCGCTTGTATTTTCTCCTCTTCACTTTGTTCAAATGTTATCCACTGAGGGCATAATTATGGTTGCATTACATCCAGAAACGTAGACAGTGACTTTCACACTGTTGACTCTCCCATTCCTACATTATAATCCGCCCCTTTTCCATGCTGGTAACTGCCTTCTGCAAAACATCTCAAAGCAGCTACTACAATATTAAGAGCAGATGTCGATGTCGTAGTCCTTGGACGAATTTGCCCCGCAAAAGTATCTAACAGATACTTGAAAGCATCCTTATTAAGTCGAAGGTTTTTTGAACCTAAATAAGAAAATAAGTCATTAAACTTTACCACCTTTAAGTTCAATTTCTTACAATTCGTCGCTCATCTCAAATGGATTACACAAATCTCGCAATATTTGCCTTTCCATTCTCGCCTGGCTATTTTCGTATGCGTTGCTTTCCAACTCCACAAATAATGCCGAGGCTATTGATTCCAGTATAATAGACAGCTATAATTTTTGTCTGTTCCTTGGGTCCAGTTATATGCCAAAGTAAGCTGGCGGCGTAGAGGAAGGTGAAGCGAAAACGTAAACAATCCTTGCGGAAAGAATACATAAATCTTCATAAAGTATTTTAGGCCAGTGCAGTGAAATTAGCATCCATAAAATCCAGAAAATGTGAACTATATTCGTGCCGGAATCCGTTTTAACAAAACTTGGTGGCCACGGAAGGAAATTGGCCAAAAGAACGACAAAAACACACATACAATTATGAAAGCACTTCACTCAAAAAGAATAACACTGCGACAATATATTCTATTGCTTTTTTTTGTACAAAATGGCGTGGATAATAAAATATAAACGTTTTTCAGTGTTTTTTTACAAATTTTCTTTAATTTATTTTGTTCCAATGTTCACACATTTCGTACAAACAGCTAATTTCGAAAAATCATTTGCTCTTCCTCTTCTCGTTACGATTCCGTCGTAATGCAGAATACCCAACTTCGATTAAAGCGGAACGTAGAACGGGAACGTAATCGAAATGCAGAATAGAGGTGATTATCACTTAATTGCGCTTAAAATTCTTTATTTTTCAGTTTTGCCTTTTTCTAAACAACAGCTGTTGTGTGGTTATTTCGATGTAACCACCTACTTTTGTGGGTAAAAAATTATCCGGCTACTTTCGCGGGTAGAATACCCAAAGGGTGTAAAAGTTGCCACATGATTTCGGTATCGTAGTGAAGAATGTTGTTACCACACTAGAATCGGGGCGTTAACCTCAACTCGATATACAATGTAGGGTATCAACTAGAGAAACATGTCCAATATTCATTTGAGAACTGTACATTTCTAAAAATCTCTCAAAGGTTGTATAATAATTTGAAAATGCTAAGGACGTTGGAGATCAACTCGAGAACTATAAATTTGACAAAATTTCTCAAAAGTTTAATAGTGATTGGAGAATGAAGTTGGATATTAAATTGAGAACTATTTGTTTTAAGAATAACAAGATAATGATGGATATCACCTCCTGAAAGAGATATATTTCGCTGGAGAAATATATTTTAAATGTTTGCTGCGTGAACAAAATCCTGCTGTTGCCGTATCTACAAATTATCTAGGTAATAAAAAACAGTGTTGCCGTACAAAAAAGTCTACCCCAATGGCGGCCTTAAACTATGACTGATAAACTGCTCAGTAATTTAACACGAGTTTAAATTTGACTAGAGTTCAAGCAAACTTAGTTTAAGCATAGCTAAACCAACTACTGAAAACCGGGCCTAAGAATTCAAACAAAAAAGTAAAGTTTTTCCACCCGTTTTCAAAAGTTATACACAATAAACAGGGGCCCTATTCGCTAACTGTGAGTTTTAAAATGTACACAAGAAATTGTGTAAACTTTGAAGTTCTGATCCTGTAAAGAAAAACTGTGAACAAAAAAAACTCACTGATAAAAACTTCGTGAGTTTTCTTGGCAGCCAGTGTACTCTATTCTGATATTCAAAACTCATACGCACTGTTGCAGAATGCCTTTTTTGTTTTCATGGCGTTTGATGAATATTTTCTCACTGACATAAGACTTTTACATTCAGCACCATTCAGCAAAACAATGTACACAATAATTTACAGAATCGCATGAAAACTTAAAGTGTAAATTTGTGTGCAAATGAGTTTTCAATGAGTGTACATTTTTCATTTTTTCACAGCTACGGAATTGACCCCCAGTAGTACAGCTACTAGATACTCTATTTTGTATATTAGAAATGCAACGCTGCCGGATAGTGTCCACAAAAATATATGAAGACCAAGTACTTTGGTCAGGTGAGCGTAGCTGTGAGCGAACAGTTGATGTGTTGGTGTGTTCAGCATCCTTGTTTTTTCTTACCCATTGCCCAGTGTAGTAACTGTTTAGACAGCATTAAGGGCGAACTTTACTTTTTCGATACTATCTGATATGTATGAAAAACACTTGAGCAAACACATAAAAAAATATAAATACTTGGCGTTGTTTACCTACGAGGAGGTTTAGGCCGAGCTTCACTTCCAATACGAATTGCTTTATGCTGACTCTAAACGACAGCTGCAAGACAGATAAATTTTAACAGAGAAGCTTTTTACGGCAGGACTACGATCGGAGTGTTTGCTAAACTAGTTCCAAAGGGTTACCGGTCTTAGAAAAACTTGTTTTCTAATTGAAAAACTGTTTTCTAAATTTTAGTTGATTTCCCGAGATTTGAACCCAGAACCTTTGGTGTGTTAGGTGGTAGACGCCACTAACACACCACGCAATTACATACCATAGTGCAAATTAGGTAACATAACATTGAAGCTCCCACTGTAGCTAAAACTCCCACTTTTCTTTTCCACTTATCTCGCAAAGCACAAAAAACTTCACAAAAAACTTCAACACCATAAACATATGTCGTACATAGTACATTTTGTCTCTTATCAACGTAATAAGTTATTCGAAGACATGCGGTTTCTTGTCAAATGCACTCAAAGTAATTGAAAAGTACCGAAATACTAGAGCGATCTCGCATTTATCTCCAAAGTAATTATTTAATAGGTCTTCCAAAACACCTTACCAGCTGAAAGAACTCACCAGAGAAATATGTTAACAGTTATAAAGCATACATCGCGACGGTTGGTAACGCGCTACGGTTATATTTTGAGCAACACACTTTACCTTTTTCAGTGAGCCCTACAAAACTTTGCAAAATGGTAAAAATACGACGACGTCAAGTGAAGCGCGCTGTACGAAAAGTTATCTTTCTTATCGCTGTGATACTTTTACTAACTTTTTTCACCGCAATGTTAGTGGAAAAACGTCTAGGCGCAGTAGAAACTACAAACACCGTGGCTACTGATATCAATGGCGATCCAGTTACGCCTGAATTTGCGCTACGCGCACGCTTCAAAACACTGCATCCGCCAAAACCGCCCATACAAGAACGATTTGTGTTGCCACCGCCATCAGTGGTTAAAGTGCGCAGAGAAGCTATAAAGAGTACCGAAGCAAAGAAAAAAACAGTAAAAGGTATATTTAAAGTACCTCGGGCTGCGGGTGTGAAAAAAGTTTGGGAGGATCGTAAGTTAATTGAAAGGGATGCGCTACGTGTTGGATTAGGTGAGCATGGTGTACCAGCTAATATTACGGAGCAGCACCTCAAAGAGTTGGAGAAGAGCATGTCAATGGAAAATGGATTCAATGCTTTATTATCAGACTTGATATCTGTGAATCGTTCGCTGCCAGATGCTAGAAATAAAGCGTAAGTAACCACACGGATATGGGAGAACCGTTGTACTTGATGTTAAGTTAGAGTATTATTATCATATCGATACCTTTAGTTCGATCGATTGTGCTTGACCTTTCATCATACTACTGTATGGAGGCTTTTAATGTGTTTAGGCACCTATTCAGGGTTTTTACTCCATACCACGAAGGTTATAACGGTCACGCCACTTACAAATCGCCAGCGTTTCATACTCCAGCTCACAAAAGCGACAGATTTTTGTTTCGGATAGATTTGACTTACTTAACAGTGTCCCGTATAGTACCCTGTGAGAGTTCGTAGGTCCTCCCTGCTTAGATTAATGAGTTTTCCTGGAGGAAGTATAAGTATTTGGCCTGTCTAAGTCCTGAGTATTCAATCTAGTGCTTGCTTTGTTTGCCAGTTACTTATGGTTTCCTCAGTGTGTGCCTTTGTGGTTCCATAAAACGGCTCTTGACCATAGAATGCTGACAAGCCACTGTTGCTTGGCTAGGCAGTCTGCATGTTCATTACCTTAATGTCCATGATGCCCGGGAACCCATTCTAACAAAACCGTTCATTTAGCATTCTAATACAATCATCCACTTTCATAGATGTAGTTGTGTAAGACTGCAAGGTTTAATGAGGATACTTGAGAATAAGCGTTGGGGATAAGCCTCATCGTAGACGTTCTCTACCGCAAACTTATATTTAATGGAGTTCTAGAATCCCATAGATGCCAGCTCATAGATGCCAGCTTCCATTTTAGCGTAATCAAATTTTGACCCACCCGTGAAGCAAACCTCGAAGTCAGGATGAGTATTCCCAAACAGTTCTGTCCACAATGGACACCTGCAAACTTCGTGATATTTTGAGCGTAGAGGCCATTACTTAGCAGTAATTGAAAGATTTGTGAAGTGGTCTTTGTGTTTGAAACTTGAATAGCAAACAGTCAAATTCGAATTACAATATCATTTAAATTATGAGCACCGAACTTCTTGGTAAACCATGGCCTAGCATGGCATGAACATGATTTCTACCTAGGTGAGGTAAGGTTATTCTGGACAATCCCTAACACGGACTAAATGTGTACATCTTGTTACTAGAATTTTCTTGACGACCAAACGGAAGCACCCAATCAGATACCAGGACTTATGTAATAAAGATAACTTTGTCCTCTTGGCAAATCCTAGAATTTTTCTGGACCTAGCTCAAATGCTTTATTGAGATTTTTCCTTTCCGCAGTTGACGCCTTAACCTCGCGGGCGCATAACCCCAACACAGAACGTGCTAAACCAATTCTTCCTGTAGCGCGTACTGACGAGGTGATGCCAGACGGCAGTTTCCAGCTAGTACGCTCATCCTGGACATTAAGTCTTCTCTCTTCAGATATATGAACAACTTAGTGCCCTTATAACTCTTCCAAGTCGACTATTACATCAACCGTAGATTCGTCGTTAGCTGACAAAGACTGAATGTATCCATTTGATCGGCAACTCAATAAAGATGGTTACGCTACCTTAATCAGCTACGAATGTCTAATGTCTAACATAAAGACATCAATGTTTGTCATCTGCGCTAAAACATTTCGATACGATGTAAGAATAAGTCTATAAAACCTTAGTTATAACTACCGTTCGAGCTAGCTCAACCTCTCCGTTTTAGCCAGAAATTTGGGCTGCCCGATCACTGCAGCGTCTTTTGGGCATAGTGTGCCGGATAAAAGGATGCCGTAAAAGTGAAAGCTATTCGTCGCTGTAACTCACAAGTAATGTAACATTTACTCAGAAATTCAGGCGGTAATCAAAGCGCAAAGCTCTCCCACCGCATGGTCAAGAGCTGTGAGGGTTTGCTTGACTTCTCTTGCAGCTGTGTCTTACTCCTTTTCCATAAAAATAAATTGGGCGCCAGGGCATAACGATATACCTAGCAACTGTCAGCTGATCTCTAGGCCCGAACAGGCACTGTCGAGCTGAGTTTGTCTGGCTCTGCTATCTGCTTCTGCACAGGTGGATTATTTTAAGGTATGAAAATAATTTCAACCTTTTCACTGGAATCCTTGTACATCCAGTCTTATTTGCTCCCTAACAGCGAACTTGATTTGCCGGAATGGTGTCACGGAAGTTCGTGCAAACATTCTGTGTTGTAAAGAATGGTTAAAACTCAGCGCAGGTGTGTTTTCCCACCCGCAGAGCCATAATAAGATTCCGTTTACTGTTCGCCTTATGCAAACATGTTCTCACGCTCTCAGCTTTTCAAGCTCTCCTTATTGCCTTCAGTCTTCTAAGGAGGCCCTTAATCTCAATAGCAAGGGTTGGACAGTGTTGCCTCCTTTGCTCCCTGTTTCCGTTGCGTCTTCAATCAGCATGCAGTTGCATCACACAGTTTCCTATTATTACACTTACCAGCAGGCAAATTTCCTGAGATATTATTATAACCCAAAACCTACACCTCTTCCTTGGTGAACAGAAAGGTATATTCGTAACGTTACTGAATAGATACAAACGCTTCCTTTGGACTATCTCAGTAAACCAACAATGATGTAGGAGAAGTACTCATAAACTACAAATCACACACACAAGATTGCGCATTGCACATGTAAACAAAAGATCAGCTATTTTTTATGGGCAATTTTACGTCATTTTCCTTTAGCTCTTGTTTTTTTTTCTTTCTTTATTTCATTCGCTCAAGCAGTCAAGTGTGACGTATATGCGCAGAAGAAGCAATTTTGAACTCGTGAATGCGGAATCTTCTGTGTGTGATTTGTGCGCATAAACTGAGGGAGCATACAGGCTCCAATTTCTTACCAAGTAAAACATGAAAGCTGTGAAGCAATATGCCTTGGACTTTTCTTAGAGTTATGAGTCTTGCCACTGTATTTCGAAGGTATTACCACTGAATTCCTTCTATTCCTCAGACATGCTAGGTTCTCGGGGTATAAACTGTACTTTTTATCCTCATATAGTTAGTTTCAACTGCTTACATAACGTTTGTTTTTCTCTCCCTCAGCTGCCGTCACATAAGCTATCTTGCCAAGCTACCCACAACAAGTGTGGTCATCCCCTTCTACAACGAACACATAAGCGTTTTGAAGCGCACTTTACATAGCATCGTCAATCGTACACCAAGCCAGCTGCTCCACGAAATTGTGGTCGTCGACGATGGCAGCGATCGCGTATATCTAAAAGCCGAGCTCGAAGAATATATTGCAGAGCACTTCGGCAAACTTGTTACAATTGTACGGCTACCCGAGCGTTCGGGGCTTATAGTTGCGCGTTTGGCGGGTGCACGTGCTGCCACCGGTGAAGTGCTGGTATTTTTCGATTCACACATTGAATGCAATTATAATTGGCTGCCACCGTTGCTCGAGCCGATTGCTATAAATTACAAGATATCGACTTGTCCGATTGTGGATGTAATCAAGCACGAAGATTTTAGTTATGACGGCCAATATCAAAAGGGTTCACGTGGTGTTTTCGATTGGAAATTTGATTATAAACAGGTGCCATTGTTGCCAGCACAAACACTGAATGAGACAGAACCCACATCTAATCCCATAATGATGGGTGGGCTCTTTGCGATTAGTAGACAGTTCTTTTGGGAAGTAGGTGGCTACGATGAGGGACTCGATATATGGGGCGCTGAGCAGTTTGAGCTGAGTTTTAAGATTTGGATGTGTGGTGGTATGCTGTTCGATGTGCCATGCTCGCGCGTAGCGCATATATTTCGTGGACCGATGACTGGTCGACCAAGTCCACGTAAACATGACTTCTTTTCGAGGGTGAGTACGGAATACAAAAATAAATTAACATACATTTTCTTACACGTGAAAGTTTTGTTAAATTTTTCAGAACTGTAAACGCGTAGCCGAAGTTTGGATGGATGAATATAAACACTACCTCTACGAACGCCGTCCCAAGTTTGGCAGCATTGACCCCGGTGATCTCTCAGCACAGCGCGCGGTGCGTGAACGCCTGCACTGCAAACCCTTCAAGTGGTTTCTTGAGGAGGTAGCATCCGAATTGTTGGAATTGTTTCCACCCGTTGAACCACCATCTTATGCAGAAGGAGCTCTACAAAGTCAAGCTTATCAAAACTTTTGTTTGGACAAAATGAACAGGGGCAATCAAAGCCCTGTAGGCCTCTTTCATTGTGGCGCCAATAAAACACATCCGCATAGCAATCAATATTGGAAATTAAGTTATGTGCGTGATCTACGACACGAGGACGATGTCAGTTGTTTGGATGTGCACTCGCAGCAAGAAAATGCAACTGTTTGGATGTGGTCATGTCATCGACTGGGTGGTAATCAATTTTGGTATTATGATCGCCAACTTCAATGGTTAGTGCATGGGCTTCATGGGCATGCCTGCCTTGAGGCGATAATTGATGGGGATTTTCATGCGGTATATGTTAATCAGTGTGACAATTCGAATCCGCGCATGAAATGGATCTTTGGTAGAGTGAACGACACTGCACTGGATACCTTTTTTGACGATTTAACGGAACACTTTTGAAGCTAAAAACATATTTATCTAAACGGAGGAATTGAGTGGCGAAGCATTGTATGGGTTATGCGTTGTACAGATAGATGAAACTCATGGGTGATAAGATTGTATGAGTAAGTAGATGGACATAGAGATTAGCATAAGCACAAACAGATGTATCGATGGTGAGGTGGATAGGACAGCGTAAAGTAGACTGGTGAATGAAAAAATGTTTAGCCTAATGTATAAATGGATGGATCGGTGAAAGATATGAGGGACTAAAGGGCAAAGAATGAATGATGAATGAAACTCGGAAGACGGCAAAACAAACGAACAGGTGAATGAATCGAGGGTAGTTGATAATACGCACAGAAAGGTGGATTAATCTATGAATGGCTGTACTGACATAGAGCCGTGGTGGATGAATCTATGGATGAATGTAATGACAAAGCGACATACGGCGAGAAAGATGGCCAATACTTTCATAGACCTACTAAACAGGTTGATCTATAGGCATATAGATGAAAGTAACGATATACGAACGCACGGTCAGTAAGACGAATGTCATCATCACAAAACACTATTATTAGCTATCACATCAACTGGAGAAACCTTGAAGCTCAAGATAATTATACAAAGCCTTCCGCTTCTACGTTTATTAACGTTTGTATGTACTTTTAAAATTTGTTACGTTAACGCCTCTATCAACTCTACTCGAAATAAAGTTATTGTGCCGTTGTTATTATATGCAAATTAAAGTTTATTCATTCGCTTCACACTTCATAGCTAAAACATGACCGCCACTAATCGCTGTCCAAATGACGTTGACTTGTAAATAATTAATTGCACCACTTAACAACGAGAATTAATCTTACCACTCTCGTCAACCACAACAACCAAAGATGTTACAAGGTGACGCAAAAGTTCTTCTAGGCATATTGATACAAGAACTGCGATTTCTCAAAACTAGAAGCTTTGATTTCATTCTGGAAAGTCCAATTGGTGTGGCAAGTCATTTAACTTGGAAAATCCCTTTTTTAGTTCATCTTTCTCGCGAACTATTCTCGTTTGTACCCTGCAAAAATCGTTGGATCATGTGGTCCACTGGAGTACTTACCATTATACTCCACTGTAATGCAGCAATGGACCAACTCATGTTTGGAAACGAACATATTGTAAGCCGATCAATGCTCGTTTTTAACGATTGTAATCACTACACGATGTTTATTGGACTGTGGGTACTCCATGGATTACTTTGATGTAATGCGGAGCTGGAGTGTATGGTCCGGTCCTAGGACATCGCAATGTTAATTGGACCATATTTTTTGTATGAGTTGTGGTTAATTTTGGAGTACTCGGTTGGTCCATAGCGAGTACTCCATACATGCATGCATGGAGTACTCGGGATTTTTGCAGGGTAGCCCTACTTCTACGGCTCGTCAATATAGGTAGAATTATAATGGTCGTAAATCCACACGAAATTGTATTGTCCTGTTATTTTTTTGGTTGTCCCCACAAAAGTTGATCCAGAGTGCTAAATCAGCGACTAAAGAGATTTTAGGCCGAGCTTCTCTTCCAATTTCGTCGTGCTCCATTTAATTTTTCCTACAAATTGGCGGGACGGGACCTGCATGTGTTATTCTGACTCCGAATGGCATCTGCAAGACAGATGTGTTTTCACTGAAAAGGTTTTCATGGCAGAAATACGCTCGGAATGCTTGCCAAACACTGCCGAGGGACGACCACGCTTATATATATATTTGATGTAGTAATCCGAACATACTATCATCACACCACGACGCCCGCTATTACGGTGATTCAGCGGTTAACTAATTTTAATAGTTCTACAAGAAAAATCTGTACTTGCCCCTTGTACTGCTGGTATTTTAGAACGAAATAAGCCATCAATCGACTGTGGGCTAGTAGAAATATGTGGCTATCAGCCTGTGTAATATAAAGCATGACTTGGTGCTCCAGCGGCTGTCTTTTTTCAATGCTGTCTGCATTTAGACCTTCCGCTTAAGCTTTTTTCTTCCATGTCTGGCTTTCTTTTACAACTTTCAATAGTTACTCTAGAAAAATCTGCACTTCATTCTTTGTAGTTCTGGTATTTTGAAACACAATAAACTTTCAAACTTTAACTCAATCATCATCGGTTGTGAGCTCAAGCGCACCAGCTTCTCTAGGCCTTTCAACTCTGTCTGTATTTAGGAGTGCAGAGATGGTGACCATCCATAATCTAGGTGCTTTATGTACATCCGTTACATTATCGGCTGCTATGTCGTTATTGTCTATGTTACTCTGGTTTAGCCGAGTTTAAAACCTTCCATCTGTTTCCGAATTTTTGCTAAAATTTCCGGGTTTTATTCTTGCTGGCTAGCAGCTCAAGCTGTTCGCACGCAGGCCCTATGCTTTTCATTTTTTTTTTCCTCTGCTAGCCTCCTTTAAAAAAATCAGCGTTCCATTCTTTGTAGTGCTGGGATTTTGAAACAGAATAAACTTTCAAACCTTCATCTGTGAAACGTAATAAAAACTCAAATAAATAAGATCTCTTTATAAACAAAAAATACCTTTTGCGCTAACTTCTATGTCTGTTGCATAAAATGCACCACAATTAAAAACAACATCAACAAGTGTGAAGTCATGTGTTCCGAGCGCTATCAATACATATGTACATACATACGATTTTTATCTATTAAATTTCTTATATTTTACCTATTCTAAAGTCCGCATCTTTATTTTTCATAGCTGCCTCAAGCATTTTAATAGACTGCATTCCAATGTCAAACAGCCGTCGCTGGTCCAACTCAATCTTGCTCATACGCGTCGCTCGCAACTGCCTTCGCCTGCTACCATGAATCTAAGCAATTAATACATACGAAAACCAGCACTGTGAAACGCTCTACGCCTGATTGTTGTTACGAATTGCTCACGTTTTTATACTCAGCTGAGCAGAGCTCACAGAGTATATTAATTTTGTTCGCATACGGGTACCCCGTAACGGCATAAACTAATCGAGATAGATATAGACTTCTAAATATTAAAATGATATGACCGAAAAAATAAATTCATTTAGCCATGTCCGTCCGTCTGCCCTTAAACACGATAACTTGAGTACGTTTTAAGGTATCTTGATGCAATTTGGTATATGAAAGTTCCTGGGCACTCATTTCAGATCGCTATTTAAAATGCACGAAATCGGACTATAACCACGTCCACTTTTTCAATATCGAAAATTTAGAAAAACTGAAAAAGTGCGATAATTCATTACCAAAGACGGATAAAGCGATGTAACTTGGTAGGTGGGTTGACCTTATGACGCAGAATAGTACATTACTAAAATTTTGGACAATGGGCGTGGCACCGCCCACTTTTAAAAGAAGGTAATTTAGAAGTTTTGAAAGCTCGAATTTGGCAGTCGTTGAAGATATTGTAACGAATTTACCGCGATTCCTCTTATTTGCAACCTTCTGCTAACGTTCGAATCACTAAACTGTTGAATAAATATGTAACTCCACTATTCAATAATGCAAAATGGATTTTATTAAAGTACTTCTCAATAACACTTCTATTGCTCGCCAGATAGCGTCTTAAATCAAACTGATTGTCGCGCCTCTCCTGTTGCTGCCTTTTATACTCTGTAATTTCTCGTTCGAATACTTCTAGGCGCTTCCAGAATTTTCTTGGTTACTGCTATAAAATTATAACTACAGATGCACGTGTATAGTTTCTTATATGCGCGTGTATTTGTGAGCGACACTTCCACAATTATAATTGCATACTTTTGGGAGCATCTCAGAGAAGATATCTGCATGTATTTGTGCGTCTCTTCTCCGCTGCGTGTACGTACATATGTGTAGACATAATGATTGATCTATTGACGTGCATACAAGTCACTGCTTATCATCGGCTTAGAGATGATAGTATCCCTTAGTGTTGCTAATATTCGTCACAATATCATGATGAAATATGGCAGGAACATTCCTCCTATAACTATATGTATGCTAAATAAAAATGAGCAAAATCGGATGACGAACACGCCCACTTAAAAAAAAAACATTTTAACTCAAATTTCAACAAAAAATTTAATATCTTTACAGTATATAAGTAAATTATGTGAACATTCAACATGGTGCAACAAAATACAAAAATAAAAGAAAATTTCAAAATGGGCGTGGCTCCGTCCTTTTTCATTTAATTTGTCTAGAATACTTTTAATGCCATAAGTCGAACAAAAAATTACCAATCCTTGTGAAAGTTGGTAAGGGCATAGCTTCTGTGACGATAACTGTTTTCTGTAAAAATGGGCGACATCGGTTGAAGCCACGCCCAGTTTATATACACAGTCGACCGTCTGTCCTTCCGCTCGGCTGTTAACACGATAACTTGAGAAAAATCGATATATCTTTACTAAACTTAGTTCACGTACTTATCTGAACTAACCTTATCTTGGTATTAAAAATGGGCGAAATCCGACTATGAACACACTCACTTTTTCGATATCGAAAATTTCGAAAAATGAAAAAAATGCCATAACTCTATACCAAATACGAAAAAAGGGATGAAAAATGGTGATTGGATTGGTTTTTTGACGCAAAATATAACTTTAGAAAAAACTTTGTAAAATGGATGTGACACCTACCATAATAAATAGAAGAGAATGAAAAAGTTCTGCATGGCGAAATCAAAAGCCCTTGGAATCATGGCAGGAAAACTGTTCGTGGTATTACATATATAAATAAATTGGCGGTACTCGACAGAGGACGTTCTGGGTCACCCTGGTCCACCTTTATGGCGATATCTCGAAAAGGCGCCCAGCTATAGAACTAAGGCCCATTCCCTTTTAAGTCCTCTTTAATACCTTTCATTTGATACCCATGTCATACAAACACATTCCAGGGTTACCCATTTTTCTACATGGTGATTTTCCCTTATTTCACAAAGGATGAAGGACAATTCGTTCCAAAAAACGTATTGGTCTACAATTTGTCGATATTGATAGCTGAAGAAAGATAGCAAAGGCAAGTTGCTCCACTTTTTAGTATTACCATTTGTATGTATCCCTGAAAAAGACAATTTTGTCTCCAAAGCTCTCAGCTGATTATGTTATGTTCGGTTACACCCGAACTTAGCCTTCCTTACTTTTTTTTATTTATTTTTTCTCTTCGTACATTTGCGCCTATTCAACAACGTTGCCGCCTTGCGGTCTGCTAATTTTTTTATTCTTTTTTTCATACGCTTTTGATTTTATTTGTTTTTATGTTGATACTGTTGTTTACAGTTACTTCAAGCTTGATTGATTAAAAGAAGGTCAAAAGCATTGAATGGAAAACGGTTTACATCATAGACAAGGCAGCGAGGTCCGATTAGTAAAGTGGTGCGGGGTGGCAGTGTGCAGATGGATGCCCTGTAATAGCTTAAGCAGCAACAATACGTCACTTACTGAGCGGACAAGGAAGAAACTGACAGCAGATTTGGCTGTGTTTAGTTTAATGGTAAACAGCAGATAGGCAATCTATCAGTCGTCGCATACTTCATACTTTGCCAATTTTCCTACTTTTGACATACGTCGCTTACATCACATATGTAGGACTTTTTTTGCCTTTTTTGGTACGCGTCATTGAACAATATAAAATAAACAATGCTATTACTTGACTTACTGTTATTATTTTAAAAAATAAATTCAATTTTATTTCTGAATAAAAGTATTTACCTCAGTCGTTAAATGCCTCACTTTACGCCACGTGCGTACTGTCAATAAAAAGTGGCGTACGTCGTGACGGTGACGGATTGTATCTGCTGCGCTCATAAGTTATGGCCAAGCCACAATGAAGTTTTTCGTATACTTAGATGCGTTCAACACAATTTTATGCATGCCATTACCATCGTCAAAATCACGCAAGATGTTGCGTTTGTAAATATAAAGGAACTTCATACTTAGCAATTGAAGTTTATTTCGCTTTGCCATTCACATACAACATTTCGCGAAGCACTTTCTTGTATATGAGAATGTTTATAACAGTTTGTTGCTAACATAATTTGTATTCTATTCATTTGCAGCTTTAATTGTGAAAAATGTTAGAGAAGTAGCAACAAGTATGAAAGCACCCTTAGCCAAAGCAAATATCGGATGCTTCTTATTATGCTTTGCTTACAACAAAAGTTCGAAGATGGCTACTTTTTCATTTCAGATGGCGCCAGTGTCGCTCAATCTACCACTATCTATAAAAAGACATGCAATCTACTCACCTTAATATATAAAAAACACGTGTCACTATGTTTGACGCAAATGGACTCCTAAACTACTGAACCGATTTTCAGTTTGTTTTGCACCACGTGTGCAGTTTGATCTAACTTGAAAGATAGGATAGGTTATATCTCAGTTTATAGTCGCAATATTATTTGATTGCAATTTTTTTATATGTTCATACGTAATAATAAAATGTTACGTATACGCACCGGCACTCACATTTTCAGGGGTGCAGATAAGACCTGTAAAGAAAAAGTACCAGTACAAGTACAAGTATCAGTACCTTAGTACTTCGAAAAATGAGTACAAGTATAAGTATCGAGGTACTGGTACTTGAATTGTTGAAGTACAAGTAAAGTACTTGTAAGTACTTTCGAAGTACTTTGATAAGTATTGAACGGTTTTGAAGCGGATCAACCAGCACCCTTACGATCACCTAACTTTGACAAAATGGTTGAAGAAGAGTTTTACAGGTATTTTAATGGTACATCAACAGATTTCAACAGAGTCAGACGGAAAAAGCTTATTAAAATGTATGCAGATAGGCCAAATTTAGGGCAGGACAACGTCTGCCGGGTCTTCTAGTAATGTATAAGATTGACTAAAACGCATCTATGTGAAAAACTGCTTATGTGACGGAGAAACGGGCTATCTTCTCACATATTAGGGTTCAATCATTGTATTTCCGCATGAGAGGAACTTGAGCACAATAGAGGTCGTATAGTGAAAGTTGGCGAATCTATACAAGGTGCTGCAAAACGGGCTCAACCAATTCGCCGTGCTGAACAATGTCAAGTCAAAGGAAATGAAGGCGAATCCATACCAGGTGGTGGCAAACGAATTCAACCAATTCACCGTGCTGAAGAATGTCATTGATTTCGATTAACTGACATAAGTATTAAAGCACAAGGCGCTGTATGGAAAATAATTAAGATAAGCAATCAGCTGTTGGGATAACAACACCTAGTACTGAATTCGCCTTGCTAAATATTCATTGCATTGTGAATGATAACTACGTGTGATATCTTATCTGTCAAATGCCTGACAGGATGTTCAATATGGCTACTTTTCAGCGTTTTGACAGGGTGTTCAATATGGCGGCGCCTATCTTCAGCGGGTGATAGAAAGAGATACAGAATGAGATAGCGATAGTCAAATACAAATCAGGTGATCCAATCACTTTGGAATTTTGACGTCTATGCAGAAGATATCACACTTAGTTATCATTCACAATGATTCATTGCTTTTGGAATGTACTCCGAAAAGCACCGTTTCACACAGCTGATATTCCCTTCAAGAACACTTTTGGTTAGATTACCAATGGTCTCAGTGAAAGCTTTTACGAGTTTATGAAGGGAAAATTATTAAAATATGCGTGTGTGAGTACATGCGTAAGATCTTCCATTTTCCAATATTGCGGACGAACTTGTCTCTGTTAATAGTTTTTACCTAAATGGTCTTCATGGTGATTTACTAAAGTCGCTCACTGGTCATCTTCATGCAAATGCATAATTTTGTTATCTCATATGCAACTAATGGTGAATGGCCTTAATAAACAAAACAAAACAAAAAAAAAAAAACACGAGACATAGCAAACAGAAGTGCCATTTCATGCTTTAATCCGCTTTAAGTTGGTCAAGAGCATTAAGAAACCAAATTTTTTTGGAAAATAAAAAAGACTTAGGCACAACTCGCAATTCGCCCTTTGATTTTTATGATTTTGCCAATCGCTCAACTCATTAACGTCAAGTATTATGCCATTTAAGCTCATTGACTTCACGTCAAATAAGCTGTCAAATTTTAACAACCAAATTTTAAAATAAGTGGAATTGAGCATACGATTCGAGATTATAATGAATAAGTGCGAATTAGTTTTGATCGACAAGTTGTAAATCTCTTAAACAAAATAAATGTGAAGCAATTAATAGAAATAAAATATTGAAAAAAATTTATTTCACGGTCATTACAAAATTGAACAAATTTGGTAATTTGTCAAAGGTTAGTTTATACTAATAGCTACAATTTTGTATCACCGTATCTAATTTCTTGGCGGAAGGTCTCGAGCTGACTTTGAAAGCAAAACGTCTTACTATGTCTGCATGTGATTCAGGCAAGTATTCTTCGGTTGCGATGTTTATTGTGTTTCAAAATGTAAAAGTGCCAGCATGAAAAAAAAACATGAGCGTCATCCAAGGAATCCACTTTGCAATTGTAGAAATGCCCAACGAAAAACTTATCTTATAGTTACGGTCGTTTTACCAACTCTGGTTTGCTTGAAATTTACCGAGAGGAAAGCCATTCTGTAGAAAGCTGCATTTGATATTTTCGTTATCGCCAACAGGGTTGTTTAGCCCCAGTTAAATCACGACTGGATAAATCAAATCTTCCTACAGAAACTAATCATCCTATTATCATACACGCAGCATCATGCATCCAAGGTAATCTGAAGAGCTAATGGAAAACAATAATGCAATTTTAAAGATCTTCTTTTATTCGAAACTCACCGTACGAATAATATTTAATACGAACTAAAAGCAAATTTAAAAGGCCAACGACTAGAATTCAAACTGTTCAAACAACTCAGATAGTAGCGTCATGCTTAACAAGAGATCGGTTCTCTATCCAGCACTGAATTACTTCTTTCTGATGGCGCCAACATTTGCAAAGTCTGCAAAGTCGCCTCAGAAGGTTAATAATATGCCCACACGGAACATCTCATTCTTCATTTAGCGTCGAACTAAGTGCCGAAGGGATTCAAGGGGTTGATAAAGGCAATACAAAGCTTTATAGCTTTAAAGTTTCCGCAACCCAATTGTCAACCTCGCCTACATACGTGAGGGGAATCCTGTTACAAATAGGAGTCCATCATGCACATATTTAGAAGGCGAGGCTCTGGCGACCCCAAGTTCCTCATGGAACTAGTGGTGGGTGGAGAGGGCGGGATGTCCTAGAAGGTTTAATGTGGTTATATTAATCTTTCCCGAGATGGTCGGGCTAGTGCCTTAAAGGTGCTTCTGTTACCGGACCGTACAGGATCTTCAGGGTGTGAGGGAGCGAGCTACATCAAATTCCACACACAAATTAAAGAGGTGACATTCTCATTCAAAGTTGTGTTAGGCTGGTAAGGTTGAACTGGCCGGTCCGTGGGGACGTCACATTGACTGAATGAGTACATGATTTTACCAGAACTTTGCCTAATGACCAAACTGAAATACTTTATCAAAAACCAGCACCTATGCTATAAAATAACTCCGTTCTCTTGATCAATCATTTCCAACTCTCTCCTTCTCTTAATCTCGGCCAATCAATTTGGGATGTCTACGGAGCAAGCTTCGAGGGATGCGCTTTTTCTGACTAGCTCGTTCGCTTTTTTCATTCCCATCACTTGTCATATGTTGTGGGCCCAATATGGATGTATGTTTCTCTCCATTCTGATGAATTGGGGAAAGCGGTATAGCTGAGGGATTTCATCGGCTGCGTCTGACCACCACAATTTCTGTCTGTTTCGGTTCACGACTTTCAAGACGCTGTGCTTGGACCCGCGGTATAAAACTACTCCAATGTCGTGTGCAAATGACGAAAACAATTAAGGTCTCGGCTAAGAAGGCAACCGTTTTCTATAAATTTTGTTACCAGTACATCTCCTAATTTTCAAAAGGACACATTTGAGGAGATTACATCACTCCACGCACAACTTCTGAAGGTCTTTGTTCCACCAGAAAACAGTCTACAGTTTAGTATTGCGCATCCCTGACACAGTTGAATGGTGCTTGATCTCTTACATCTCGTCTTCTGTACGCAGCAAACGGGTGCCTGTTACCCCAATACGTAAATTACAAAACCTCGCTTTTACAGAGGTTTAGTCATACGGCACAACGCAATGTTACAAGTTAAGGCCAGAAGTTTTTTGATGTGAGTGTTTTTTGTTTTAATTTAGGCTGCGTTGTATAAGTTCGATTTTTTACAAAGCCCAGCCTCTGGAAGTCATTGCATCAGTGGAACTACCCTTTGTGTGTTGTTGTTGTTGTAGCAGTGCTTCGCCCCATCCAATAGATGCGACCAAACACAAATTGACATCAATATCCTCTAACGGGAGTCCAAGGAAACTTGCTGTTTCAACAGGGGTGGACCATAATCAGAGTGGTGCTAGAGGCGTTGGTTCCACATTACAATTGAAGAGATGGTTGGTGTCATGTGGGGGACACATTGCAAGCAGGACATACATTTTGTGTGTGGGGTTGATTCTGGATAGGTCAGAGTTTAACCTGTGACAGTATCCAGATCGAAGTTGACCTAGAGTGACGCGCGTTTCCCTAGGAAGAGTGCGTTCGTCTTCTGCTAGTTCTGGGTATTATTATTTAAGTACTGGGTTCGCCTGGAAATTCCTGGCATAGAGGGCCGACGCCTATTTGTGCTTGTGCTTTCTCGCTTCATATGGCTGTGTTCTCAGGTGCCGTATTCCCTCATAATGCTTACGGAGATACCCCTTAAGCCCCTGGCCCCAGGTTTCTGGGTATTCAATAGAAACTGTTTGGTTAGCATTTCATGTCTCTTCCCAATGGGGAGTACTCTCTCCTCATTGTGCAGATGGTGTTCTGGGGACATAAGAGGACAGCCCGCAGCGGTTCTGAGGGCAGTATTTTGGCAGGCCTGTAGTTTCTTCCAGTGAGTAACCTTTAAGCTTGGTGACCATATCGGGGACACTGCAATGCAATCTGCCGGCCAATAGCTTTGTAAGTGGTGATGAGCGTTTCTTTATCTTTACCACAAGTGCTGCCGGCAAGATGGTTTGAGAATTTTATTACGACTCTGGATTTTCGGTACAATTACGGCTGCCGCTCTCCAAAATGTAGATCCTGATCGAATGTCACACCAAGATAGGGTGTAAGATAGTCGGTAGCGTGGTGCCATTGACGTGGATGTTCAAAATGGTCGATATTTGGGACGTCCATGTTGTAAATAAGGTCGCCGATGATATGGTCGGTGACAATGTCAGGTTTCCCGAGGCGAAGAAACTGGAGAGATCAGTGTGTGTGATTGGCCTTTGTTATCTAATTAAATAAATTGGCTTTTGTTGAGATCAAAGCTAATTTTCTCCATTCTAAAACAATGTATCTAATTTAGACCCTAATGAAGTCTTTCACGATAATGACCACTAAATAGCTTTTCATCATACTCTACATCAGATACTACAACCGGCTTACTAATAATTAAATATTTAACATTTTTTTTGTTTTTTTGAAATTTACCAAACAATTTCGATATATGCCGAATTTCCTATCATTAAACCGCCAACCCAAATCGTATTACTCAAATGCCCCAAATTACATGACTGTTGATTTGGAAATCCACATTGAAATGAAGTAACGGTGTTATACAAAAGCGTACACTTAAGTGTATGAAGGCAAGCTCATCAAACAATAACAACGGTAACAATAATATTGCAATTTTTTTTCCAAAACTGAAACCGATTAAATAATAAAAGAGACAGTGATTTATGATTTTTCCTCGAACTCGAAATTTGTTTGTAACCGACGATGGGAGTTGCACTGTATTTAGGTAGCTATTAAATGGCAGCCGTGACGAGCAGCGGCAAGGAACACGCCGCTACTGGCCACAACTAAATAACTAGATTTTGCCACAAGGTCTTTTCGTAAGTACTAATAGAAGGCATAACAAGAAACTGGATATACGAAGAACGTTTGATAAGTACTTAAATATTCAGATGAAATCAGGCACACTACCTCTTGACGAATTGTGTAATTTCATAAAACTTTACCAAAACATCAATGGATTGACTGCTTTCCTTTACTTTTGAAAAGACTTCATAACAATGATTCCGATTCCAGACACTTCAATAGTTGAGCTATACTCTACAAAAAAAGTTATCTAGTCCTTCCAGTCTAGTCCAACTTTCCATTAACACAGATTGACACAGATTACATGGTCCTAAGCTTCGAAAGAGATATTGTGGCCACAATAGAGTCGGAGGATTGGGGCAAAGGTGCGGATCTGGCAAAGCATACTATACACGCGTTTACCAATGGTTCCAAATTAACGAGGGAGCTCCTGGCATTGGTAGAGTGCATACAACATTTTCAAAAGTACTTCTACGTGCAGCAATTCCGCGTCAGGGCAGATAATTCAGCGCTGAAATGGTTCCGACAATTCCGTAATCCAGAAAGATAATTTGCGCAGTTGGTCGTGCGCCTACAAAGCTACGACTTCGCAAAGGTAGTATACATGGCAATGCTGATACAATATCGCGAAGGGCATGTTATTTGGAATTCAAACACTGTTCGAAAATTGAGGCTAAAGAAGACTTTATCGATGTCCGGCTAGTGAAAATAACGTGTACGAATGAATGGGACACGGAACAGCTAAGAAAGTTTCAACTAGAAGATACATATGTGTCACATGTGCTGCAAGGTCTCCAAATATAGAGGAGATGTCAGCAGAAGTTCCTGTTGCTAAGTCATATTGGACCCAGTGGAACAGTGTACAATTGATTTCTGGTTGCTATCATCGAATATGGGAGAGTGAGGATGGTCAAAATAAAAAGAAACTGATAGTTGTCCCAAGGAAAACGTTCTCAGTGAGTTGCATAATAGTCCAAGTGGAGGACATCTCGCATAGACATTGGAGAAAAGAAAGAAAACAGACTCTATTCGATTGTTTGCCGAGACAGTAAGTCACAGAGTTGACTGCCAACTGCGACGTTTACATCAGAGCAAAAGGGCACAAACCCATAAGTCATGGTTAGGTGAAACAATGCAACTCAGGTGCACCATTTGAGAGGATCGTCATGGATATAGCTCGGAGGTATAGCCAATTTCAAACCATGAAGTGGAAACCATTGGTGCACCAATGAAGTTGTCCTCTGAACAAAGGAGAAATTCTGAATCAGCTGTGTTCCAAGAAATGTGCAAGAAAATTTGAACAACTGCCCAAATTTTTTGTCTGATGGTATGGTGAAACAATTCAATAGAATTTTGGAAGAATATCTAAGAAAAGTTGTGAACAAGTTTCAGAAAGCACTTAATTCGGAAGAGTTTACGAGAGAAAGTTTATGTTATACAACCAACGATACAAGAAATGCTTGGCCCAAAAATTTCAATGTAACTGCAAAGTTATTAGAAAACCTACGGAACAAATTGAAGGTGGCTCATTTGGACAGGGTGATAGTGACGATCAGATTTAGGTGGCGGGTAATTTTGCGAAAAATACGGCACATCACTATGCCGCTACACAACTAAAAACAGCAGTATAAACAGCTGAGGCAACAAACAGTAGGGCTGACTACATTCACGACGGCGGTGTAGCCGCCACATCAGTCATATTATTTTTACACATGTTCTTATTAGCTTCGTTATTTTCGGCGTGACAGAGCAACTTGACAATCAATCACGAAAGCCGTTGTAGCCAGATTAAACCTAATTCTATTTTTGGGAAGCGACAGTGAGTGGCGTCCTTTTTATTTTGTCAATAAAAACTAAAATAGAAGTAAATAACAGATAACAAAAGCTAAAATCATTCTTTTGGACATTTTTTAAACATAATTAATATTTTTTCTAAATTTTTCGCTACTGTTTGCTGTAATTTATATTGGTGGCTGCCGCTTTCAAAGTAATCAAGAAGCCAATGCTTGGCTACGGTTGTTGTCAAGCTTTGCTTTATTGTGGTCGTGGTCTGTAGACGCCGTGTTGAATGTGGTCAGCCCTAGTTATGCACACATCTGAGCAGAAAAAAAAAACACCACATTACTGACACAACACACGGGAATAAAGAGTACATATGAGATTGCATAAACTACAGCAAGCGTAGGCAGATTTGTAAATACAAGTGTATAGGTAATTGAGAGCGCATTGATCGCGCGAACCAATTGGTTTTCATGTCAGTCACTTGTTACACAGCAACTAACAAAGACTTATATTTTTTTATGCGCAATATGGAAAGCGAACAATTTTATATGCTAACCAAAAAAATTATACGTACATTGATGAATATTTTTAACCTTCGCTGGGCAATGACGTTGCTACGCCACTTGTTCAGCGACGACTAAATCATTTGGTAAGCAAAGAGCGCAACCTGTCTGTGTGAAGAGTGTAACCTGTTTGTCTGATCAATTGATCTATGAAACGCCGATGTCTGAACTACAGCCACACGTGTATATAGCCAAGCCAATAGGAAATACAGAAACGAGAATTAAAACAGCAACTATTCGAAATGGCTGTTCGAGAAGGGTCTAGACCTTGAAAGAAGAATTGTGGTGAAAGCAACCAAGTGCTATATAAACAGCGAGCGCAGTCTGCGGATTATCAATCAATTTGATTTTAATACGTCCTAAGTGAAGTATGCCAATCATTTCAATTGTGATGTTCTACTACCATAGTAGTGCTGTAAATAAAGAACATTTCGATATTCGCATCAATTGTATGAAGCGAAGCACGGTTTCTATAACGACAGCTATATTCTCTTCCAATGAATACCAAAAGTAGTGATGATTCGCAGAAAGATTTCACGACATTGCCGCTTCGTTGCGACTCGTGAATATGATAAGTAAAAAACTTTGGTTGATGAATTCCTTAATGGAAAACTAAAACTTAAATCTAAGTTGTGGAAAGACTTGGTCTTTTAAGTTTCTATTTTGAAACAATGCATAAAACCGTGTCAGGTTTCAGCGACTTTGATTGAGATAGTGCTAAGAGGATGTAGAGCTGAAGCTGAGAATAGCAGAATATAGCAAAGCTAAGGGTAAAAATTAAATCTATTTCATAGTCCTTTCCAACTGGACTCAGTATTTGAAGCATAGAGGACAACGGGACTACGGAAAATTGATACAAGAAACTGGGCATTGCAGTCGAGTGTAGCAGATGCGGGCAGTCCTCCGTAACGCTTTGGTAGTAGCAACTTGGGAACGAATTCTCTGACCTCTCGAACCTTAGGGTCTGTGGTTTTTAGTCGCCTGTTTCGACAGGTATGCTCCCCGCGCGATTACTCTAAGCCCCTTAACCGCTGGAGGCTTCTAAAGAGTACCTATTATTTTACAAGATGGCTGGATGTCCTTTATTGGAATCAAACTACTATTATTGGCAACAAATTCGAAAGTTCCAGGTTTATCAAACTGCATTTATAACCATAAAAAAAAAAATGAAAAACATCAGCAACAGTAAAAAAAAGTTGCGGTTATAGCAACAACATCAACACCAATTATCCTCAACAACAATAGGCAACAAGCAAGCAAGCAGAAAAAAATCTGTTATACGGGGTTATGGTTATGGGTCAAACAATAAAACTAAACACAAACCAAACTGTGGTTCGTGTACAGGCGAGGGAGGCAAGTGTAGAAACAAGAGTTTTGAGATAGTTTAGACGAGTTTGCAAATGTGGGCGTGTTTATGACAAACCTTTTTCAAGTAAAATGCCAGCTGCAGCAGCAACAGTTGTTACGTAGGTACTTACGTGTTATGGCTGGGCAATATTGCATACAAAACATAACAACAACAAAAAAAAAGAAAACAACAATGAGAATGAAAAGCGTAAAAATTAGCCACAAATGACAACACTGGCAATGATATTTTCAGAACGCAGGCTGTGAGCGAGCAACCCCATAAATTATTGTTGATTTTCAAATGTTCTTTTGTATTTTTCCTTTTTTTGTTTAAACGCAAGAAACAGATAAAACAGAAGCGCAAATGTAAATTTGCTTTGCAAATTGTGTAGAGGCAAGAAAAACGACAATAGTCAAGTTAAATAGACACAAACAAAGAAAAATATCGCCATATGGCAACACTTGCGCAAATAAGCCAAGTAAACATTGCGTTCAAGTGAGTTGACATACCGTAGAACAACAACAAAAATCATATCTAGAGAACTTCAAAGGCAAGTGGCAATCTGAGACAACACACAACGGACGCAGTGAGTCAACAACTGAATAAAACACTGAAAAAAATACATGCATCCAAGGCATTTCTCTCAGTGTAACTATTTCAAAAATAAATAAGTAAGTACGGGGCTGTCCTCGGCTGTGCCGAACACCTCATGCCTTTAATGAATGGATCTGAAAAATAATAGGCGCCTTCTATTCTAAGCGAGCACGAAAAGAACACTCGCTTATTCATCGAATTACATTCAAAGCAACAACACTAACTCGGTTATTTTATCCAGTCCTCGCGAAGTCGGCTAATCAATAACCGAGTTGAGAGGTAGTGTTGAAAATAGAAAAAATTGCTCTATTGTGAATGAGGTTTAAAATACACCAAGGAAATTTTTTGACATTTAGAACTATCGCAGCCAACTTCACTCAAAAAGCGCAAAACAAAACAAAACAAAAATTGTAAAAATATTTCATTTTACAATTAAATAAAACGCAAAGTAGTAATTTCTTTGGTGGAGGAACATTTTTTTGGAACAAAATGGAGGAAGTTAAGTTATGAAGATTTAAATGGTAATATATTACGCATTTTGCCCTCAGTTGTAGTTGTTGTGTAGTTAAATTAGAGGCATCCATATTTCAAGATGCGGCGTGAGTTTGCAAATGATCTTTTAGATAGGATTTGTAATCACAATGCATATTGTGCCCTTCCATCCATCCATAGTTACCACTTTCGTCCACGGCACAGTGTCAAATTCTGTCCGGCAGTTAAATTGTGTTCATTCCGTAGCAGTTATAAGCACAGTATTTTGGCTGGCCTGCAGCATTTTCCAGTGTGTGTTTTTTAAGTCAGGCGCTGAGACTGGTGACGTGAGGGCCATGAGCGGCCGGCCAAATGGTTTGTAAGTTGATAGTAGCGTTTCTTTGTTCTTCCCCCAGGTGCTGCCGGCAAGTGACTTGAGGATCTTGTTGGGGTTTTGTACTTTAGAGACAATTTCGGAGGCCTTGAAGGTAAGAGTGTTGTCGAATGGTACAACGCCATACGTGAACGTCAAATATTTGCGTCATCTGTTGCTTTCACGTCGTAAACAGCGTGGCCGTCGACTTGGCCGGTAAATAGTACCAGATTGTGCGAGGAGACACAACCAGAAAGACGGGAGATTTTGGAAAATAATTCGCCTATATTGGGGGCACGCCCTCAAGTCATTATTGTGCTGTCGTCGGCATAGGAAATTATGGTAACTCCTTTTGGTGGGGAAGGCAGCTTTGATATGTAGAAATTAAACAAGTGGGGAAAATACCACCCTGCGGTATCCCCTGTTTAACCGACGCTTGCCGACCACTAGGATAATTTGTGGCCGATCTTTTTAGATGGGGGGGGGGGGGGGGGGGGGGAGAACCTTCTATTTCTTCGAGTAGTGTTCCCTGGTTGAATGTTTCAATACCTTTTGACAGGTGAAGTGCCATGATCCCTGTCCTATGATGAGTTTTTGCTGGTTCAGTTCGTGTTTATGGAGTTTAGCGCGGTGATAGTGCTGTCCATTTTGCGGAAGCTATGTCTAACCGAAATTCGTCGTAAAATGAGGGAGCATAACGGTTTCTAAAGTCTTCGCTACTGTCGAAAGCTGTGGTGGTACCGCTACTAAAGTTTGGTAAACCAACTTACGATGGAGATTCATATCGCCCGATATCTCTTATAGCTAGTAGTCAAGAAGCTACACTGCTCCCCTTTTTCACTGCAAACCTGGAACTTGCCAAACATCAGCATGTCTTTCGGAAAATTTTAGAAACAAAATGTGGACAACTTCAAGGGCCCGTTTGTACAATGCATTACCAGGCTCGGTGATACCCCTGCTGGACAGATTTCAAAAATGTTGTTCAGCTGTGCTGCGACTTAGCTGTTCACTTTTCCTCAGCAAATGTTACCAATAATTTTTAAAAAAATATTACTCTTTATCTTTATTTAGGTCTGAGGATAAAAAACGCAGAAGATGGTCCCGTGAAGAAACAACGGGATTCCTGAGATGCTATCTGGCTCGAAAGGCAGAATTCGAGCACCCCAAAAAGAAGAGAGTGGCCTACGCCAATGTTTTGGAAGACATGGTGTCATTGGGTATCTCGGTATGTTATGAAAATATATGTAATACTTCTATTTTTAAAATTTAAAGTATATATTTCCTCCTCTTAGGACTCAGACAGAACTCCGGTGTGTTTGGAGTCAAAGATAAGAACACTCCTTCAGGCTTATAAGGCGGCGCGGGACAACAACCGCAGCACAGGTGCAAGTCCATGTTTTGCTCCGTATATGGAGCTCATGGATGAAATTTTTGGAAATACACCCATTATTAAAAACGACCATACAGTTTGCGTGGGTCTCAGGCCATTCGAGAAGGTGTCGGTAGATATCTCATCGCCAACTCAACTACCATCATCAGCGGTTTCTCCACTTCCATCAACATCGACAGTAGAATTACCGGCTGCGCCACATTCATCGGTATCTCCTTCTCCTTCCTGCTCGAATTCCTTTTCATTTTCTTCACAATATAATTCTTCCCCTGATTCAGTCGGACGCAAAAAACGTACTGCTCGAGAAATATACTATGAAAAAAAAATTGAACTAAAAAAAGCAGAATTGGAAGACAAGAAAAGGGCTAGAAGCGAAGCCATACAACAGTTCAAAGAAATTTTAAAAGAAAAGTTTGAAAGGGAATTTGAGCTGGAAAAACGAAAAGTTGCCCTGTTAGAAAAATTGGCGGGCAAATAACAATGGCGAGTACTACATTTTGCAAGTAAAATATAGAGATATGTAAGTTAAAGTAATCTAAATTGGACTGTAGCACACTGTTGAAGTAGTGGAAGTAATGAAAATGTTTACATGACCACATAAGGCGCTCTACTTGATTTCGAATAGTTTATAAACTCATTAATACACAAATTTTCAAACCGTCTCGAAATGTTTTCTGTATTGGTTCAAACACAAAACGTGTTCTAATACGTCGGTCGCTATTGTCGTGTAAACATGGTATCAGAAAATTAAAAAAAAACGTCTTATTTCATAAATGGTTTGAACTACTACTACTTATAAATTTTATTCGAAAACGCCATTCTCAGAATTTGTTTCATATGAAAATGTATTGCATTCGCGCTCAGATAAGGTTTTTCGAAACAAATTCTGAGCGTTTTTAAAACAAATTCTCTGATATGTTTTTGAATAAAATTTATAAGTAGTAGTAGTTCAAACCATTTATGAAATAAGACGTTTTTTTTAATTTTCTGATACCATGTTTACACGACAATAGCGACCGACGTATTAGAACACGTTTTGTGTTTGAACCAATACAGAAAACATTTCGAGATGGTTTGAAAATTTGTGTATTAATGAGTTTATAAACTATTCGAAATCAAGTAGAGCGCCTTATGTGGTCATGTAAACATTTTCAGTACTTCCACTACTTCAACAGTGTGCTAGAGTCCAATTTAGATTACTTCAACTTACACATCTGTATATTTTACTTGCAAGCCAAACATATGTTTAATTATTAGAGTAATATCGATTAAGTTTTTTGGACTTTATGGAATTTGTTGGCCTGAATACCTTTTTCTTAAGCTTAGTTTTACTATCAAAAAATTTGAGTCAAGTTTTTAATACTTGCGATGAACATAAAACTGTGAAGAGAAAAATAGCAGTGTCAATTTTCAACAAATTTCGTCACTTAAATACTTTTTTTTTATTTCCGATATTTCAAGAAAAAGCTTCTATGAACTTTGCGAACCCATCTCAAAAACGTTTTCAAAAATTTGAGAAAATGTTACCTAAATTTGAACTTTTTATTTGGGGTTCTTAAAACTTTTTTGAGCCCAGTCAATTTTAGTGGAACAAAGTACAATTTTTATTTCGCATTGATTTTTGAGTATTTTTTACCGAAAAGTCTTTCAGATTTTCTTTCATAAAAAACTGTTTCACAATTTGTATAGAAGAAAATCTCAAACACCATCAAAAATCAACGAGAATTTTTGGAGACCTATAGCATGCATGTCCTTTGTTATACTAAAATTGATTTTGCTACAAACTCCAAAAATGCATAGAACCATAAATAAGAAGTTCAAAATTTCGGTAAATTTTTACCTTTTCGAAAAAGCTTTAGATGCTGTTTTTCATAGCTTCAGTTAAAAAAAATCATGGAAGTTTTTTCGTGAAGTATCGGAAATAAAAAGGATTTAAGTGACGAAATTTATTAAGAATTGAGACTGCTATTTTTCTGTTCGCAGATGTAAGTTCCTTATTAAAATGTTTGATGTTTATTAATCTTAAAAACGTGTGCATAAAACACTACCTTTCCTTTTAAATTGATTTATATGTTAGGAAATTGAAGTACAAATTAATTTTAATTTCTACTAGAAGTATGATATGTTTAAACGGTTGTTTTTTTTTTATGAAATTGGTGGTTTTAAAAAAATTTTAAACAGATAGAATCTGTAAATTGCCTTATATTTTATGAAATTGAAGAACGAATTAATTTAAAAAATTACTAAATGTATGAAATGTTTATGCTGTTATGTTATGTTGTTATGAAAGAAAGTGAATAAAATGAGTGTTTAAAAACACATTTTATTTAGCTTTTTTGGTGAATCAGGTGAAACAATATAAAAGTATTTTTAATAACAGCGCATAACCATACAGATGAGCCATTTCTTTGTAGAGTGTCAGAAGTACATTTTTCTATGTATTATTTAGATTGATTATTAACTACCGGCCTCTAATCCACATATACTTACGTAGTTGCTAACTAATTCTAATCTCTTATTTAAATAATTATATGGGACTGCATTTATTACAGTTTATATAATGTTATTTAATTATATTTTCTGCTTATCATTTTTGATTTATAACTCATTAGTTTAACAAGGGTTGACAAATTGTTATATTATTAAAAAAAAAAATAATATTTTATAAAATCGTAGTACCATACAATCACTGGAGTCAACATTCATGCCACGTATAGGGGCTTTCTTAATGGTAGTACCAGCGTCACCATCATCATCGGTATCGTCGCTTGTGCTGCAAAGTTTTTTCAATAAATAACCAATTTGTATTTGACAAAAGCGTTTGGTGCCTTTAGCCATAGTAGACATTGATTTGATCTTAAATTTTAAAATATATATGATAGTAAAATGTATATATTTACTTTTTTCATGCTAACCACTTACGACATTAAATGATGTGATTCTGTATCAAATAGTTGAAAAGGTTTTGCCTCCTGTCAAGTGCTTCATCAATACCGGATTCATCCTCTTCATCCTCAGTAGTGAATAGGGTGTCTGTACTTTGTTCGTTCATGTCATACAAGTCGTCAAAAGAAATGCAAATGTTATGCAAAACGCATACGCTCACTACTATGTTAGTTATCATCTTAAGGTCAGTTTGCTCTGTAAACATTAAAAGCCTCCGAAATCTGCCTTTCAACAAACCAAATGCGTTTTCAACTACCATTCGTGTAGATGAAAGTATTTCGTTGAACTTTCTTTGCGCATCATTTAAATTCCCATAGTCTTTGAACGGTCATACTATCCACTTGTTCGAAGGATACGCGGAATCTCCTATGATGAAATGCGAGTTGGGAAACATTTCCTCATAATGACTTTCTGCGTCTTCAAAGAGTTTGGATCGTCTTAGTACCCTATAATCGTGAAGCGATCCTGGTTCACCACAGGTAATATCAATAAATTTTTTGTTACAATCGACTACGGCTTGAACCACTATGCTGTATGCTTTCCTCCTATTAAAGTACATTTCCTTACAATTCTTTGGTCCCTTAATGGCAATGTGTGTACAATCGATTGCCCCAATTACACCCGGAATACGTTTCTTTTCACGAAATTGTTCTGCATTTTCATGCAAATAAGCCCCTTGTGGCCACTTTATGTGTTCATCAGCTATGGACACCAAAAAAGTAGCAACTCGCTGCACTACTGACCACGCTGCCGACTGAGCCACCCCAAACAAATTACCTAGTTGTCTGAAGGTAACTGTGTTGCTCACGTACCAAATATACATATATACAGACTTTTTGGCCGTAACTGGTGGCCTTCCACCGCTAGATGGATCAGGGGCATAATTGGAATATCTCACTAAAAGGAAAAATAATTTAAGTGATTTAGTATTTACAAACTTATATGAATAATTTATTGGATATTACTAATAAGGTATTCCACAGTTTCACGTTTCAGTCTCATGTGCATCTTAAAATCTTTCTGATTCATCGCATCAAGGGTCGCTTCGAAAATTTCGCACTTTACATGATCTTCGTTTTCGGTGTTAGAGTCCTCAGAGGAGCTGGAACCTGCGAAAACAGCATCCAAGATTTCGTCGACAACTTCTTCCTGCCTACGGGTACGCAATTCACTCTTGTCATCCAAGAGAAGAAATTCAATCTGAAAGATTACTACACCTTATTTCTTTCTAATTTCTTTAATTAATTAGTAATTTACCAAATAGTTTTCCGGAGCACTCATTTTGCTTTTCTTTTATTAGTATTTTGCTTATTTATTTTCAAAAACGTTGTATTGCAAATTTCACGAGTTTTGCAACGAAAATATAAAAAAAGGCGCCAAGATAGGTGCTCAAAACACAACAAATATTATAATTTACAAAAATGTTTTAATTTTCGTGCTTAAACAAGGAAAACGTCAATAATAAACAACAGATGATTTTGACAGCTGAAATGTTACCAGTGTTGTTAAATACATGCAGGGAAATTTTAACCGAGTTTGGCGTTCTTTTCGCACTCGCTTAGAATAGAACGCGGCTAATCTTATAAATTATTTCTAATAGCTGTTTTTATGTGCAGGTCTCTTTTCCGCTCTTATTTGGAATCCAAATCTATATATAATAAAGTTTTGGTTGTAAAGATGGAGATTCGTGGTATTGGCGAGCTTTGGGCATTATTGGTCGCAGTGCTTTTGTTTAGCTATATTTGATTAAAATAATTTGTTCAAAAATAAACGTTTGTGAGCACACAAAGAAATCTATTTGTACTATGGCACTATTGTGAATATTTGATTAGAACTAAAGCTGCAGTTACCCACGAACGTACGTACAAAAAACGTTTCAGGTGACACGACCTATCTTATGAATGTGCAATGTAAACGAAAACTCACCGGCGTTCAACGTACGTACGTAGCCCGGAACGTGGAAATCAAAACAATTTTGATTTTTTCCTCAAGAACGTGTCAGCTGATCGCGCTTTCACTAGACAGAGTTGCCTAGTAAACTTTTGCGCGCTAAGTTTTGACCGTTTGCAGTTTTTATGCAAAAACACCTAATTGAAGTTTGAAATACTGTAGAAATAATTCGAAATAATTACGTAAAAGTGCAGATTATAAATATGTAATCTATTTATACTTATTTAATATTAATTCCAGCTTTTTACAACATCAAAAATTAAAATAGAAAAAGTTGATGTTTCCGTAAGCATGCATTCAAAACAGGTCAATGGCAACATTTGTTCGTTGCCACTACGGGCATACATTTCGCTCAAAATTGTGTACGTACGGCCTACGTTACGCCAAAGATTGATCGAAGAGTAAAGATGTTTCAGGTGCAAACTTCGGTGGAAAGCAGCGCAGCGTAACAAAATTCTAGTAGATCACTTCAACCACATCAAAAACTTTAACACAATTTTTAACATAATTTAAGCACAGAAATACACTGATTGGAGTTTTAGAGAGTAAAAGTTAAAATTCTGAACACATTAGCTGAATAAAAGGCGTACAAATAATTATTAAATAACAAATAGAGACAGTGGTAGTTAACAAATTCTGCTGTGGTAAGTGGTGAATGTGACCTAGGTTTTGTGAAGCTTGCTTCACACTATTTTTCGTCCCTGCAACATTTTTACTCTTCGATCAATCTTTGGTTACACACGTCGGTGCATAGATGCATTACCGGCAGTTGCCAACATTCGCCAGACGGCAGCGCAAGCGTATGTACGTTTTTATTGATAGATGATTGATTGACAAAACAGCTGATTTCTGTTGATATTTGATATGAGACTTTTGTATTTTGTTGCGCAAGATAGGGTAGTATGTTATATATTTGACCGAATTTTACGATTTTTTCAGTCAACAATAAAAGCCATATATTTGAGCATCTGTCAAGTTTCTCGCTCTTAAAATGAGGAAGAAATGACGAAAACCCTTTTATCTGGAAAATCAATTGTATGTGAGATATGTGCTATATGGTCCCGATTCGGTTGGTTTCGCCAAATTCTTCATCGGACACCGAAATATACCCGCTCACCAAATATGATCAAGATATCCTCGCATACGCCGTACGGAATCGGCATCGGTCACATCTCGCCAGTTTGTAGGAAAAATTATAAGAAGCTCGGCCTAATCTTTTCGGAGGTATATCGCGCCTTGCATTTATTTTTATTTTATCTAAAAATTGGGGGACTACGCCATTTTCAGTTGTTAATAAGCAAGCGTCACTTGAAAATAAGAATAGGCAATAGCAAATGAGAAGCTGTCGTATAGAAATGAGATTTGTAAATTGTAAATTAAAAAATTAATTCTAATTATGGAAGCGTCACTCCGATGTGAGAAGATTCATTTGTAAATGAGAAAGCAGCAAAATGAAAATGCGGAAACGTCATTTGTTTTCGAGAATAGTTGGCGGGAAATGAGAAAACGTCAGATGTGAATGCAAAAACGTCTCATTGAGAATAGTCAGGTGTAAATGAGACACCATTTGCACTTGCAAGAGTCCCGTGCATTCATTTATTCGGCGTGTCGTCGATCGAACGACAATGAAGTTCATTAAGCATAAGCAGATGGTCAGTTGTTCAACTATGGGAAAAGCAGGCTAACGATTCAAACGAATTAGTTTTAGCGTGCGACAAAGGGTCATGCTTTTCGAGAATCGGGTCAGTGTTACATCACGATTAAAATGTCCAAATGGAGTTGTTGCATTTAGCACCGTGCTCGCCAATGCTGATTCCTATCGCTACACTGTAGGAAAAAGGTAAAATCCTAGGTGCAGGCACTCGTTACCATACCACAGAGAAACGTATGTTGTGGAGCAATATCTGCAATATTTAGATTTATTGGTAGAAAGAGACTACGCGATAACATTCCAGCATGCAACATCGTTCTATGGAGATGCTCTCTCACTCCAAGATTGGTCAGTCATATTTCCACATCAAGTATTATTATTCTTAGAGGATATGCCCACTAACACATATATATCTTATCTTTTTTACGGTTTTTATATTCTCAATTACAAATTACGTTTTCTCATTTACTACTGGAAATGGCGCAGTTTGCGTTCTAGCGGACAGACGAACTATCTCATCTCCTTTAAGGACTTACCACCATCGAGAATTTGAACGAATTCTACTCAAAAATACACATTTCTGTGTACTTCAAGTCTCATTTTGGTCCATATTTCGAACCGTATTAGCCAATTACTTACTTAAACTGTAAGTAAAGTCGAAAAAGCCTCACTAAGCCAACGCTCATTGAACTTTGAACCACGTTTTAACAGATTACCAAACTTCAAATCTCGTATGAAATTCATAACAATTTCGACCCATGCGCCACCTATTGGAATATCTTTTTCCTTTGGTTGCATTATCTCGGTCCTCCGAACTATGTGTAAGTTTTCAAGTTTGTGACTCAAATTTGTTATTCTGAATATTACAAAAAGATAGGGTCCTAAGCTGTGTTCAAAGTTTCATGTTCCTAGGTTATCAGTTTTGAAAAATATGTTGGTTCGGGCCTTTTTGAATCATGCATACAACTTGTTTTTTTTTTTTTTTCTTAAGAAACCTTTAAATAATCAAAGCTATAACCTTTCAAATTCGATATAATGAAATTCAAAATGCAAGCAACTGTTTTTACCGGCTTGAAGTGATCGCCTACGCTTAACACTAATTTTTGTTTGTACCCAAACACGATAAGTATTTTGTTTATTTAGTTTCACTATGAGCAACATATATGTGTTTAACAAGTAAGGAAACCTAACCGAACATGTTATACCCAGCGTGCTCACTCATATATAAATAAAGGGTACAATTGAAGAGGAATGTTACGAACATTAAATAATATGAAAACTGAAATACAATTCTTATAAGTACATATGCAAATATCGTTTGCCGTAAGCAGCCATAAAACAGTTAGTTTGATAGAAAAATGTTCTTACCAAATCTCGTTCAACTTGGTCGCTTTTTTCGATTTTGTTATGAAAAGCTTTGTTAAGAGTTTATTTAAAAGGAGCGCATTAGAACCATTTAATTACGTGTCATGAATATCTTATTTATTATTTCTAATTGCTGTTTTTATGTGCAATTCCTTTTCCGCTCTTATTTGGAATGCAAATCTATAAATAAAGTTTTGGTTGTAAAGATGGAGATTCTTGCTATTAGCGAGCTTTGGGCATTATCGATCGTAGTGCTTTTGTTTATCTATACTTTATTAAAATAATTTGTTAAATATCAATGATTGTGAGCACACAAAGAAATCTATTTTTACTATAGCACTATTGTGAATATTTGATCAGAACTAACACTGTATTACCCGGCAGTTCTTAACATTCGACAGATGGCAGCGCAAGCGCATGTAAGTTTTTATTGATACATGATTGATTGATCGAACAGCTGATTTATGTAGATATTTGATATGAGACTTTTATATTTTTTGCGCTAGATGCGAACGGGTGCGGCTAGTATTCACAATTTTGTGATGGTTAAAACTTTAAGCAATTTTTTTTTTTTTTTTTTTAAAAAGAGAGCGTGTTCGTTATTGAATTTTCCTTAGATCTAAATTTAATACTAACAAGTATATCTCTTTGTTTATCTTTTAAGCCTAGCAAAGCTTACTGCAAATTTCAGCTTTTTATTTCAGCTGAGCAAATATTGAGATATCTTCACCAAATTTGGTATACGGGCTTATCTGAACCCAGGATAGATTGATTTTGAAAATGAGCAAAATCGAATGATAACCACGCCCACTTTTTCGATATCAAAAATTTGGAAAATTGGGAAAATTGTATAACTCAAAAACGAATACCGCTAAGCTAATGGAATTTGGTGGGTGGATAGGTTTTATGGTGCAAAACATAAATTCCAAAAAAATATGGACGTGGTACCTGCTGAAGAAAATTTGGAAGTTTGACAAGCCATAAAGCAAAAGCCGTTAAATATATTACATTAAAATTTGGCAGAGACAGTATGTTTGACAAATAATATAGACGAAGTGAAGATAATCAAAATCGGTTAAAGACCACGCTCACTTTTCCTTAGGGTCTAACGTTCATAAATTTGCAATAACTCTATGGTATTTAACTACATTTGACTGTTATTCTACCTCAGTATTGGTATGGTTGAGCTAAGAACAAAACTTAAACAAATTTTGAAATGGGACGGACCCGCCCCTTTTTGTTAAATATATGTATATTATAGCGCAGCCTTATAACACTATTAACCACACAATGCAAACAACAATAGCGTTTCAACTGCACAGCTGGATATGTAATGTTTAGTTTCACTCGAACTTAGACTTTCTTACTTGTTTATAATACTTTTAAAAATTACTTAATAAATAGTTTAAGACAATTCCTAAGATATCTTGGTTTTAATTTTAGTCCAGACACTTGAAAAGCATAATTTTCGACGAAAAGTTTAAAATTAAAACCAAAAAGCTTTACCCGTTAAGCGTTTTCAAGCTTGTTTAGTCTATATTATAAACTATGAGCGCATGAACACAATTTTTAATATATTTGGGTTTAAATTTTAGTACAGAAATTTGAAAACTAGAAATCTTCTGCACTTAAATTTAAGCCAAAATGTTTCAATTGAGAACCAGTCTAATTAGCTCGTTTCGTTTTAAACTTTTCAAGGCCTGCATTCAAAGCCGAAAAAGTTTAGACCAAACAGTTTAATACTGTTTTCACACAGACGGCTTATTGAATAATAAAGGCAGTTTTCTACATTAAGACGCTTATTGAGCTCAATCTTCCCTACAAAATTCGAATCTATAATTATTTCATTAGTGACTAATAGAATGCCTAATGAAGTCAAAAGCACAATGCAACTCTGTTGGTAGCGTTCAGTTTCTTAGTTTTTGGTGTGTTCAGTGCTTAAAAATGTCATTTGTCAAAGTAAATGTCATTGCCATTTTATTCGCTTGACATTTCATCCTTCATACTAATCGAGCAGTTACTTCTGTGTGAAAGCAAAAAATTTACGATTTCATTAGAAGGTGAAATGAGATCATTAAATTTCTGTGTGAAAACAGTATAAGATTTAAACCAACACTTTTAGTCGTACATAATTTAGCAACATTTAGTTTAGCAAGGGTGTTGAATTTTTTGTTACCATTATACTTTGAAATTTTTTTTAAGTGCCCGTGGTGGCCAACTGATATTGTTAATTTACCAAATAGCAGGGTTAACCTAAATTTTAAACCATTAATGTTAAACCTTCAAAATTTTCGAAAAAGTGAACGTGGTTATCGCTATATTTCGCCCATTTCAATACCAATCTTTTCTTTCTATCTCGATTCCTCTGTGCCATTACATACAACGTACTACCGTTATAAAACTACCGTATTAATACCGTGTGTATAGAAGTACATTATGGGTATAAGAAATTCGAAAAATGTTTAAATAAGTATACATATTTATATATGTACTTTGATCACAAGGCAAACACCAGTTATGTAAACTTTTAAAAAACTTGGGCCCTGTTTTTGAGTGCTAGATTAAACTCCGATTAAATAAAGTTGACTATAGTTTAGTTTTGTCACTTTCAACATTCAAGTAGGTTAAGCGGGGTGTACGGGAGTTTCCCACACCTCCACTCGGAGACATTTTTGTCCATAGTGAGTACACTAAGTGAGTGCCGGTTGGCGGTACATTCGTTCAACAAGATTACTTCCTACTGATTCTCCACGAACCACTTGCTCTTTCTGATGAACCTAAGTAGGAATGAAAAATCCACTTTCCCAAACCTTGCGCCCAAAAAACTTGAGTCGTCTTGTTTGCAGTCGTGTGCATCGGCAGAGAAAGTGATGAATAGACCCCTCTTCCTGCTCATCCTAAAAGCTTCTGCAAAAGGAGCTTATTGGTATACGCTTCTATGGGAGCATTAGTGCAATAGCGCAATGGCCAATGATAATACCCGTTAAAACTCTTACTGAAGATTTGTTTAGCTTGAGAAGGAAGGTGATTGCTTTCCTATCTAAACAAGACAGCAAGTCTGTTGCCCTTATCTCATATTCCTTGATTCTCCTTAGAAGATAAGCCCAGGGTGGCCGTACGGAGCTCGGAGCCTCGCGTGTACACTTTTCGGACCCTTTCCTGGTCATCTCCTCCGAAAATTCATTCTATTTAATACCGCTGTACCTTGGGACCCTGAAAGTGAAGACATTTAGGTGATTTTTTGACACCAGCAAGGTTCGACCCTTTCGCACGATATCCGAATTTATCATATTGAGCTCTAATGCCTATAAGGCGGCCTAGGACTTGTAAGTACTTAAGGGGGAAAAGCAAACGGTTTTACTGAATGTTTATAAAGATTAGCATACGCCCTATTCTCAAATACCTGGGTCCATGTTTTGCAGTATCCTTGCTACCACATCAGCTGCAAATAAAGGGCATACCAGAGGTGCTCTCCATACAAACAAAAAGAATTTATTCGTTATCCATACCGAGCTCCGATGCCATGACTAGGTCTTACGGCACTATCAGCGTTATTAATGTGAAAGACAAGCATGCACATTAATATGACTTGCAATTTGATTCGGTAGCTTAATAGCTGAATTCTTATTCACTTTATATGCGGTTGGGTATGTAGGCCAATTCACAACTCTACTACCTCGAAGGATAGTTGGGCGCAAGCATCTTCCCCAGGGTGCGTCCGAAACCACAAATAGAGGGAAACGTCTAACCCGCTAAATACTGATCAGGGTGGCACAGCATGAGATGTGAGCTTTTCATCAGAGTGGCCGAAGAGTACCCCTCTCACAGGAACCCATACTGGAATGCCGGGTACAATGCAAAAGGAGACTTATTTACGCGTCTCAGAAAAGCTCGGAGTTTAGTCCGAAAAACTCAAAGTGAAGAAAAATGAGTCTCGCCAGCAAAAACTTAAAGGCGTGCCATATGACGCGATCATTCCACTCGTGGTAGCAAGGAACATCTCCTTCTGCCGCTGTTTGAATGGAATTCCGAGTGCAAAGGCTGACTTCAGAACGCCACCCAGGAACGCTGGGGCTACAGTCCGAAGTACTCTAAGGAAAGTCCTAAAACTCACTACAGCCATCATTTAATATGTATATTGTAACGAATTTGCTGCAAATCCTCTTATTTCAAATTCTCTGCTAAGTTCGAATCACTAAACTATTGAATAAATAACTCCAATATGTAATAATGCAAAATGGCCTTTATTAAAGTACTTCACAATAACGCTCAAGCTGTGCAACGAATAGCTTGCTTAATAACCAAACTGATTGATAGCTCAAATGCAACTCTACTATTCAAAATAATACTGCTCTTGCTCGCTAGATAGCGTCTTAATCGAAATCTCAAATCAAACTTAATTCCAGCGCCTCTACAATTGCCGCCTTTTATATTCTCGGATTTCAACGTTCGCATCTTCTAGGCGCTTCCAGAATCTACTAGTCCAGCAGCTCTCAAACTTCTCAGCTGTATCTTGATATAATAGTAACAGCGGAAGTATTAAAAACAAATACTGTAAAAATCCGAACAAATATTACTAAGCTTTCAAAAGCGCGCCTAAAAATCATATCCACACCATTAGGAATAAACTACATACAGAGTGTATGTGCCTACATGGTGATCAAAAGGAATATAAACAAAAAGGCAACTCTTAGAGACCAATTGTACAGCGAACAACGGGACATTCATATGGCTTAGCAGCTAAAGGCTTGCGCTGATATGAATGTTGGAGATTCGAGTTCAACGCTCAGCTCCCGAAAAGCTAGCTGATGAAGAAGTGAAATTCAGAAACATGTCCTAGTAACCATCGCCGTTTGTAAACTTACAATTTTTCTCTAATATCAATTACAAAAAGCTGTAACTACAATTGCATAATTATAGTTTTTCTCATTGCAAACTTCAGGAGTATCTCAGATATATGCATGTGTTTGTGCATTGCCTCTCCGCTGCTCGTATACGTACATGGTACATATGTGTAGACGCAATTATTGTTTCGTTTATGTAGATACATAATGATTGATCTATGGATGTGAATTCACGTCACTGCTTAGCATCGGCTTAGAGACGATAGCATCGCTCAGTGCTGCTAATATTCGTTACAATATATACATATGTATGCAGTCAGGTCAAATACGCCATCGATGCTGTAGCAATTGAAGCTATAGGAGCACTCCCGTGCCTTCGCACTACCAAACTCTTCCGGGAGAGCCGTTGCCATCGTTAATTGGAGACCACTACAGTCACCATCTTTCTGGGACAGCTTACGTCATTCGACACCGCTATTTCGAGACCCACTTTCGTTGTCTACTGTTCTCTCGCTCTCTACCCTCTCTTCTATCCTTCTCTCGCTCTCTGGAAATAGGCTATCGTCGTTAAAGTAATAGGCAGCGTCATGACTTATGAGTGTTTGTGGGTTCAGAATAAAAACTATAACCAATTGTACTATTATTTTATAGATGATTTGTGGATCCTCTACTTGACCTTGGAGCGACTGAGCTTACCTCAGCCTTTGATGAAAACCACCGAATAATGGCTTTCTCTATTTGGCTATCGAGTTTTTTTACAAACACAACATAAGAAGCGAACTCAAGGTGAGTCTCAATTTTATTTCTGAAAGAGAGAGCGATGAGTACGTGATCTGTGGACATTGAAAGTAAGATCTTGACATAACCGTTTGCCTGAAATGGGCTTGACCTCTGTGGGCCTAGGAGTAATTAAATGTGACCCGGAGTATTAAAAAGTGGCTTATGACTCAAAAAAGAAATTGCGAGAAACAGCTGTAAACAGCTGTTTTTTTTTTTTGAGTCATAAGCCACCTTTTAATAGACCGGGTCACAAATATTTTGATTCGACTTGTGTAACTTTTATATAAATTTAATGAAACTAGCCGGACCCGTGCGCATCTTGCGCAACAAAATACAAAACATATGTAGTTGCGAGTTATAAAAACATACAAAATAATTTTTTCCATATATAATAGCTATTTATACCTTGATATTAAAGATTCTAACTACATATGTAAATATTTTTCTAATATATTCTTGTGACGGCATCATTACTTTCGGAGAGGATTTTCAATTCTTCGCATATATAAATTTGGGGCAAACTCATCTTCCCTTTGTGACAACAAATTGAGGAACTGTTATCCCTAACCTTCCCTGGATAAAATTTCGCCGTGCAGAACAGACATTGTCTGTGGTTCAACTGAAATACCGAGGCGTGCGGAACAATACGTTTTTGGAAACTTTTCCTGCGTCCTCCTAACGTTCACATCACTGCTTAATCTTAAAATGTATGACGGCAGCAAATAACTTCTACGCTGAACTATCGCCTATTCACTTTGTTCCTGTTGGTGGTTATGCATACGATGGCTTAAACGCTGACGATCAATATTTCTTTGCTGACGTGTTTGACCCCGTCTAGTGTTTTGCCGCCTTTTTCGCTCAGCTAAGGCATTTAAGGTCTTCCTTCTAGGCATTTTAATCTCTGGATAGCAATAAAACGTGAGCAAAATTAATTGGAAAATACAAATTTAACAACTTACCACGTATGTATGTAGGTATTAAACTTAAACGGTTTTCAAAGTTTCATATCAAATATCAACAGAAATCAGATGTTCTATCAATCAATTATCTATCAATAAAAACCAGGCATGCTTAACCAACGAACCGATATCATTTCGTTACGATAATCAACGTTAGTAAACGAAACAAAGTCATTTCGTTTCGTTTATTAACGTTAAAAACGTCAAATTAACTGATAAAAACAATGGCGCTTGCACTGCCAGCTGGCGAATGTTAGCAACTGCCGGTAATGCAGTGTTAGTTTTAATCAAATATTCACAATAGTGCCATAGTACAATTAGATTTATTTGTGTGCCCACAATCGTTTATTTTAACAAATTATTTTAATAAAATATAGCTAAATAAAAGCACTACGACCAGCTCGCGAATAGCAGGAATCTCCTTCTTTACAACCAAAACTTTATTTGTAGATTTGGATTCCAAATAAAAGCGAAAAAGGGACCTTCGCATAAAAAGAGCAATTAGAAATAATATATAAGATGTTTTAAATATTTTCACAAATTTAAGTTATTTTAAAATTCATGTTTAAGTCTAACAACAAAAGAAATTTTATGACTGTTTATCAAGTATTTATGAGCTTTGTATCTCATTTTATGAGCATCAATATTTGTTTCATATTTGGTCGACATGGCATAGCGCAGCATAGCAACACCAACAATCACTGCATAAATTTACATCAAAATGCATTTAAGTTAATAATTTTGGTTCAAATGGGCTTTTGCAATAATAATAACATGAATTTTATTGATCCTAACAAACAATAAAGATCGTTACATTTTTATTGGCAATCGGTGAGTGGCTGCACATTGGCTGGTTGTTGTTCGTTTTATGGTTGATCGAGTTTGTCTATTCTATTGGTTTATGACTAACTTGTGTATGAGTGCAGTGCATAAAGTTGTTGGTGGAATATTAGCTTTGTGGTAGTGAAGTGGAAGTAGTTATGAGCATGAGCTTGGATTTTGGATTAGGTTTGGCTAAAATGTCTGGCCTAACCTATGAAAATTTTTAATAGCCAAACTCAATTCTCAGTCAGGAATAATGTCTAACTTAAAAAAAAGCTCTTTTCGATAACTATTTGCTTTTGTTGTTGCTGTAGCGATAAAGACACTCCCCGAAGGTTTTGGAGAGTCGCCTCTTACTACAGGCATACCTGCCGCGTGTATATTTTAAGCCCCATAACCCGATAATTATGGTAGCATATAGTCGTGATTTGTCTTTCGTAAATAAAAAACCCAACTGCAATTTCTTAAAACCGATGACACGGCTTGTTATTTGGTTGGTTGCTGCGTTGCACGGATACCAAAGTCCTGAGCCCATGTAGAACACGGGGCGCCATCTTCATCCAAATTCTCCTGAAACCAATTGCTGTTGTTTTAGTTTGGCTAATCGGTGTTTCGCTCAAACCATTTAGTACAGAGAATGAAACTGCTGATACCTTTTACCGTGCATTAAGATAGTTTCTGGAATTCTGGCAGTATATAGCACACCCATAGTTATAGACCTTGTGCGTGCTAGGGCTTAGCATTCCCACATGAAGGGCCCGACTGTTTCTTTGCTCCCTTCCTTGCTGGAGCTCCTGAAAAAGCTGTTGAAAATGATCCCCATTATCTCAGCATCCATGCCGAGCGGCTAGTGTACCGTGATTGTGCCAGTGATCCTAAAGATTTCTTTTCTTGACATATTTAATGGGTCCTCTGTTCCCCTACTATCGTCCGGTGTTGCCTGGTTATCTAGCAGGTGTTCGAGGAGTACCCATTGGAGACCATTAGCTCTTTGAATTGGTCATGTATATGTCTTTTAATTGACAGAAGTGTGCCCCTGGCTTTTGCAAGTTCGTCGGCTCTCGTTGCTCTCAATGTTAGCTCCGGATTGAAGCGACCTCTTGCAGCTGCTGACGGTTTTTGGTAGAGTGATGGGGGAGTTAAGCGCCATGAGCGATGCTTGGTTGAATAAATACACTCCCCGCTCCCACTCACTGAGTCCTCCTATAGGAGCGCACATGCTTTCTATATGACCCCACTTGGAAGATACTAGCAAAGTTGAGAAGTTGGACTGAACATCTTTCTGGTATCCAAATTGATATCCCAGCTGAGTCAGAGAGTCGAACTAGCTACTGAATATTTTTCTACGGTTTAGAAAATATCGCTATGGCAAACCTTCCTTCGAATCATAGAGTGACTGGTTGAGTGAACCTCCATACAGTTAACAAAACTGAGGCTGTCTGGTATATTAAGGCACATCGCATGGATAGGTGAGATTTTGTAAATCCTCCTAGCTCCGCCGAGCGTTTGAAGTCAACAACTGTCCAGTTAGACCTCGATACACAGAGAGAGGTTTTGTCAACTCGGCGCTTGCTTATGTGGCTTGCACACCCACCAGCCTAGAAGCAGAGAGCAAGTGGACAGTTTAACCCGAAATACGTGTTCTAAATATCATTGATTTTATAAACAGTTCAGCCTGATTGTAGTTCATATCCGTTGGAACACTTAGTAGCTTCATTCACTGACATCAAAACGGCTTTTCATTAGCTACTCGGGTAATCTACCTGGTCAGATACCACTGTAAGTGAGGTCAAACAATCCTTCAAAGCTCTATGGTGGCAGAGCTTTGCGCTTTTATAGCTACATGACTATCTAACTGAATGTCGTGTAGCACGGCAGCACCCCTATTACTGCATCCTACGCTGAGACCTACGCCTGGAACATGTTACAGTGATAGGGAAGCCTTAATTTCCGCTTGAAATCGAGTTCACAGCAGAATACTTCACTCCTTACCCTCTCAACCAGGCTGAATCAATCTGTGAACTGGTACCCCAGACTTCTGTCCCATATTAATTCCCACTCTATTCCTATCTATTAAAAAGTCAATGTGGCACCACTTCCTTAATAATGCTAATATCCGGAACTTAGCGTATCAATATTCGGCAAAGAACCATCATCTACCATAATACCCTCAAAATCCTCAGGTAGTGTCTTTATCTCTATAAGAAGAGGAGGGTCAAGAAGTTTTGAAGATTCGAGTTCTCTGGCTCTGTGTTACAATTTCTGCTTCCTTGTATTATTGCAAATGCGCTTTAAATAATACGCCCTTTCAAACACCCGCTCCATTGCAATAATCAAATGAGTCGCACATAAACGTATCGCTTTCTTCCCCATAGCATTAGCCGAAAACCGCAAAAATTTTCAAAACATTTAAACCTAACCATGTCTAATTACCAACAAAATTTTGTCTCCACAGCAAACATGAAAACTAAGCTTATTAAATTCAGGACACAAAGGAATTTCACTCCTTTTTCAACAGCGCAAAAGCTGAACGCTGCTTAAACCAATGAAGAAACTTTTGTCGACAAACGAATGAACAACGCACGTACTTACAAAAATGTTGCCATGGAAATACCCACGCGGTAGTAGGAAGGGATACATGTTTCGTTATATCTTGAGGAGAGGAGAGTACACAAAAAATATGCGCTAAAGAGAAGGAGAACATGTTTCTAAGACGCCAGACACACGCAAGGATTTTCAAAAACACTCCAGCAGGATTAATTTGAAAGTTTGTTGAAAATGTTTTCTAACTTACAACGCTCGCTGATTCGTACACAAGAGTGGGCATTGTGGTTATGATGTACAAGAAATATTGAGTGATTATACTACTCATGGAGGACTAGGTGAGGTTGCCACACCGTGTATTCATTTGGGACCAAACCTCATCAAAAAAAGGACCAATTCTCAAAAAAATACCAAGTTTTTGTTTTATTTTATTTTCATACAAGCAATTCTGCAAGAGTGTAGTATTCGTTGTAAAATATAAAATTTTTAATGTCTCCGTGGTTTTCTATACAATATTTAATTAAGCATAGCGAATAGGGGGCTTTGTTTTAATTCAACTGCTCAAACAAAAAAAGTGTACTTTTAGGTATTACATTTTCACATTTCTTGGATAAGTCTATGTCTTTCATCAACCAAACGTTTTGAACCTAGTTTTGTTTATTGCAATGAAATAAAATATATAGCGATGTTAGGTGTTAGTAAGAAATGGTGAAAAAATTTGCTTTATGGTGTTGCCGAACCATGTGGCAAATTCAGTAAATTATAGATTAAATTAAGCAATTTTTCGAAGCAATTTTGTTAATGCTATTTTTATAGATGCTTGCATTTTCTCCTAAACTTCATACCAAAGCCTAAATTCTGTAAGCGTATTTTGAAAAAAAAAAAAAAAGAAATAACAACTAAAGGTGTCTAAGTTCGGTTGTAACCGAACATTATATACTCAGCGTGAGCTTCAATTGTACATTTCATTTCAGATAAATCACTTTTCTACATAACACGTGGCACCGCCCGTTTAAAAAAAAATGTCTGCCCATTTCCTCTTACAATAAAACTTGATAAGTGAAATATCATTGATTCAAAACTAGTTTTTGCTAAGTTGTAGCTTATTATTCAAGTCTACAACCCTCTTAAACTTGTTTTATATCTAAGTTGCCGTGGTCTTTAACCGATCCCATCCATTTTTACAAGAAATATTTTCTAATATAAGGAAAATATGTGTACACAATTTCATTACGATATGTTAATTTTTCTTCGAGTTATGGCTCCCGAAACATAAGTCATAAAAGTGGCGGTGCTACACCCATTTTCAAAAATTTTAGTGTTTTCCAATTTAATGTTATAATTCAATTTAGAAAGTAAAATTCTATTGATATAAAGCTATTTTTCGCTAAGATATTGCTTATTTTATTCGTCCACGACCTTTTTAGAAATCTTTTATATAAAAGTGGGCGTGGTCCTTAACAGATTTCGTAATTTTTTTTTTTTTTTCAAAGCATTCCATATAGTAAAAGCAACCTCTCTGCCGAATTTTGTGACGATAGGTTTAATGATTTTTGATTTATGATTAATAATATTTGTAAAATTGATTTTATCACAAGTGGGCGGTGTCACGCCCATTTTAAAAAATGTTTACAAGTTTTTATCAAGCGTCTCAATATCAGCCCACATGCCAAATTTCAACGTTCTAGGTTTATTATTTACTAAATAATCAGGTTTTTTGTGTTTTCCAAAATGTTATATATATAGAAAGTGGGCGTGATTATCATCCGATTTCGCTCATTTTCTATACCAATCTATTCTGGGTCCAGATAAGCTCGTGTACCAAATTTGGTGAAGATATCTCAATATTTAGTCAAGTTATCGTGTTAACGGACGGACGGACGGACGGACATGGCTCAATCAAATTTTTTTCGATACTGATGATTTTGATATATGAAAGTCTATATCTATCTCGATTCCTTTATACCTGTACAACCAACCGTTATCCAGTCAAAGTTAATATACTCTGTGTGCAAAGCACGCAAATTTCAGCTGTGTAATAACCGATCCTGATTACATTGAATAAGGTTCGAGAAATTAGTTAGAGATTAGCGTTGTTATTGAAGTTTATTGGGTTCTGTGCCTACGGGAATAACTTTACACAAAACACTTCTTCCGAAATCAGATCTCTTTAACATTTGCTTAACAATCTGAATATAAAAATAAATCTTTGTAACCGCAATTCGTTGTTCATTTATGAAGTTATCGCCATCGAGAAGTATTCTGCCTCACTTCCAGTTAGAATATTTCTTATGCCAAGCTATTTAGTTTTCAAATATCTTGTGTAGCTCATCAACGCAATTGTCTTGGAATTCCTTGTACTCATTGAGCTGTGAGAGAAAGATTTAAATATCGACGCGCTAAAATATAAATAATAGTAAAGCTTTTTACGCAGAACTTTTTGGTACTTTCACAAACTCTCAATGAACATAAATTAAGTGGGTTGCAAGTACTCCAAACATAAAACAGATTAGTTTCATTTTTTTTTTTTTTTTTTACTTAGCTTTCAATTCATTTAATTCGACGGCAATCGTAATGGCTCTATCAGTGACAAGCCCTGTCAAATTTCTTAGAGGCACACGCGCATTTGAAAAAATTTTAGGTCGACTATTGCCAAATTCTATCACTAAAAAGCGACCGCGGACAAAATGGGGTTACAATGGACCATTTTTGGTCCAAATGGACCAAAGTGGCAACCGTGGTTGGCACGCCATAGAAACCGCTATGAATTTTGTTACACAAAGACGTTACGCTGAATCTCCAAAGCGCATCTCTTGTCGTGTTGAGCGAGTGGCGAATGGGTTTGTGGTTGGGCTGAGGGGTCTCGGCGCTGGTATGAGAATGCTTTTTGTTTTTAGAAAATAGAAATACAAATTCCATTGAGATTATATTTTTGAATTATGAGTTGAGTTATTGAAAAACGCATTTTGCTCCATGCAATGCTTTTTGGTGAACAATAGATATATTTTTGGAAGTGAATGTGATTCGGATCAGTGTTGTCATTAGTTTGTAAACTTGTTTTTGTAAGCATATTATATTGAAAGTAAAATATCAAAATCTTTAAAGTTAGGAAACCAGTGTACTTGGAAAAGAGCGATATACCGTTAAGTTTTAAGATCAAAACCAACCTACCCCTCTAACACCATCTTTCCTATGGTCTACCTCTGTTGAAACTGCTTGTTTCCTTGAACTGCCGTCAAAGATTTTGATGACATTGAATGAGACAAAGCACTGTTATCACAACAACAACAATCGAAACTAAGCTTAACCAAACTTTTTCAAAGCTCGAACTAAAAAGAAGTAAAAGTTGAATAGAATTTGCTTTGGAGGCTGAAGTTAAACGGAGGCAATCTTACCTGACAGAATTTTTTTTTTTCGACGGTTTACAAATCGATTTCATATTTGTCGATAACATCGATAACTCGATGAGTCATTAACAAGTCGATAAATGGTCGATAACAAATTGATAACACTCCGATAAAAAATCGATAACTTTTTGATAAAAAATCTATAACTTTTCGATAATAAATAGGTAACATGCATATAACAAACCTATACATTTTCAATTGCGAATAGATAACTTTTTGATAACAAATCGATGACTTTTCGATGGCAAATCAACCAATTTTTGAATCCAAATCGATATCTTTTCGATTACAGGTCGCTAATAAGCTAATAACAAAATGATAGCACACCGATAACTTTTGGAAAAATCGATAACACACCAATATAAAATTGTTGATACATAACAAATCGATAACTTTTCGATAAAATATCTATAGATTTTCGATAATAACTTTTACATATGTAACTTTTCGATAACATTTTTCCGCCTACTCTTTGGTAACATATCGATAAATAAATAAATGTAAGGCGCGATAACCTCCGAAAAGATTTTAAGCGGAGCTTCTCTTCCAACTTGCGTCGTACAAATTGGCGTAACCGGACCTATTTGTTTTATGCCGTCTCCGAACGGCATCTGCAAGGCAGATGAGTTTTCACTGACAGCTTTTCATGGCAGAAATACACTCCGAGTGGTTGCCAAACACTGCCGAGGGGCGACCCCGCATAGAAAAATTTTTCTCAAATTGAAAAAACTTAAATTTTGATGTTGCTTTTCGCGGAGCATGAACCCAGGATCTTCGGTGTGGATGGCGGAGCACGCTACCATCACACCACGGCGGCCGCCATATCGATAAACTTTTGATAAATAATCGATACCACTTTGATCAATGACTTATCGATAACTTTTGTTATTAATTGCTAAAATATAGCACTTCGATAACAAATCGATAGCTTGTTTATACCTCGTCGATGACACACTTTCCTTTCCTTTTCCTTCCTTTCAGTAGAGCTGCTAGTCAAGTCAAGCTGCATCTCGCAGCTGCAATGCTAGCATGAATGTTTCTCGCTATAGTCGAGGCTAGAATCTCAGAAATATGTACACAATACGAGTTTTTCTTTAGAATATTCAAAGAATATACCAAGCTTCTATCACATCCAGCATCGAGCCTCCAACAGGAATGCTCTCTAAAAATGTAGGGCGCTTGAAATGGCCTGAGATGATGACTGACGCCCTTACATATCGCAGAATCATTAAGAACAAGGAGGAGGTTCTGTTTTGACATATTCAAGGATAGCTTGAGGGCGGAGCAAATGCTGGAACGCATTGTGTCCTCTTGTATAGCGCACTGCCGGAAAAGAATGGAGTCAACTTCTTAAAAAAGCAATATTTCAGGAGCAGCTGGGTTAAAAATATTCCCAACATGGCTGAGGAATATTCGCCTTTCTCTTACCGACACTTTTAATTGGTATACTCAATAGCTCTGACAGCAAATCGGCGCTAAATGGAGTTAATATGGACACGTTCACTAATCAGCCAAACAAAACCAGTCATTCAACAATATCGTTTGCTCACTACGGACCCTTACGAAGTAAGAGAAGGCAGGTCTTATACAACGAAAGAAAAAGCCGAATAACGATGTATTCAACCCAAATTTCTGTAAATTTTATTTCATCACAAATAGCTGTTGAACCAACTTCGCACAAATTGTTGATTCCCCCTGTGATTGATTCCCTACTGTGTTCATCGCATACTGCTTTTATATCTCTACCTCTGCTCAACCCTAGAGTGCTACTTCAGCCTGGACAAAAACCACCTCATAAACAGACAAAAAAATTATAACGAATCTATCATATTTACAGAATACGAGCCGGACCCGTGCGCATCTTGCGCAACAAATATAAAAGTCGCATATCAAATATCAACAGAAATCAGCTGTTCTATCAATCAAACATCTATAAACTTACATGCGCTTGCGCTGCCATCTGGCGAATGTTAGCAACTGCCGCACATAGGTAGATTTTAGATATTTAGGCGGCCATTATTGAATTTCTGAAAGTTGCCACAATTACAAAAAAAGCACTCCCACAGCTTCAGAATAGATAGGGGAACAATAATTTTAATCCTTGCCATTCATCGCATACCTGGCGTTAGCTGACAAGTAATCGGAATTTAGCTATTTCTGAAACGCGTGTTATAGTTTTTTTTTTACCTATGTGAAATCGCATGGTTTAACGTGAATATTTTAAGTTTTAAGACAATTGAATTGAGTAATTGTGATGGATTCTGATATTTCAGGTAAATATATATATATATACATATATATGTAAGGCGCGATAACCTCCGAAGAGATCTAAGGCCGAGCTTCTCTTCCAATTTGCGTCGTGCTCCTCTTGATTTTCCCTACAAAGTGGCGGACGGGACCTACATGTTTTATGCCAACTCCGAACGGCATCTGCAAGTCAGAAGAGTTTTCACTGAGAGCTTTTCATGGCAGAAATACACTCGGAGCGCTTGCCAGACACTGCCGAGGGGTGACCCCGCTTAGAGAAATTTTCTTCTAATTGAAAAACCTTATTTCTAAAATTTTGATGTTGCTTTGCCCGGGTGTGAACCCAGCGCATACGGTGTGGTAGGCGGAGCACGCTACCATCACACCACGGTGGCCGCCAGCTAAATACTAACATTATTAATGGAGTTTGTGATTTTTAAAAGTTATAAATTGATAAAGAACATATTTTATTTAGGATGTTAAAAAAAAAATTTTAGGGAATGAGGAACATGGGATTGCCAGAGCCTCGACTAAAGAAACAGGATTCACCCCGGGGTAGGTAATTGAGTTGGACAAGCTATAAATTGCGCCGAATCATTTGGGTATTTTAGACACCTCTTATGACAGACATACCAGCCGCGGATATATTCTAAGCATCCTAACCCGCTGGGGGGTATTATTAACTTGGTACCAACAGTTGAAATGACGTAAAAATCTGTTCTCTTGAGAAAAAGATGATAAAAAACTCACACAATTATTCAAAAAAAAAAAAAAAAAAAAAAATATGTCAATGCAACGAAAATGAAAGGAAAATAAAATTCTAGTTTAATTTAAGTATGAGAACTCAAAATGCACTGCTACAACAACAGCAACAACTCAAAATGCTTACGAAACCCATTTTATGGGCCATTCATATCGTATGACCAAAAACCGTTAACAAATTGTAAGGTGTGCATGAAATTGTTTACGTTTTGTGCAATATAGGGCAATTGGAATGCAAGAGAAATTGAAGTAGGAAAATGAAGACAAACAAAAAACCGCTGTGGTGGCTGAATGGTTATAGCAGCGGCGCCTAAACGTTGCCGATGAAGGAATTTAGCAGTTCCCGAAATGGATCTATACAACGAGCTTTGGCAGTTGTCTAAAATTTTTTCTTTCTTCTATTCTAATTTAAAAATTTTTTCAATTAAGAAAAAATATATTATAACAATAATAATGATAAAATAATTATTGTTAGGCCTTGAGCTCGATTCAAACTCGCGATCTTACAAATCAGTAGGCCGATATAACAACAAAAATTGTTAATACATCCCAGAGCACGGGGAAAAAGTGTCAATAAAATATGACACTATGGCATCATCGCCATAAACAAAGTCCAATTTTCACAACTATTCTGTAACAGATGTCGCAGTGCTGTGAATATCAATTGGCAAGAACCAGAATTGAAGTAGGAAAAATGAAGACAAACAAAAAACCGCTGTGGTGGCTGAATGGTTATAGCAGCGGCGCCTAAACGTTGCCGATGAAGGAATTTAGCAGTTCCCGAAATGGATCTATACAACGAGCTTTGGCAGTTGTCTAAAATTTTTTCTTTCTTCTATTCTAATTTAAAAATTTTTTCAATTAAGAAAAAAAAATATATTATAACAATAATAATGATAAAATAATTATTGTTAGGCCTTGAGCTCGATTCAAACTCGCGATCTTACAAATCAGTAGGCCGATATAACAACAAAAAGTGAGAAATGAAAAACTATAAAAAAGCGCAAAAAAAAAAATTATTGGTGTGACTACTTAACCAATTCGAATGAGAACAAGTAGCACTGCACAATTTTCTTGCTACTTAAGTATCATTGATTGGTTAATTGAGAAGCGCGAAATTTATGCACATTTTCGAAATAAAAATTTCAGAGTGAAATTAAACCAGGCATGCTTAACCAACGAACCGATATCATTTCGTTACGATATTTAACGTTAATAAACGAAACAAAGTCATTTCGTTTCGTTTATTAACGTTGATTATCGTAACGAAATGATATCGGTTCGTTGGTTAAGCATGCCTGAATTACACGTTGGCATTATTTTATGAATAAAGCGTAGTATACGGGTTTGAAAAAAGTATGCAAGAAAATGTTTGTGGTTGTTGTTGTTGTAGCGATTAGGACACTCCCCGAAGGCCTTGGAGAGTGTTATCGATGTTGATGGTCCTTTGCCGGATGCAGATCCGGCATCTCGGGAACGATTTGGTATGACCACATGCGGCCTTCTAGGCCATCCCTCCCTCCCACCCCCTAGATCCATGAGGAGTTCGGGGTCGCCAGAGCATCGGTTGTTAATGAAACAGGATTCGCCACGGATATGTGAGGTTGGCAATTGGGTTGGCGAAGCTATATTTTGCGCTGGCAACACCTTGAAAGGGTTGCGCTACAAAACCCCTTGAATCAATTTGATATTTTAGTCGCCTCTTACGACAGGCATACCTACCGCGGGTGTACTCTAACCCCTAACCATCTGGGGGTAAAATGTTTGTGGTATCTTTCCTTTGTGAAATTGTAGTAGATATCAGACTTTGGCGTTTCTTTGAAGCCATATTTTCATGACTGTTTCCTCCATATAGACACATATTACATGCACATTGGCAAAACCAGAGTTTAATTTTACACACATTCTAAAAAGTGAATCGCGAGTAGGGAAGGAACCTATTTTCTTTCTAATTAAATAAACAATACTTTGTTCGTGGTATGAGATTCAGACGGAGAATTGTGTCTAGTGTATATGTTGGAGAGGTAGTCTGGTTGATAGCAGAGGTGATAGGTTAGTCGACATCGTTCGGGTGTCAGTGGGCAAGGAACGGCGGAGCTGTGGACTGTGTTGGGATGACGTACACCATACAGTTGCTCTATCGACCAGTAGAGGGGACTACGATGGTTGGACAGTCGCTTGATGCCTTGGCGGTGTGATGGCTACATCCGATGAAGCGGTGGGGCGATTTCCAAGCGACCCGATGTTGCTGAGAACCAGCGATCCGTAAAAGACAAATCGATAGACTTATGGATGCCAGTGGATAGGTTGATGTGAATTCGCGATGAGGAATAGGTGGATCGATGCCCATGCAACTGGTGGTTGATGGAATTGATACCCACAGAGTCGTAGATGACGAATGGGTGGATTGGTGAATATTGGTGGTTAGGATTGGTGAGTCGGCGATGCGCAGATGACGGCACAGTTGACCGATTCCCAATTAACCGATGGTTGGTGAAATCGATGGTACTCAAGTAATTAATATGGTGATCTGGCCCCGTGGGTACAGGGCGGTGGACGCATGCGTGTCACGTACAATGTGCGCAGCCACACCAAAAAATTATGGGCCACAGAGGTGATCCACTGAAAATAGCGCCAGTGCAGGATAAGGGAATTACATTTGTTCACGTGTTTGCCGTACATACTTCTCTTATCGATGTCCCAACAAACTTAGTGAACGAAGCCCCGTCCGCAGTCAACACAAAATGTGCAGTAGCTATCATAAAATTGCCATAGCCATTGCCAGGTTCTCAAACTGTCTCTTTCCACCAGAATTGGGAAAGAATCCCATAAATTTACACGCTTACGTTCACTAGTAGAACACACTTCTATGAAAAGCATTAAATAAATACGGCCAATCTTCATTCCGTCTACAACTCGACGGATGTTAGCTTCCCTAGATATTAAGAGGGTGGACCATAAATTATCTAAGTCTTCGGGAAGTAGATAATGAAAGGACAGGCCAGAAATGCCACACGGAATAACCTTTGCTGGTCAAAAGATGTTAAACTACTTTGGGGCAAATAACACACCTTTCCTGCTTTCGAAAAGCTCAGCTCCCATGATGTATTATCTTCCGACTTATTGTGTATGATCGACTTCGACGAGCTTTTCTAAACGGCTTGGCTGTCTCCATTTCAGAGAGCACGAAACCAAATGAATAATGTAGAAACGTTGTTGCTGTACTAACCAAATACACTCCCCGAAGGTTTAGGAAAGTGGTGCGTATGGAACTGTCCTTTGCTGTATATGAATCCTGTACTAGCACTTATGTTAGTAGTTCGGCAACCTCCGCGATGAATTCTGAAATCGGCTCCCACACCTGCTCGGCGAGGACAATCTTCGACGTAATGATATAAGCAAGCAAATAAAACCATATTTTTATTCACGCGAGCCCGAAAAAGCAACTTGTTTGAAGAATAATTTTGCGGCACTTTCGAAACGCTGTCCACAAAGACACGCTGCGAACAGGCGCAGCAATGCGCACTCAAGTGATGAAAAGAGGGAAGATAAACGCCCTGTCAAAAGAAAAAAAAAAACGTGAGACCGAACATAATTAATGCAAGTTCTTTCAGATGTGGGTTAATGGTAATAATACCCGTAAATTTTGCAAAGAAAACATTGCGTATAATGGAAAGTTCAAGATCGGTCGATATATATGCGAGAGTGTTGATGTTGATTAATTGACGTAGAGAGTGTTAAAGTAAGTACAGCAACACTTTGTTCTTGTTGCTATAGAAAGAAAGGGATGAAGAGCCCGACACCACAGTCAATGCAGATGGAATAACCGGTAGTTATCTTAAGCGCGGCGGTGTAAAGTAACGAAGATCATGTGTAGGTCTTACAACTTCAGTCTAACAAAGATACTCTTATCATTAAACAGAGAGAAATGTGGGCTCTTGATGGGTTTTTTAACTGAACACTGCCTCTTGCCGTCACATGCTTTTAAATTAGGCCCTGCCAGTGATATCAGATGAAGTAAGTGCGTGTTGGTGGAGCAACCGATCGAGCACGTCTTGTGCCTATGCACTGCGCTCGCAAGACTAAGACTTCACCTTTTAGGAGTGGTACAGCTATCACATCTAGAATCAGTAAGTGGCATGAGTACTAGAAATCTTCTAGTATTTATCAAGAGGACGGAATTTTTTTTTATAACATAGAACCTGGATTATGGTAGGATTCTTCAGTTTGGTCGAGGGACAAACTTTTATGTGAGCTCCTCACGGAGCAGCCAGTTCTACCTAGTCTAACCTGAGTGAGTCCTGTATACTAATAATATTGTGGCGAATATTGGCATCACTATGCTATGCATTATGTTAGTAAATAATCACAACAACAAAAATATTACAGCCAGCCACACTTGTGTACATGAACACGTCAATCATCATTTACACACATACATACATAGAAGGCAACGAAGAACATTCCACACACATAACCAGTAGCTCGAAGTGAAGAGATATCTCACATACACATATGTAGTCATCAGCTAAGAGAAGAAGTAGTTAATCACATATACACATGCATATCGCTAGAAGAAAAGCATAATCTACAAACATAGAAGTACATATATAGCTGGTAACCAAGCATGAGATACAATTGTTATCGAACACATTTTCGCGAAATGACTAGACCTTAGGAGAAATGGGTGAACGAGAAAACCGAGAGTATAAAAGCAGCGCAAGCTGAGGAATCAGTAATAAGTTTGATTTAAACCATAGATGAATGGATTTGCGACTCTTTGTTTCGAGAGAGCGCTGTCAAAATGCTCATTTTCTATAACATTTGTCAGTGATGCCATTGTAACGAAAATGAATAGACCTGAATATGGAGATTTTTTACACACATTTCGGCGATTTTATAGTTTCAGTCATTTAATAAAATGATTGTCGAAAAATATTCATTTCTTCAAACTTTACTTTATTTTAATTAAGTTAATTAGTCAAATATTGTAAAGCATTTAACTTACAGTGAAAACCAAATCTTCTTTTGAAATTTGAGTAAATCGGGCCTAGGATATAATAGTTAACATCATATAGTGGAGAGAGCTTATCTTGCATGTCTGACGTTGCAGATTTTGTGATCTAAATCGACTAGTTGCATCGGGACTTCTTATTTACAAAACCTGTTTTTAGTGATAACTTTTGAATGGGAAATAATATTTACCATCCGCCTTCGAACAAAATATATTTGCACTAAAACAAGTATTTTTATCTTTTTTCCCGTAATTTTTGAACGCATTTCTATAGTTGTAGGTTAAACTAAACTATACCGAAATTTTTGGCCCGTTTTACGTTTTAGCTGGCACATTTTTTGTTCTGGCACCCGCTTCAGCTGGCGCGAGGGATTTATCTGCGATTGTTGCCAGCACAAATTTGAAATAAATCCCTCGTGAGAGCGTAAACAAATGTTTCGTATCAAGTCATCTTTGATTTAAACACGCTTTTGTGAAGTACGTGATATTGAAGTATAATTGTACTACTACCAAAGTAGTCTAAATAAAGACCATTTTGCAATACTGAATATTGGAGTTAGTTATTCGACAGTTCAGAAATTCGAACGTTAGCAGGTGTAAAATATTTATCAGAAATCCCCAGAATTCGTTACAATCTGAATTATTTATGAAACTTATAACTGTAAAATATTTGTTTAATATATAGAAAACCTACCGCAATTGCATCCATTACAGCATTCACCATTTTGACAGTTGTTTTTATTGTTGTTCTTGCTATACACTTTATTGTATTTCTCAATTTTTCTTATTGTTGACATTTAATTTGTTGAAATCATATGCGTTAGCACTTCGTAGTTTTGCAGTTGGTAGTTACAATACAACAACATTATGTACATTACAACAACAAGCAACAACTTTGTTTGACCAAAGCACCAAAAGCAGTCGATACTTTGGCCAACGTTGGCCATCTAATGCCAGTACAACAAGAGCAGTGCGGGTACAAAAAACCCATAATCACTCACACACACACACATGCACTTTAGCTTGTCAAATGTGAATAATTTTTTTTTTTTTGTTATGTTTTTTTTTTTTTTTTGCTTTTAACAAATATTTCAGCTGTGTTTGTGTAAATTTGTCACTTTGTATGTTTGTTTATTGAGACCCCAATACATCGAATGCTGTCGGTCGTGTTAGTCAAATTAATCCGTGCAAATACAACAAAAAAGCAATTGCGTTTGTTTTTTTTGTTTTTTTTTTTTGAATTTTCAAATCATCAAGTGATTAACGCTTGACCAGTGCTTGTGTGACTTGATCACCACTATGTCTGTTGGTTTGTGTGAGGGTTTGTAAGTAGGTGAATCGGTGGGTTGTTGCTCATTTGGGTTGCGTTGATAAGTTGAGTTGATTTTGGCGCGCTGGCTGTGTTGTTATTGCGGAATATATGTACATATGTACATATATTTGTATGTAACAAATTATTCAACAGTTTAGTCATTTGTAAGTTCGAATCTTGGCGCAAATTGATTTCGTTTTTGACACAAAAAAAAAAACAATTTTTTGTTGTCGGTGAAAGGTGATGACGCTGGGTTTGCATATGACACGGCGCGTTGATAATTGGTTTTTTTAATAAATTATTTTTTTTTTGTATTTTTCTCGTTATGATTCAAATAACATTTCATTATATGCAAAATTTTTGTTGTATTTTATTTGCTGTCGTTTCATTTCTGTGTATTATTGGTTTATCACTTTTATAAATTTTTCACTTTCTTTTTCGCATTCGTTTCGCTATCATCACATGGAGTTAATCGAGTTTCAGGTTTGTTTTGCTAAAATTATACTGATATTATTTTTCTTTTCGCACATACATACATGTCTGCTTTTACTTCTGCGATATATGTATGTAGCTTCTTGAAAACCAACAAAATGATTTTCTATACTGTCACTATTTTGACGATATCTCAAAAAAAAAAAATAATAATAAAAATTTTTTAACACGTTTGACCGATAATTCGACGACTAAAAATTTATATAGTTTAATTTAAATTATTTATTTAATTTTTATTTATTTTATTTTGTTCATTTCATATTCATTGTATTATTTGATTTAGTTATTTTATTTTATCTTATTTAATTTTGTTTCAGCTTATTTTGTTTTTTTTTTTTTATTTCATTTAATTAATTTCATTTGTTACTTCGTTATCTTCATTTTACTTTATTCATTTTTTTTAATTTATTTCAATTTATTTTATTTAGTTTTGTTTATTTTATTAAATTTTATATTGTTTTAGTTTATTTAATTTTTTTTTCAATCCTATTTCTTTTATTTTGTTTTTTTTTTTCATTATTTTATTTTATTCTATTCCATTTATTTTATTTTATTTTATTTTATTACATTTCTTAAATTTTATTTTGATTAGTTTTATTGTGTTTATTTTATTTCATTTTTTTATTTTATTTTATTCTATTCCATTTATTTTATTTTATTTTATTACATTTCTTAAATTTTATTTTGATTAGTTTTATTTGGTTTATTTTATTTCACTTTTTAATTTTATTTTATTTTCTTTATGTAATTTTTATTTTATTTCATTTTGCCTAAACACCCGCGCTGTTAGTTCTGCTTACTCCAAGCTGGAAAAAGAAGCGGTAAAGATGGGTTTGATGGTGAATGAGGACAAAACGAAATACCTGCTGTCATCGAGCAAAGAGTCAGCGCATATGCGCCTTGGCAACCACGCTACTGTTGGCAGCCATAATTTCGAAATAGTAAAAGACTTCGTTTATTTGGGAACCAGCATCAACACTAGCAACAACATCAGCACTGAAATCCAGCGAAGAATCAATCTTGCCAATAAATGCTACTTTGGACTAGGTAGGCAATTGAAAAGTAAAGTCCTCTCTCGGCGAACGAAAATCATACTCTACAAGTAACTTATCGTACCCGTCCTGCTATATGGGGCAGAAGCATGGACCATGACAACAGCAGATGAAGCGGCTGGATTTCAGTGCTGATGTTGTTGCTAGTGTTGATACTGGTTCCCAAATAAACGAAGTCTTTTACTTTTTCGAAATTATGGCTGCCAACAATAGCGTGGTTGCCAAGGCGCGTATGCGCTGACTCTTTGCTGGATGACAGCAGGTACTTCGTTTTGTCTTCATTCACCATCAAGCCCATCTTTACCGCTTCTTTTTCCAATTTGGAGTAAGCAGAACTAACAGCGCGGGTGTTTAGGCCGATGATATCAATGTCATCAGCATATGCCAGTAATTGCACGCTTTTATAGTATATTGTTCCAGTGCGGTTAAGTTCTGCAGCTAGTATAATTTTCTCTAGGTCCTCCTTTTAGTCATTGTAATCTCTGGATAATAATAAAATGCGAGCAATATTAATTTAAAAATACAAATTGAACAACTTACCATGTATGTTTGTATGTAGGTATTTAACTTAAACGGTTTTCAAAGTTTTATATCAAATATCAACAGAAATCAGCTGTTCTATCAATATATCATCTATCTTGCACTGCCAGCTGGCGAATGTTAGCAACTGCCGGTAATGCAGTGTTTGTTCTAATCGAATATTCACAATAGTGCCATAGTACAAATAGATTTACTTGTGTGCTCAAAATCGTTTATTTTGAACAAATTATTTTAATAAAATATAGCTATACAAAAGCACTACGACCAATAATGCCCAAAGTTCGCTCATAGCACGAACCACAACAACCAAAAATTTATTTATAGATTTGGATTCCAAAGAATAGCGAAAAATGGACCTGCACATAAAAAGAGCAATTAGAAATAATATATAAGATTTTATCAAGAAGTGATGGGCAATCAACGGTTCCTGAAATTATGCGAATGACAAATGAGTAAAATAGAATGGAACGTCTATTTCCTTTCAGAAAAGTTCACTGAACATCTTTGCAACTATTTTGATAAATGTACGAATATATAATTTGTAACGAAAGAGTATTTTTCAATAGATGAATTCATTTTCAACCATTTATGTTGCACTAACTCGGCAACACACATAAATATGTACATATGTAAATCATCAAGCTGATATAAAATGAAAATACATCCACACATACATCCATATATATACATGTACTCCCGAATTTAAATAACGCAGCGAATGCTATGTACGTACGTATGTGACCCTATAGTTGCGTTCCATTGAGACTTGAGCGAGATACGGATAGAAATTTAACATGCAAATGCAACAACAACATTGTGATCCTGATATTTATCTGGTTCAATTTCTGATCCGTATAGCAGTTCTGTTCGTTTCATTTTCTATAGTAGATTTTTTGACAGCTAACCACTTTTGAGTTGGTAGCACTCATGGCTCAACTATATGGTTGGTTCATCTCTACAGCAACAACATACATTTGTTCACATTGCCAAAATCAGAGTGTTGCTGTTAGACGAATGAAACAAAATGAAAACATAAAACTTAGCAGCATTTTTATGTAGTAAGAAAATGTTGTAAATTCGTTGGTTTCATTTTAAGTTTGCCATCTCCTTCTGACAATCCCTACTACAGTGAAATAAAAAAAATAAAATCAGCTGGTGATATGAGCCAACCATATAGTTGAGCCATTGTAGCACTGAACTAAATATGTGTATACATAAAAGAATTCGCCATATTTAAAAGCAAAAACACTGAAAGAGTAAACAATTTGAAGATGATGTAAGGAAAATAAATAGTTTGCTTACGTGCGAAACTATTTAAATGTTAATAATTCTATCAGTATCTTAAAATTTTGTGTACGTTTCTTGTTATTTTCAACAAAACAGATGTTTTATATTAGTGCAGCCAGTTCTCATAAAGTTGATCCAGATCGTTCCAATGAGATTTGAGCCAGAGCCAGAGCTCGATAAACCAATGGAACAGCCCTATTATGTCTCACTCAAACCAAGTTTGCGCGCACAGTTGACAGCGAACAGCCACACGCACGCACTACATTTTTTGGTAAAATTGTTACTTTTGTTTAAAGAATTTTGCTGATATAAGAAATGAATTAACTATTTTTTATGCAGAATGAAGGTATCTAAATATAGGTAATATTACAAAGAAGAAATATTCCGAGCGATCCATCCGTTTTGAATTTATACCTGTGTAAACAAAAATTTTATGATTTTTTACTACAAAAGTGGTGTTTTCAGACTTTCTCCGTAGAAACAATCCTCGTACCTCAAGGAATATTATTAAAAAAAATTTGCGAAATCGGTCCAACCGTTCTCGATATTTGCAATTACAACCCAATTCAGCGACTTATTTTTAAACGGTTTTATTTAGGTTGACTTGACTTGGATGGCTGGCACGAATTTTGTAATTGAAATTTAAGTAACTTCCCGAAAGCTACAAGCTTGAAATTTGGAATATGGTTCAGAACCCGATGACAATGCAATAATAAGAAAAAAATTGCCGCTAGGTGGCGCAAGGATTGAGATATTCACAAAAATTGTATTTGTGGTCCGATTTGGCTCATATTTGGAACACATAATACATACAAGAATAGAAAGCGACTTATGAAAAAAAAATCGCCGCTAGGTGGCGCAAGGATCGAGATATTCACAAAAATCGTACTTGTGGTCCGATTCGGCTCATATTTGGAACACATAATACATACAAGTATAGAAAGCGACCTATGGAAATCGTCGCCGATGGGTGGTGCGAGGATCGAAATATTCACAAAAATCGTATTTGTTGTCCGATTTCGCTTATATCTGGCACACAAAATAAATATGAGAATAGAAAGCGACCTATGAAAAAATCGCCGCTTGGTGGCGCAAAGATCGAGATATTCAAAAAAGTCGTATTTGTGGTCCGATTTGGTCCATATTTGGAACACATAATACATACATGAATAGAAAACGACCTATGATGTCCGATTTGGCTCATATTTGGAACAAATATTACATACAGTCCGGTAGAAATGACATCAAAATATCTTGGAGTTGGAGGACGGACAAACATACGTAGCGCAAAGTCGAGTAAAGTCTTTGGAAGGATTATGTATTGAGAAATTAGATTGTAACAAATTATCAGGAAAGTCCTTGCAGTAATGAGCCACTAAATGAACTAAATAGATTGAGAAATAATAAGCAATTAAATAACCACTAAAAACTTGAAAATAAAATAATTAAAAAAAAAATTTTAAAGTTAAACGGTTTTATTGAAAACAATACTTACGTGAAGTAATAATAATACTAAAAGCTAGAAAATAATTAGGTAGGTCCTAGGTACTAGTCATCACACTCCTCATCAATCTATGGCGTTGGTCAGACAATTAAATAAAAGCGTTGGACGCGTAAAATTTCTATTGATAGTCATATATAAGACCAACTGAACCCTAATCACATTTTTAGGAATTTCACGCGTCCAAAGCTTTTATTTAATTGTCTGATTATTTTTTTCAATAAAACCGTTTAACTTAAAAATTTTTGTTTAATTATTTTATTATATTTAGTATTAAATTGTGCATCAGTGCTCATTGGCAGCCTAACACACTTCACGAAAAGTTTCACTAGGTGTCGCAAAAATCCAGATATTTAGAAAAATTGTACGGACAGGATGAAATCTTGCGATCTATTTTTGAGATACCTTCCATTGAGCTACAAACTTGAAATTACATTCATAGCTCAGAGCACCGAGACAGTGGAACACAAGGAAAAGGGGATAATAAAAAAGAATACATAAATGATATATATTTACGTTGTTATATAAATGGATAAATACGCACCGGAAAATAGAGTAAAGATGATAGAGCAGTTTCGAAACAAATTCTAGGTTTTGACGTTTTTTAATATAATCCTTTAAACAAATTTGGAAGTAGTGCGTTATTGAAAAAGTTGTATGTGCTTTGAAACAGCCACCGAAATAAGGTAATATTGCCTTCTGCATTCGATATATGTTTTAAGCACTCGATATATTCTACACATCTTTATAATTAAGTCGACAAATGTCGGTTTTATGTAATAACATTGCACAGGATGCGCCGATTCAAAAACAGGTTTTGCACTTTAAAGCTTAGCTTAGATGGTTAATTTCGATATAATGTCAAGGAATCTGTAATAGGGGCGTGGAAAACTGCCAACATTTAGTACAAAATCATATAATTGTACTTACACAGCTATAAATCAACAAAGAATCACTCGACTAGACTATTTCTTACTAGCAATTTTGAAATATTTATTTTTGTTCGGTGAAGTGTAAAGGAAAGGGAGCTAGAGATAGATGGATACAAAAAGAAAGAGAGGAAAGAATGGAAAAAATGGAGAGGAAGAGAGAGATTGAAAAGTGTAGGAAAAGGAATAGAGTGTAAGCAATAACGGATACAGTTTTTTTAAAAGTCATGCAGATAAAACAAACTTTGGTCCGAACAATAGGCCTGATAACATTGAACACGGCGACTACAGACCACAACCACAAAAAATTGAAGCTTGATGACACTGTAGCCAAGCTTTGGCCACTTGATTACCTTTTACGCGTGTGTAAAAATAAATTGACAGATGTCGGTTTGTAGCCGCTGTCGTGAATGTATTCAGTCCTTAAGTCTGTCGGGTCTAAATTAAAAACTTATAAAGTGATTCAAAGTATCTATGAAATTTTGTTTATTATATGTATGTTGATTTATGAATCTTTTTTTGTGTGTGTTTAAATTTCTTTTGTCTCCATTACGGCAACAGTCCAGACAATGAACAAAAATGAAAACAAACAATAAGTTGTTTCGCGTGTTCGAATCGAGCTCAAGGTCTAACAATAATTATTTTATCATTATTATTGTTATGATAAATTTTTTCTTACATACATATGTATATGAAAAAATGTTTAAATTAGAATAGAGGAAAGAAAAAATTTAGAAAACTGCCAAAGTCCGTTGTATAGATCCATTTCGGGAACTGCTACATTCCATCGTCGGCAACGTTTAGGCGCCGCTGCTATAACCTTTCAGCTATCACAGCGGTTGTTTGTATGTCCTCCTTATTTCTGCTTCTATCCTACTTCTTGCCAATTGATTTTCAGAGCGCTGCGAGATCTGTTGCAGAAAGGATCTGAAAATTGGACTAGTAGGTCGATATAATACCAAACAAAAATTGTTAATACATCCCAGAGCACGGGGAAATAAGTTTCAATAAATATGACACTATGGCATCACTGTCAAGAAACAACTGTCTATCCTTACGCCCTGATATCTCGTTGAAGTGCGCGTTGCTATTTGCTGGTCCTCAACCGTTATATTCTTGATAGTGGGAGTCCGCCCCTTTGTGGGCAAGACGATCTCCGTTTTTACTGTTGCTAGCTGGAGACCGTCAGCCTTTTTGCAATGCCCATGACCCGGTTTAATGTCAGCTGTGCCAGCTAGCCGCTTCGTGCTGTTATCACATCAGTCACTTGGTCTGCGAAAACGACGAAGACGGTGCTTTCTGATATGCCCAATCAAAGAAGAATGTCGTAGATAATTTTCCAGAGAGCGGGACCTAGTACCCTGGCCAGCTCCGCTTGTCATTTTTTCCTCGATACCTTAAGATTTCTAGCAAATATTGCGGTACATGGTTGAGTTAAAAGCGATTTTGACGCGCAGCGTGACCACCAAAACTATCGGATTGCTGTGTGACATGCTGTCTCCGCTTTCTTGGCTGCGCCTCACGCTTCTGCAATGACATCTTTTGTGCAGTGCCCCTCCGGAAACCATGCTGTCTGCGCGAATTTCAACGACCTATATACATAAACTATAAAGCAAGTTCGTCCTCTTGACAAATACTAGAAGCTTTCTTAGACCTATCCTACATACTGCTACTAGATCGAAGCTAGCAACACGCTCTTCCTACATTTGCTATCACTTGCTAGGCCTTATTGAAAAGCATGCTTCCAGTTCGAATATCTTTTCGGAGCCTATATTCTCCCCATTTTAGTGATGAGGGTAACTTTGTTAGTCCAAGGTCGTAAGACATGTACATGGTCGATCTTCATCATGACCTTGTCGTCTTTTTGTATCAGCCAATCAGTTGTTGTGTGTTGTCCATGGAGATTACAAATTTGAAACTTTAATTGATTTCTTTAACAGTGATGATAAGATGACTAATATATTTGCATTTTTATCTCATTTGATCATAAACTTCGCCCACATACGATTATGTTTTCGTGAATGTGGATAATTAAATTTAATGGAAAAAAATAAGATATGTTAATACTGTGTTAACACATTTAGCACATTAATATAAAATAGCTCTAAAATGCAATATTTCCATTTTCAGTTTCATTGCATCCGCTCTGCCGTGATAGAACAAAAACATGTAACTTGGACTTAAGTTCTATGAAATTAGGGCACAACATTTTTATACTCAGCGTGCTTTGCACACAGAGTATATTAACTTTGATTGGATAACGGTTGGTTGTACAGGTATAAAGGAGTCGAGATAATTTAGACTTCCATATATCAAAATCATCAGTATCGAAAAAAAATTTGAATGAGCCATGTCCGTCCGTCCGTCCGCCCGTTAGCACGATAACTTGCGTAAATATTGAGATATCTTCACCAAATTTGGTACACTAGCTTATCTAGACCCAGAATAGATTAGTATTGAAAATGAGCGAAATCGGATGATAACCACGCCCATTTTTTATGTATATAAAATTTTGGAAAACACACAAAACCTGACTATTTAATAAACAATACACCTAGAATGTGGCGTGGCACCGCCCACTTATGCTAAAATCAATTTTACAAATATTATTAATCATAAATCAAAAATCGTTAAACCCATCGTAACAAAATTCGGCAGAGGGGTTGCCTTTACTAAAGGGAATGATTTGAAGAAAAATTAACGAAATCGGTTAAGGACCACGCCCACTTTTATATAATAGATTTTTAAAAGGGTCGTGGACGAATAAAATAAGCTTTATCTTTGCAAAAAAGAGGTTTATATCAATGGTATTTCATTTCCCAAGTGGATTTATAACAATAAATAGGAAAAACTTCAAATTTAAAAAAGTGGGCGTGGCACCGCCCCTTTTATGACTAAGCAATTTTCTATGTTTCGGGAGCCATAACTCGAAGAAAAATTAACGGATCGTAATAAAATTGGGTACACAAATTTTCCCTATAGCAGGAAATATTTCTAGGAAAAATGGACGAGATCGGTTAAAGACCACGGCTACTTAGATATAAAACAAGTTTAAAAGGTTCGTAGACTAGAATAATAAGCTATAACTTAGTAAAAAATAGTTTTGAATCAATGATATTTCACTTGTCCAGTTTTATTGTAAGAGGAAATGCCGACACATTTTTTTTTTAAACGGGCGGTGCCACGTGTTATGTAGAAAAGTTATTTATCTGAAATGAAATGTACAATTGAAGCTCACGCTGAGTATATAATGTTCGGTTAAACCGGAACTTAGACACCTTTACTTGTTTTTTCGTACATTTAAATTTTTTTCTGCTTTAACAAAAGCATGTAACTTCAAATATTTTTACGACGAAATTTCAGAGTCCATCATCGATTGGGCCATGAAACTTTTGGTGGAGTTTCTATGTATATTGGAGAATTGATCTTTGGTAATTTTTTGACCAAAAATGCAATATGTGCAGCAATAACGGGGATTCTTTAAAAGTTGCTTGCTTTTGTCGTGAAACCCATTTTTAGTAATGAAGACAAGACAGCAGTTTGGAGTATATTCGAAGTCATCCCATTTTCTGCAGTTGTCCATCCCCATCCACTAACTCGTATTCGTGTACACTTATCAAATGGACAAAAGGTAATTGGTATTGTTTGTACTGTTGGAAGCAGTTCAAACAATTCACGCAGTTTCATCACAACAATATCCATATGTTTTGTTACGGGATCATAAATACATGGATGAAATACATCCTCCAATTCACGAACTTGTGCAATTTCGGGTATAAACTCGAATTCCGATACACCAGCTGCAAGAGTGAACAAGTCCTTATAATAACCTACCACGCAATTTGCAGCTGTAACCACGAACTGCCTAGTGACTATTGTACCAACGCAAAGATTTCTGTTCTCATAATGTATGGATACCAAATAGGGACTACTCAGTATATTCCAATATGTGCCACCTACTATGCGATATCCTGAATTCGTATAATTCAAGAGGCAGCTAAGTATGACGAACAAGAGCGCGAAGCAATTGCTCAAATTCATTTTCGTTTTAGACTATTTCCACCGATTTTTAAATATAAAGTACACCAAGATCAATTTTGTGGACGCTATTTATACAAAATTGGGTAGTGTGAATAAAAAATAAGCAGACACGTTTCCTTCTAGATTCCAGTATTTTGACCAATACAAACACTTCAACATTGGAGAATGGAAAATTTTTATTTTTTTCACTCAACCCATTTAACCTTGAGAAAATTTTTGGTGAGAAGTGCCTAATTAAAAATACAATGCCCTTAATGATGAAAAATACAAAATAATGATACAGCTTTTGAAAACTAAATTTCTATAGAAATTTCTTATTATATTAGCTTTATATTTTTATGAAAAGCACAACGCGTGCACTTAATTAGTTTCATTTGTTTCCAAACTGCTCATATCTTCTAGATTGTTCTTAATTGAAAAACAACAAGACCGCGGGCGCTGATGGATTGCCTGCCGAGGTATTCAAATACGGCGGCAAGAAGTTGGTACGGCGCACGCATCAGATTTTTTGCAAATTATGGTCGGATGAGTGCATGCCCGACGATTGGACTCTAAGTGTTCTTTGCCCAGTCCACGAGAAAAGGGATACTGCACACTGCGCCAACTATCGCGCAATCAGCCTTCTTAATATCGCTTATATGTAAGGTCCTGTCAAGTGTATTGTGCGAAAGTTGGAGGCCCACCGTGAATCGGCTGATTGGACCTTATCAGTGCGGTTTGAGATCTGGTAAAATCTACCATCGACCAGATTTTCACAAATCTTGGAAAAAACCCGCAATTCGTTCGCACACATCAGCTCTTGGTCGAGTTTAAAGCTGCCTTCGACAGCACGAAATGCCTACATATGTATATGCCGCTATGTTTGAATTTGGTCTCCCGCTAAACGTATACGGCTGTGCAAAATGACGTTGAACAACACCATCATACAAAAATCATCGCAAAATGGGTCATTATAAAAAAACATATTCTTGCTGAACTTTAACTTTATTTTAAAATTTTGACATAGAAATTGTAAAAATATTTATTAGAAATAAAAATATAAAGGTGGAGCGCAATTAATTGACTTTATATTCCTGCCAACTTCCTTCTGGCGTCACATGCCTTTAAATTAGGCTTGGTCAGTGATAGCAGATGTAGGAAGTGCGGGCTGGAGACTCCAGCTATTAGGAGTGATACAGCTGTCAGATCTAGAAGCAGCAAGCGGCTTAAGTCCTAGGAAGCTTCTGGTATTTGCCAAGAGGACGGAGTTATTTTATAACACAGGTCCTGGTTTTTGATAGGGTTTTTCAGTTTGGTCGTTGAAACAAACAACTGGTAACACTACGGACTCATTCAGTCTATGTGAGGTCCTCATGGACCGGCCAGTTCAACCTAACCTAACCTAATGTGCGCTCCAAGTGAGTATGTAGCTTCCTTACTCGAAAACTGATTGCTTTCATCTTTCCCTTATACTTTCGTTAGTTTAAGCATATGTATGTACGTAGAAGGTAATGTTTGAAATCCACGCATATACCCTTAAGAATATTATTCATATATTCATATCTTTATTCACCCTTATCGCGAGTTTTATTTTCACGCGAAAATATTCACAGTTTTTGTCCACCCTATCGCAGAGGGTGGCGAAACAACTTTTGTGTTCGAAAAAGAACACGAACGAGAGAAAAACAAAATGTAAGTAATTTTTTTGTTTTGAAATTTGATATTTTTATAATTGTATGTACTTTTATTATTAGTAGCATGGCTCAATTATATGGTTGGCTCATCTCATCAGCTGATTTTATTAATTTCAGTGCATGGTCGATGGGATTGTCAAAAGGAGATGGCAAACTCAAAATGAAACCAACATATTGGCAATATTTTATTGCTGCACACAAAAGCTGCTAAGTTTTATGTATTCATTCTATTACATTCGTCTAACACCAACACGCTGATTTTGACAATTTGAATAGACATATTTTGTTATTGTACAGATGGGCTAACCATATAGTTGAACCATGATTAGTAGTAAATCAATAAATAATGCACAATCGGAAATAATGCTTGACAAGATGATCGGGAAAGAGTACCGTACTTCTGGGAAGAGGTTACTTTATGTTTAAATAGCCTTGGTCCACCTGTTAAGAGTGAAACTAAAAGGAAAAAAGTAAAATTCCTTTATTGCCAAGTATGTAAATTCTATTTCTTACGACAACATATCTTTTTATAGGTATGGACTAACCAAAAAAGATGTGTACGAAAGAAGGCGTCTAAAAATGCAATTTATGTGATGGGGACAGGGAGCGGGTCCGTTACCCTACAACTCCTAGTATTCCGATCTTTGTATAAAAATCTTGTGCAGTTTCACGTTGCTCTTCTAAAGTCGGCCAAATTGTGGCCAAAACCACGGTTCCAAAATGTTCAGCCCCGCTGAAAGTACATCACTGAAACAAGATTGGCTAAGACCCACCTCGTGGTCCTTTCCAACGGCTTTTTGATGTCCTCAATCTGCGAAAAAACGAAGACGTGCGTTCAAATTTACAATTGGTGGAACTCCAAATTTTTGCTTCAACGGTGGCAAGGAGATGGTAAGAATAACTATCTAGCAAATATTTGAATGCTAAAACTGATTGAAAAAAGTTTACTGTTTATTCAAAAACGCTGAAAATAGTAATTTTTAACTTACAGTGGATCACTTAGCTCCAGAGGGTTAGAACAGCCCCTTAATTGCCGCCGAATCGCTTTCACATTTATATTCTCCTCGCGCTCAATCAATACCAACCTAAGTCCAATACTAAACATTTTTATATACATTTGTTATCTCTATTTTGGCTGTCTTTTAAGGAAATATGTGCTTGTTTACAAAATTTACACAATTGCTAGTCAATTATTTGTCAGTGAACAATACAATAGAGCATCAGCTGTTTCAAAGTAAACTTTTGTTCGCCCGAAATTGCCGATAGGCGGAAAAAGTTCACCGAACAAAAAAATTTAGACGAACACTTGTCCGTGTGAACTTCCCGATAAGGGTGATTAAGATCTTACTGACTAGATATACAATATTATTATAAATTAACAATTTGTATGAGTTAAGTGGGGATTGCCCTTATTGCTTTAAATGTATGAAAACATTTAGTTGAAGCAATTTTTAATTTATAATTTATTTAATAATTTGGGAAAAATTTTTAAACAACGTGATCTCAGGACGAACAATAAACTAACTCAGCACGGACAAGGCGACAGCTGTTTCTATTATACCTTGTAAATCTCTTCAAGGCCTTTTCTCCCGAGAGTGGAATTTGAACCCGCACTCCTACAATGGTTGAAGTGTTACAAACGCATTCAGCCACGTCGTGCCTTAGTTGTTGTAAACTTTTTCCCAATTGACTTCCTTGCATATTTTATTCTTTTTGCAAAAAGTTTTTATTTGTTAAGAGCCGTCACTCGATACTTTGGCAAATTACTCAAAGTTTGTTCGGGTAAAGAATAGAGCATCTACTCTATTTCGCATCTTGTCCTCATCCATCAATTGGTTCGATGGGCGGAGTTTCCCCATTACTATTTTGTACTCTTGTCCCCAAACATCACGCTCTACTACTTCGCAAAGCTTCTTCCAGCAGTTAAGTTTGCATTCCTCTATGGCGGCACCGGTAGCCTGTTTTGCTCTCTTGTACACCTCCGCGTACCCGAGATGTTGTTGTTGTTGTAGCAATGCTCGCCCCACCTAATAGCCGCGACCGATCACAAATTGTCATCAATATCCTCTAACGGGAGTCCAAGGAAACTTGCCGTTTCAACAGGGGTGGACCATAAGGAAAGGGGTGTTAGAGGCGTTGGTTCCACATTACAATTAAAGAGATGGTTGGTATCATGTGGGGACACATTGCAAGCAGGGCATACATTTTGTATGTCGGGGTTGATTCTGGATAGGTAAGAGTTTAACCTGTTACAGTATCCAGAACGAAGTTGAGCAAGAGTGACACGCGTTTCCCTGGGGAGTATGCGTTCCTCTTCTGCGAGTTCTGGATATTTTTCTTCAAGTACTGGATTCACCACGCAATTCCCGACATAAAGGTCCGACGCCTGTCTATGGAGTTCACCAAGGACCTGCTTGTGTTTGTCCGCCTCATACGGCTGGGTTCTCAGGTGCCGTATTTCCTCAAAATGCTTACGGAGATGACTCCTTAGGCCCCTAGGCGGTGCTGGTTCGTCAATCAGATGTCTGTTGGGATGCCCAGGTTTCTGGGTATTCAACAGAAACTGTTTGGTCAGCATCTCATTTCTCTCCCTGATGGGGAGTATTCTCGCCTCATTTTGCAGATGGTGTTCCGGGGACATAAGAAGACAGCCCGTGGCGATTGTGAGAGCAGTATTTTGACAGGCCTGTAGTTTCTTCCAGTGGGTGGTTTTTAGGCTTGGCGACCATATGGGTGACGCGTAGCACGTAATCGGCTGGCTAATTGCTTTGTATGTGGTCAAGAGCGTTTCTTTATCTTTTCCCCAGGTACTGCCAGCAAGGGATTTGAGGATTTTATTACGGCTCTGAATTCTTGGAACAATTGCGGTTGCGTGCGCACCAAAATGTAGATCCTGATCAAACGTCACACCCAAGATTTTGGGGTGTAGGACAGTCGGTAGCGTAGTGCCATCGACGTGGATGTTCAATATGGTCGACATTTGGGGCGTCCATGTTGTAAATGAGGTCGCGGAAGATTTAGTCGGTGACAATGCCAGGTTTCGCGAGGCGAAAAAACTGGAGAGATCAGGGAGATAGCCGTTTATTTTATTGCATACCTCATCGATCTTTGGGCCTGGGCCTGTGGCCATTATTGTGCAGTCATCGGCGTAGGAAACGATTGTGACTCCTTCCGGTGGTGAAGGTAGCTTAGATATGTAGAAATTAAACAAAAGCGGGGATAGGAAACCACCCTGTGGCACCCTTTGTTGAATTCTCCTTTGTTTTGATGTTTCGTTTCTGAATTGCACCGATGCCTGCCGACCACCCAGATAATTTGCGGTCCACCTTTTAAGACATGGGGGAAGGGTAGACCCTTCCAGGTCTTACAGTAACGCGCCATGGTTGACCGTATCAAAAGGTTTTGATAGGTCTAACGCTACGAGTACTGTTCTATGGTGGGGATATTGATTCAAACCGCAATTTATCTGGGTGCTAATGACATTTAGCGCGGAGGTAGTGCTATGGAGTTTTCTGAAGCCATGCTGATGAGGGGCTAGCTGCAAATGTGCTTGGAAATAAGGGAGCAAAATGGCTTCAAGCGTCTTTGCCACTGGCGAAAGGAGAGATATCGGACGATATGACTCACCTACGTTAGCTGGTTTCCCAGGCTTTAGTAGCGGGACCACCTTGGCCATTTTCCATTTCTCGGGTATGACAAAGGTGGAAAGAGACAGGTTGAAGACATGCGCCAAATATTTGAAACCCTCTGTCCCTAGGTTTTTAAGCATCGGCATGGCTATGCCGTCTGGGCCCACTGCTTTGGATGGTTTAGCGCGACCAATGGCGTCCTCAACCTCTCTAGCGGTGATGGTAATTGGTGACGCGCTGAGTTTGTGTTTATGTGCGTGTCTATTGGCTCTCCGTCTATCTTTGTCGACCGTAGGATGCATTATATATTGTCGGCAGAAAGCGCTCGCGCATTTTTTCGCATCCGACAGCACCTTATCGCCAAAGGCGATGGAAACTTTGTCTTTGTGCTTAGTCGGATTCGATAGGGACTTTACGGTGGACCAAAGTTTACCTACACCGGTAGAGAGGTTACAACCTCTTAGGTGCTATTCCCATTTCGCCCGCTTGTGTTCGTCCACAAGCAATCTGATGCGTTGGTTTATATCCCTTATTTGGGGGTCGCCTGGATCAAGCTGTCTTATAAGGTCGCGTTCCCTCGCTAAGCTCGCGGCCTCCGCCGGGAAGTGGGGCCAGATTTCGGGAATTCTCCCGGCGGGAATGAAATGTGCCGAGGCGGATTCAATGACCTTACGGAAGGTACGCTCCCCTTGGCGGGCATCAGTCGGGATAGGGAGGGCAGCAAAGCTGCTGTCTGTTGCAGATTTATATTCTTCCCACTTTCCTTTTTTGAAGTTTATGAAAGTGCGTTTTTCGGTGACGATGAAGTCGGCGGTAGGCTCGAACGAAATAAGTATGGGCAGGTGGTCGGATGCCAATGTTACCATCGGCTGCCAGTTGACGCAGTTTACGAGTTCTGCGCTCACGATTGAGATATCTGGCGAGCTATGACAGCTTCCTACCATACGTGTGGGGCGTCTCCGTTTATTGTGCAGAACGTCGTTTCGTCTATTTGATCCGCCAACATCTCACCCGCACTGTCCGCCCGCAAGTTTGAATGCCATAGGTCGTGTTGGGCATTGAAATCGCCTAAGATAATGCGATTGTTGTCAGTGAGTAAGGCCTCGATATTAGGGCGGTATCCACTGGGGCAACAGGTGACAGGAGGGATGTAGATGTTGATGATTTCTAGATTTGCATCGCCTGACCGGACAGATAGGCCTTGACGTTCTAAGACATTATCACTGCGGTCGATGCCAGGATCAAATATATGATATTGCACAGAGTGGTGTATAATAAACGCGAGGCCGCCTCCATTTCCGCTCTCGCGGTCTTTCCTGTGGACATTAGAACCAGAGCAGGTCTGCAATGCAGATCTTGCTGTGAGTTTAGTCTCTTGAATCGCAGCAATGCGGATGTTGTGCCGCTTCATGAAATCGACTATCTCCGTAATCTTCCCAGTTAGTCCATTACAGTTGAACTGCAGAATTCTGAAGTGCATGAGGGGTGACGCCGCCACTCTAGGGGTAAGTGAGGGGTGACTACGCCTGGGTTGTGGAAGGCCAGGACGCAATTGCTGTTGTGGCCTTGGGACTGGGCGCCCTTGGGCAAGCATTGGGGTACCCGGATGATTTGGGTTTGCGACCTGGCAACATGGCGCGATGAAACCCGTCGAGGGGTTGCCGTCGCGGAGACCAGAACATCTAGGAAAGTGGCACCACCCAAGGCAGGAGCTGCATTGAGCGGATCTCGCAAACCTGTATATTCTGTGCTGGCAGACGGTGCAAACGGAGGCAGGGACTAAGAGTCTGTTTCCCTGACCTGCACGATTGCTGCCAGAAAAGAGGGGGGAGAAGAAGACGGGGGCAGGGGCTGATGCTCAGCATTGCTACCAGCTCTACTACGAAGGTAGTAGTTATGAGTGGTATCAGCTGTTTGAGTTGTTGGCGCCGTGGGGCGCGAGCAGCAGCGGGTACTTGTTGTGGCTTGCTGAGCAGCGAGGCTGCTGGAAGGTAGTGGAGGTTCACTTAGGCGTAGACTACGGAACGCCCTTGGGCGTGAGCAGCAAGGAGCCACAAAAGATTTATAAAAGTTACGTGGACGTCGGGTTTTGGGATCAAGCCCAGAACAACCTGTCCGATGCAACCATCCCTTGCACGAGACACACTGAACAGAGTATGACCGTCCTAAAAAGATTCTTTTCTGGCAAATGCAGCAAAACCATTTCTCAGGACCGGGGTCAGGAGACGGACCCGGATTGGGTTCGATACCTTCCCGGAGTAAGAGAATATGTAGCAGTCCTGCTGCAAGGAGCTGCTGGGAGGATGACAATTTGTGGGAGGGACGAAACAAATTAAATGGGGTCACACTGAAATGACAGTCCTTGGTCGGGAAAAATCCCGAGTCGCTCCGGTACATAGAACCGACTGCCTTGGGAAGCGTACCCGAGATCATCAGGCCTGCTGCGTGAGGGGGTTGCCAGCCTTTGCAGTCTGTGGCATACCCTGCGTAGCACATCAGCTTCATTATTCCACAAGTACACTTATTTTTTACCTCTCCAAGTTCCTTTACGTGGCATTGAGGTGTTGCAAAGCGTATGGTCAATTCTATCGTAGCGCCGCATCAGTACTGCCTGCATTCGTTTAGCACCAGTTCGGTGGTAGTCATTAAACTTGTAGTACGAAACTGTCCATTTGCGTGACTATCTCCCATTTTCTCTGCAGGGAAGATATTGTAGTATCGCAAAGCGTGCGCCTTACGCTTTTGAAGTGACGAAATGAGAAACACGAAATATTTCAAAGTACAATCGAAGTGGGGAAGAGAAAAGGCTAGCATACCCGCAAGAAAAAATAAACCTAATCAATGCCGTATTCGTACACTATTTTGTTTTAAAAGACCTTGTCTTCATTGGCCTTAACCCAACGTTTACAAGAGTAGGACAATTCAACTAACATTATTCAGTCCGAATAAACCCCCGAGAGGAATTCGTCATAACTTCACTTCAATTTGACGCCGGTATTAACATATACCATCACAAGAGATTTCTTATTAAAGATGAGTGAAATCAGGATTTGTGTTATATGGCATCTTCTCTGAACTAGAAACAGAGCGACGTTGTATTGACTCGCTAAATCTCATTCTAGTCTATTTCGCTTTCGATTGAAGTACCTAGCTCACTATGGTGTAGAACTACAAAGCTGCGCCACATTTTTCCTGAAAATTAGAACTATAATTAGGTTCTTCAGCTTCTTCGTAAGACATCTCTCTTAGAATGAACCTGGGTTGCCTAGTTTTTAGCAAAAAAAATCGTATAAAACGCTTTTGCGTGCCTCTTATAGCCTGACTAACCAAATTCGTCACAGTAGTCGCTACATAGTCCTAAAACAAAACTTAGATAAAAGAAAACAGAAACTGTAAAAGAAAACTAAGAAAAAAGCAAAAGCAATGAACTTGAAAATGTTAAATATCGCACAACAACAACACAACGCTGCAGTCGCCGGCTAAAAAGCGAAATCAAATACAACAAGTAAGGAAGGCTAAGTTCGGGTATAACCGAACATTAAATACTCAGCTGAGAGCTTTGAAAACAAAATTGTCTTTTTCATGGATACATACAAATGGTAATACTAAAAAGTGGAGCAACTTGCCTTTGCTATCTTTCTTCAGCTATCAATATCGACAAATTATAGACCAAGGGTGACGTTTTTTGGAACGATTTTCTTCATTCTTTGTTAAATAAGGGAAAATCACCAAGTAGGAAAATGAACCTAGGGTAACCCTCGAATGTGTTTGTATGACATAAGTATCAAATGAAAGGTATTAATGAGTATTCTAAACGGGAGTGGGCCATAGTTCTTTCGAGATATCGCCATAAAGGTAGGCCCGATGTGACTCTAGAATGTGTTTGTACGATATGGGTATCAAATTAAAGGTATTAATGAGGGTTCTAAAAGGGAGTGGCCCTTAGTTGTATATATGAAGGCGTTTTCAAGATATCGACGAAAATGTGGACCAGGGTGACCCAGAACATCATCTGTCGGGAACCGCTAATTTATATATGTAATACCACGAACAGTATTCCTGCCATGATTCGAAAGGCTTTTGATTTCGCCCTGCAGAACTTTTTCATTTGCTTCTACTTAATATGGTAGGTCTCACACCCATTTTACAAAGTTGTTTCTAAAGTTATATTTTGCGTCAGAAAATCAATCCAATCATCATATTTCATCCCTTTTTTCGTATTTGGTATAGAATAATGGGATTTTTTTTTCATTTTTCGAAATTTTCGATATCGAAAAAGTGGTCGTGGTCATAGTTGGGTTTCCCCCATTTTTAATACTGTAACGAATTTAAGGAAATTCTGCTTATTTGCAACCTTCTGATAACATTCGAATCGCTAAACTGTTGAATAAATCACTCCAAAATTCTTTATTGCAAAATGATCTTTATTAGACTACGTTGGGAATAGTACAATTATACTTCATAATTAAACTTCACTTCGCAACTGATAGCGTGTTTAAAGCAAGCTGATTATTGATTCCTCAGCTTGCGCTACTTTTATACTCTCAGTTTTCTCGTTCATCCATTTCTCCCAAGGTCTAGACATTTCGCGAAACTGTATTCCAAAACAATTGTATCCCTTGCTTGTTATTAGCTATATACATGTAAATCTATTTGTAGTTTATGTTTCTGTTATAGCTATATCCGTGTGTATGGGTGAGTTAAGCCCCCATTACTGATACTTAGCATAGACTTGACTTGACTTGGCGTAAACTTGGCAACTTAGCACGATTATACTCCACTTGTCGCATAAAATCTGGCATCATAATCAGTGTTGAAATTTATTTTTAAATAAATGTCAATTTGTATGACAAAATGTCAAAATGAAATGGAAACAAACAAATGGCATCTCAAAATGTAAACGTCACTTAGAACTTACATAGAAAATCAAAATTCAACAGACTTCTAAGTCAAGTTAAGTTTTGAGTAATCAGTAACATGCAATGTTCATTTAACAGAACTGTAAGTGACAGTTCGCAAGCCAAGTCAAGTCTATGCTAAGTATCAGTAATGGAGCCTTAACTACTTCTGCTGATGACTACATGTGTGCGCGTGAGTAATCTCTTCGCCCCTCTATATATGTGTGTAAATGATGATTAATGTGTTTATGTATCTTGCTTTAATGTTTTTGTTGTTGTGCATTTACTTAATAACAGCCTAGTGGTGTTAAAATTCGCCACAATACTAAGATAAAGAGAGTTCAGATAAGTACGTGAACTACGTTTAGTAAAGATATATCGATTTTTGCTCAAGTATCGTGTTAACGGCCGAGCGGAAGGACAGACGGTCAACTGTGTATAAAAACTGGGCGTGGCTTCTACCGCTTTCGCCCATTTTCACAGAAAACAGTTATCACCATAGAAGCTTTGCCCTTACCAAATTTCACAAGGAGTAGGAAATCTTTGTTTGACTTATGGCATTAAAAGTATTCTAGACAGTATTAAATGAAAAAGGGCGGAGCTACGCCCATTTTGAAATTATCTTTTATTTTTGTATTTTGTTGCACCATATAATTACTGGAGTTGAATGTTGATATAATTTACTTATATACTGTAAAGATATTCAATTTTTTGTTAAAATTTTTCTTTTAAAATTTTGTTTTTTTAAAGTGGGCGTGCGCGTCATCCGATTTTGCTAATTTTTATTCAAAACGCACTTTATAATAGGAGAGTAACGTTCATCATGATATCTTCAACGACTGCCAAATGACAGCTTGCAAAGCTTTTAAATTACCTTCCTTTAAAAGTGGGCGGAGGCACTGCCATTGTCCAAAACTTTACTAATTTTATATTCTGCGTCATAAGCTCAACCCACCAACCGAGTTTCATCGCTTTATTCGTCTTTGGTTATGAATTATCACACTTTTTCGGTTTTTCGAAATTTTCGATATCGAAAAAGTGGGCGTGGTTACATTTCGATTTCGTTCATTTTAAATAGCGATCTGAGATGAGTGCCCCGGAACCTGCATACCAAATTTCATTAATATACCTCAAAACTTACTCAATTATCGTGTTAACGGATAGACGGACAGACGGACGGACGGACATGACTAAATGATTTTCTTTTTTCGCCCAGATCATTTTGATATATAGAAGTCTATATCTATCTCGACTAGTTTATGCCGTTACGGGGTACCGTTATGCGAACAAAATTAATATACTCTCTGAACTCTGCTCAGCTGAGTATAAAAAACAAAAGCAATCAACTTGAAAATGTTAAATGTCGTACAACAACAACACAACGCTGCAGTCGTCGGCTAAAAAGCGAAACCAAATACAACAAGTAAGGAAGGCTAAGTTCGGGTGTAACCGAACATAACATACTCAGTTGAGAGCTATGGAGACAAAATAAGGAAAATCAATCTGGGGTAACCCTGGAATGTGGTTGTATAACATGTGTATCAAATCAAAGGTATTAAAGAGTATTTTAAGAGAGAATAGGCCATAGTTCTATGGATGAACGCCATTTAGGGATATCGCCATAAAGGTAGACCAGGGCTGACTCTAGAATTTGTTTGTACGATATGGGTATCAAATGAAAGGTGTTACTGAGCATTTTAAGAGGGAGTGGGCCTTAGGTCTATCGGTGGACGCCTTTTCGAGATGTCCCCATTAAGGTGGACCAGGGGTGATTCTATAATGTGTTTGTACGATATGGGTATCAAATGAAAGCTGTTAATGAGTATTTTGAAAAGGAGTGATCCTTAGTTCCATAGGTGGACGCCGTTTCGAGATATCGCCATAAAGGTGGACCAGGGGTGTCTCTAGAATGTGTTTGTACGATATCGGAATCAAATGAAAGGTGTTACTGAGCATTTTAAGAGGGAGTGGGCATTAGGTCTATAGGTGGACGCCTTTTCGAGATATCGCCATTAGGGTGGGCCAGGGGTGACTCTAGAATGTTTGTACGGTATGGGTATCAAACGAAAGGTGTTACTGAGCATTTTAAGAGGGAGTGGGCATGAGGTCTATAGGTGGACGCCTTTTCGAGATATCGTCATTAGGGTGGGCCAGGGGTGACTCTAGAATGTGTTTGTACGATATGTGCATCAAACGAAAGGTGTTACTGAGCATTTTAAGAGGGAGTGGGCATTAGGTCTATAGGTGGACGCCCTTTCGAGATATCGCCATTAGGGTGGGCCAGGGGTGACTCTAGAATGTTTGTACGATATGGGTATCAAACGAAAGGTGCTACTGAGCATTTTAAGAGGGAGTGGGCATTAGGTCTATAGGTGGACGCCTTTTCGAGATATCGCCATTAGGGTGGGCCAGGGGTGACTCTAGAATGTGTTTGTACGATATGGGTATCAAATGAAAGGTGGTAAGGAGTATTTTAAAAGGGAGTAATCCTTAGTTCTATAGGTGGACGCCTTTTCGAGATATCGCCATAAAGGTGGACCAAGGGTGACTCTAGAATGTTTGTACGATATGGGTATCAAACGAAAGGTGTTACTGAGCATTTTAAGAGGGAGTGGGCATTAGGTCTATAGGTGGACGCCTTTTCGAGATATCGCCATTAGGGTGGGCCAGGGTGACTCTAGAATGTGTTTGTACGATATGGGTATCAAATGAAAGGTGGTAATGAGTATTTTAAAAGGGAGTAATCCTTAGTTCTATAGGTGGACGCCTTTTCGAGATATCGCCATAAAGCTGGACCAAGGGTGACTCTAGAATGTTTGTACGGTATGGGTATCAAACGAAAGGTGTTACTGAGCATTTTAAGAGGGAGTGGGCATTAGGTCTATAGGTGGACGCCTTTTCGAGATATCGCCATTAGGGTGGGCCAGGGTGACTCTAGAATGTGTTTGTACGATATGGGTATCAAATGAAAGGTGGTAATGAGTATTTTAAAAGGGAGTAATCCTTAGTTCTATAGGTGGACGCCTTTTCGAGATATCGCCATTAGGGTGGGCCAGGTGTGACTCTAGAATGTTTGTACGATATGGGTATCAAACGAAAGGTGTTACTGAGCATTTTAAGAGGGAGTGGGCATTAGGTCTATAGGTGGACGCCTTTTCGAGATATCGCCATTAGGGTGGGACAGGGGTGACTCTAGAATGTTTGTATGATATGGGTATCAAACGAAAGGTGTTACTGAGCATTTTAAGAGGGAGTGTACATTAGGTCTATAGGTGGACGCCTTTTCGATATATCGCCATTAGGGTGGGCCAGGGGTGACTCTAGAATGTTTGTACGATATGGGTATCAAACGAAAGGTCTTACTGAGCATTTTAAGAGGGAGTGGACATTAGGTCTATAGGTGGACGCCTTTTCGAGATATCGCCATTAGGGTGGGCCAGGGTGACTCTAGAATGTGTTTGTACGATATGGGTATCAAATGAAAGGTGGTAATGAGTATTTTAAAAGGGAGTAATCCTTAGTTCTATAGGTGGACGCCTTTTCGAAATATCGCCATTAGGGTGGGCCAGGTGTGACTCTAGAATGTTTGTACGATATGGGTATCAAACGAAAGCTGTTACTGAGCATTTTAAGAGGGAGTAGGCATTAGGTCTATAGGTGGACGCCTTTTCGAGATATTGCCATTAGGGTGGGCCAGGGGTGACTCTAGAATGTTTGTACGATATGGGTATCAAACGAAAGGTGTTACTGAGCATTTTAAGAGGGAGTGGGCATTAGGTCTATAGGTGGACGCCTTTTCGAGATATTGCCATTAGGGTGGGCCAGGGGTGACTCTAGAATGTTTGTACGATATGGGTATCAAACGAAAGCTGTTACTGAGCATTTTAAGAGGGAGTGGACACTAGGTCTATAGGTGGACGCCTTTTCGAGATATCGGCATTAGGGTGGGCCAGGGGTTACTCTAGAATGTTTGTACGATATGGGTATCAAACGAAAGGTGTTACTGAGCATTTTAAGAGAGAGGGGGCATTTGTTCTATAGGTGGACGCCTTTTCGAGATATCGCCATTAGGGTGGGACAGGGGTGACTCTGGTATGTTTTTGTACGATATGGATATCAAATTAAAGGTATTAATGAGGGTTTTAAAAGCGAGTGGCCCTTAGATGTATATGTGAAGGCGTTCTCGTGATATCCACCAAAATGTGGACCAGGTGATCCAGAAAATCATCTGTCGGGTACTGCTAATTTATTTATATATGCAATACCACTAACAGTATTCCTGCCAAGATTCCAAGGGCTGTTGATTTCGCCTTGTAGAACTTTTTCATTTTCTTCTACTTAATATGGTAGGTGTCACACCCATTTTACAAAGATTTTTCCAAAGTTATATTTTGCGTCAACAAACCAATCCAGTTACCATGTTTCATCCCTTTTTTCGTATTTGGTATAGAATTATGGCATTTTTTTTCATTTTTCGTAATTTTCGATATCGATAAAGTGGGCGTGGTTATGGTCAGATTTCGCCCATTTTTTATACCAAGAAAAAGTGAGCTCAGGTAAGTACGTGGGCTAAGTTTAGTAAAGATATATCGGATTTTGCTCAAGTTATTGTGTTAATGGCCGAGCGGAAGGAGAGACGGTGGACTGTGTATAAAAACTGGGCGTGGCTTCCACCGATTTCGCCCATTTTCACAGAGAACAGTTACCGTCATAGAATCTATGCTCCTACCAAATTTGAGAAGGATTGGTAAATTTTTGTTCGACTTATGGCAATAAAAGTATTCTAGACAAACTAAATGAAAATGGGCGGAGCCACGCCCATTTTGAAATTTTCTTTTATTTTTGTATTTTGTTGCATCATATCATTACTGGAGTTGAATTTTGACTTAATTTACTTATATACAGTAAAGATATTAAATTTTTTGTTAAAATTTGAATTTAAAAAAATTTTTTTTTAAAAAGTGGGCGTGTTCTTAATCCAATTTTGCTAATTTTTATTTAGCACATATAGAGTAATAGTAGTAACGTTCCTGCCAAATTTCATCATGATATCTTCAACGACTGCCAAATTACAGCTTGCAAAACTTTTAAATTACCTTCTTGTAAAAGTGGGCGGGGCCACGCCCATTGTCCAAAATCTTACTAATTTTCTATTCTGCGTCATAACGTCAACCCATCTACCAAGTTTCGTCGCTTTATCTGTCTTTTGTAATGAGTTATCGCACTTTTTCGGTTTTTCGAAATTTTCGATATCGAAAAAGTGGGCGTGGTTATAGTCCGATATCGTTCATTTTAAATAGCGATCTGAGATGAGTGCTCAGGAACCTACATACCAAATTTCATCAAGATATCTCAAAATTTACTCAAGTTATCGTGTTAACGGACGGACGGACGGACGGACGGACATGGCTCAATCAAATTTTTTTTCGATCCTGATTATTTTGATATATGGAAGTCTATATCTATCTCGATTCCTTTATATATGTACAACCAACCGTTATCCAATCAAACTTAATATACTCTGTGAGCTCTGCTCAACTGAGTATAAAAATGGCTAATAAACTACCGCGAATATGGCCAAAAGACAGACAGAATTTCTATGAATTGTCCGCAACAAATCACACATATTAACTCGCACGCACTAAACGCTTGCTGCTGATGCCTGATAAATAAGACAGTCCAAGACCAAGTAGCCCAGCAACAACAACAAAGCAATACAAAATATGAAATAATGTCGCTTACACATCCGCCATATATGGTTTAGATGGGTCGTTGAGCAATGTGAACCAACTCCGTCGCGCGGCAACAACTTTCGCTCGGGCACATCTCCTCTCGTGTCTTCTCTGCTCAAAAACACAGAGTTTCTTTGCCAATGCCAACTTGAGTTGAGTCAATACCAGAAATAGATGCTTGATGTTGTCGTCATTGTTGTAGACCCTTTTGTCCACTATTGTGCTGAGTTGACAACGACTGTCTAGTAGGCGCAATGGGACCAGTAGCTCAGGCGGCCAGTAGACTTTCTAGCAGTGACGTTGTTGGTACATAGATTTTTCGTGGTCTGCGGAAAGTGCAAGAAGCTTGGCGGTTACATTCGAACTTGACTGTATGTGCAATGAGGCCGATTACAATAGCGATAAATTTAGCCATGAGCGAGTGATGTGATGTGTTGTAACATGCCCTTATGAATGACGCATTTGTTAGCTGTGCCTCTCCATCTTGCTCTCCCGCCCCTCATCCGAGCTATTCGTGTCGTGTTAACTATGCTGGGAAAATTTTTGAGTTTAGTGCTGTGTCTGAATTGGATGTTGCTAAATCTGTATTTAGAATACAATCTAATGCAGTTGGGGTGGATGGAATTCCTATTAGATTTTTTAAAATTATTCTGCCTACTATCATACCAACACTTACACATGTTTATAAATCACATCTTCACCACATCCTGCTTTCCTGATGAGTGGAAAATTGCGACGGTGATTCCTGTTGCGAAATCTGCCTCTGCGTGCATTCCTAATGATTTCCGTCCTATCAGTATTTTGCCCGCATTGTCCAAGGTAGTTGAGTCTTTAATGTCTGAACAAATGTATAGCCATTTAAATAACTCAAACTTGCTATCTCCATTTCAGTCTGGCTTTAGAGCCAAACATAGTTGTGCTACCTCTCTAAGGCATTCGATTCGGTAAACCATGCACTGCTGTGCGCTAAGCTTGTAAGATTCTTTGGTTTTAGTGAATCCGCGGTACATTTAATGAAGAGTTATCGGGAAGGGAGATCTCAGTATGTAAAAGTAGGCTCGGTGACTTCTGATCTGCGTCCTCTTTCGGTTGGTGTTCCACAAGGCTCTATATTGGGTCCACTTTTGTTTAGTATGTTTGTCAACGATGTGTTCTCCACGTGTTGCCATGTTCAATTGTACATGTCGCGGCCTCTTGATAAGATGGATGAACTGTGTGCTGACTTCAACGAAGACCTATCATCTATCGAAGCATGGGCTTCGTATAATGGTCTTCGTCTGAACTACGCCAAATCATATGTGCTTCCAATATGTACTAGACGGCTGGACTGCTCAGCCATTCCACCACTGTTTATAGGTCATGAGAGTGTTCGTTCTGTGGCCTAACATACTGATCAGGTAAATTCTGTTATACGTAAACTTTATTATGTCTTGAGGACCTTGCGATATTCTGCTTCTTACACTCCGGTTACTATTAGAAGAAAGCTAGCCATACAACTTAACATGCCGATTTTCTGCTACCCAGAACTCAAATATAGCAAGCTGGATTCCCAATCTGCCAATAAAATTGAAGTGGTATTTGTAGGGTTCTTATAATCTTTATTCAACTTTGTATTTTAGTTACTTTGAATTTTTTAATTTTTAAATGTATTATCAATATTTTAAGTTTCAATAATGATTTTCAATTTTCAAAAATTTTCATTGTTGTAAAAAAATAAAAAAATATTGACGTATACTTTTAGGCGGTTTAAAAAATATAATTTAAATTTTTACTATAAAATAGAAACGTAGTTTCAATAACTACAATTGGCAATCTCTGCCTATTTTAAAAATTTAACTTGGTGTGGTGGAATTATCAAAAACGTTTTTATTTTGAGGTCATATTTGACCAAGATAATTCAGACGGCTGTTCAATTCGATAAAAATCGCAATATAGTGCACAACGCCACCAATTATAAAATTTGTATTTAAAAAAAACTAAATAAACAATATAACTCAATGAAAAGTATATATGTACGCAATTTAAGTCGTATCATAATCGACATTTGCTTCTAACACCTGCTATGCATTTTTGATTTGGAACCTATGAGTTCTTTGAACAAAAGTCATTTATGCGCATGTGCGAATGAAACGTTCTATTAAAATATTTAACTTAATTAAACCACATACAATTAACGAAAGTTATTAAAAAGGAGGTCCACATTTGTCAAATGCAAATGCTTCAAAACTGTGAAACCAGCATCAATCAATGTGTCAGAGGCTCAATCCTTTCTAAAGCCATTGCATAATTTCATCAATCAATTTCAAAGCCATTGCATAAACACAACTGTTATTTTTGAGTTCCCTGATTGAGCAGCTAAAACATCAAAAGCCATTGCATTAACAGCAACAAACTGCACATTCACAGCAAGTATTTTCGTGAACAGTTATATTTATATTATATGTGTTTATGTATGTATACTAATATATAGATATATTATTATTATTATTGTAAACTCTCTCTTTATAGAATTACTAGTTTATTTTAGTTTTTTGTTAGTTAACTTTTTTTTCATTTAATTTAATATGATTCGTTCACCACAACATACAACGCAAACATCTACATTTACTAACAATTTAAACGACGCTTTGATAGATTTACCACATGAAACTTCTCAACAACAAATTACAAATCCATATGCAAATGTTACTCAAAATGAAATTTTGTCAGTTTCAGTAAAACTTCCACAATTTTGGACTAATTGTCCTGAAGCATGGTTTATTCATGTCGAAACACAATTTAGTACTAAAAACATTACACAAGAAAACACTAAATACGAACACATCATTACAGCACTTCCGCAGGAAGTGATAATAACTATTTTGGATTTTATCCAAAATCTCCCCATTAATAACAAATTTACTGAACTTAAAAAAGTGTTGATAGAAAGACACTCACTTAGCGAAAATTCGAAACTTGATAAAATTTTAAACGATTCTGAGATGGGTGATCGTAAGCCATCAGAATTTTATCGTTCATTAATTATATTAGCCGGATCAAATTTTAGTGAAAATATTTTAAAGAAAATTTGGATGCGTAAACTTCCTAAAAATTTGAGTATGATTTTGGCTAGTTCGAGTTCTAATAATATTACCGAATTAACAAAATTAGCAGATAATATTTGGGAAGTGATAAACAAAAATGAAGTATTTTCGGTTAATAATTTTTCGGATACAAAAGCACAAAATTCTGTTGTTGAAAACTTGGTTAAAACCACCTCTTTGGTGAGTGAAAATTTTCAGAAACTTTCTTTGGAGTTAGGTGAAATTAAAACAGAAATGTATCGGAATCAATCTAGGTCGCGTTCTAATCCTAGAAACAATTTTAGAAATTCTTTTAGGCGTCGATCTAACTCGAGTAATAATCCAAATTGGTTGTGTAGATTTCACTACAAATATGGAAATAATGCTAGAAGTTGTGAACATCCTTGTTCTTATAACAAAAAACAAGGACTCAACAAACTAAATTCTTCCGTTGTTGCAGCGACGAACAACGGAAACTTAGAAATTTCGACGCGTCGCTTATTTATTTTTGATAGAGAAAACAAACAAAATTTTTAATTAATAGTGGAGCAGAAATTTCGGTACTACCCGCGTCTAAATTTCCTCATATGAAACGTTCAGACATAATTCTCACTGCAGCTAATGGCTCCACAATTGCCACTTACGGTAAAAGGCTTTTAAACGTAAATTTGGGTTTAAGACGTGAATTTCCGTTTACATTTTTGATTGCAGATATAGCCAAGCCAATAATTGGCGCTGATTTTCTTTGTAAATATGGTCTTCTTATAGACATTAAACATAAACGTTTAGTAGATCCATTAACCAATCTCTCAGTTAATACAGTATCCTACTTTTGTGATATTCCACTACCGAAATTATTTGTGGTTGACAATAAATTTACAAAATTATTAAAAGAGTTTCCGTCACTTATTTCTGAACCAGATTATACTAAACCTGTTAAACATACAACAGTACATCGACTTGTAACAGAAGGTAATCTTCCATTTTCTCAGCCCAGGCGCTTAGATCCGGTAAAATACAAAGTCGCGAAAACGGAGTTTGATTTCTTAGTTAAAACAGGCATTTGTCGGCCTTCAAATTCTTCAGTAGCATCACCACTTCACCTTGTACCTAAAAAAGAGTTGAATGATTGGCGTCCATGTGGTGATTTTAGAAGATTGAATATTGTAACTGTTCCCGATCGTTATCCCTTACATCACATTAAAGATTTTAATATGAACCTTCATAATAAAAATATATTTTCAAAATTAGATTTAGTTAGGGCATATCACCAAATTCCTATGGCTGAAGAAGATATTTATAAAACTGCTATTACAACTCCTTTCGGTATGTTTGAATTCATGAGAATGCCTTTCGGACTTAGAAATTCTGCACAAACCTTTCAACGATTCATAAATGAGGTAGTAGGTGACTTAGATTTTGTATATGCTTACATCGACGACTTACTTATTGCAAGTACAGACGAAGAACAACATTTAAAAGATTTACGTATCCTTTTCCAACGCCTTACAGAGTACGGTTTAAACATTAAACCAAGTAAATGTACTTTTGGTGTAACGAATATAGATTTTTTAGGACATAACATTTCTGGAATAGGTATTCGACCTTCCGATGAAAAGGTTTCAGCTATTCGCAATTTCGAACGTCCAAAATCAGTTAAGCAGGCACAGAAATTTATTGGTATGGTAAATTATTATCATAGATTCATTCCAAAACTAGCAGAATTTACAAACAAAATTTATGATCTAATTAGCAAAGTAAATAAGAAACGTGACAAAACTTTGGTATGGGATGAGAATTCGAATGAAGCTTTTGAATGCATTAAAGATAAATTTGCATCTACGATATTGTTAAATCATTTTAACAAAGATGCTAAATTATCTTTAACAGTAGATGCATCTAACACAGCGATTGGGGGCGTTATACAACAAAATTACAATAATAAAATTGAGCCCATTGCATTCTTTTCTAAAAAACTTTCTCCAACTGAAATTAAGTATAGTGCTTTTGATAGGGAATTATTGGCGATTTATTTAAATATAAAACATTTTAGATATCTTTTGGAAGGACGACAATTTACAGTTTATACGGACCATAAACCTTTGACTACTGCTTTAAATTCAAAAACAGAACGAAGTCCTAGACAAACGAGACACTTGGAATTTATAGCACAATTTACTGATGACATACAATACATTAAAGGAGAATCCAATGTTGTAGCAGATACGCTATCTAGAGCTTTTGAGGTTAATGCAATATATAATACAGAACTGAATTTTAAAATTTTACAAACTGAACAACAAAAAGATGATGACTTAAATCAACTTGTATCTGATTCTCAATATCTAAATTTAAAGTTAATTAATATTCCCATTTTAAATTTTGATATTTGGTGTGAATTCAGGAGAAACTCCTAGGCCATTTGTACCGAATAATTTGCGAAAGGCAGTATTTGATATTTTACATGGAATAGCACATCCGGGTACAAGAGCTACACGACGGCTCATAGTTAAAAAATATTATTGGCCTAATATGAATAAGGATATTAATATTTGGTCAAAAGAGTGTCTTAATTGTCAAAAGTCTAAAGTTTATCGTCATACAAAATCCCCTGTTGTCAAAATTCAAATTCCCAATAATAGATTTGAACACATCCATTTAGATATAGTTGGACCATTACCTATTTCAAAAGGACATCGCTATATTTTAACGATTATTGAAAGATTTACCCGTTGGCCTGAGGCATATGCATTAAAAGATATTTCAGCAACTACAATTGCAAATAAGTTTTTTAGAGAATATATTTCTCGGTTTGGAGTCCGTTAAAGATAACAACTGATCAAGGTAGCCAATTTACATCGAAATTGTTTTCAGAGTTAACTAAATTACTTGGTAGTCACCAAATTACAACATTCGCATATCACCCTCAAGGAAATGGTATGGTTGAAAGGTTTCATAGACAATTAAAGACTACTATAATAGCTAGAGAGGACACAAATAATTGGTATGACGAGTTACCTGTCATATTACTTGGTTTGCGATCTATTTACAAAGAAGATATTTCGGCTACACCAGCGGAAATGGTTTTCGGTCAGAATTTACGTTTGCCAGGGGAACTTGTTGTGCCATCAGCTAAAAATTTCTCATCAACTGAAGTTTTAAGTAATTTACGTGAACATTTTCGAAATGTTAGATCAAATTTAAGTCATCATAAAGATGCTGATACTGGAATTTATGTTCCAAAAGATCTTCAAACTTGTAAATTTGCATTCGTTCGAGTCATTAATAAACATTCATTACAACAACCATATGAAGGACCTTACAAAATTGTGGAAAAAGACCAAAAATGTTTTAAACTTGAAATATATAATAATATTAAAACTGATCCTATTGATAGATTAAAACCTGCAATAATTGAGATAACAGACACAAACAACACCAAGAATTTACATAAAAAGAGAGTTACATTCAATTTGTTTAATGATAAATTTTCTTGAAGGGGGAGTAATGTAGGGTTCTTATAATCTTTATTCAACTTTGTATTTTAGTTACTTTGAATTTTTTAATTTTTAAATGTATTATCAATATTTTAAGTTTCAATAATGATTTTCAATTTTCAAAAATTTTCATTGTTGTAAAAAAATAAAAAAATATTGACGTATACTTTTAGGCGGTTTAAAAAATATAATTTAAATTTTTACTATAAAATAGAAACGTAGTTTCAATAACTACAATAACTACAGTATTCAATAATGTCATAAGATATGTATATGGATTGTCGAGATATGAACACATCTCCGACTGAAAGTCCCGCCTCCTAAGATGTGAAATACTAGAGTATTTAAAAGCTAGAAATGGTATATTTCTTTTCCGTCTTATAACTGTGATCTTCCCGCATAAAGGATCTTATTGTTCCTACCTACTCTCTTCTTTCCTCTGCAAGGCTATTTTTCGTCAACGCTATTCGAATTTGGACAAATCTAAACAAAGGCAACTTTAGGGAAATAATATTCGCATTTTCATGGATTTTATTTTTTTTTTTTTTTAATTATTACTATTATAATTTTTCCGAAAGATTTGCTCTCTAATCTTATATGTACTACATCAAGTTATTATATTATAAGACAGTTAATTTACTGAATTTATATAACAATCTTACATGTATTTGGTTTGTTAGTTCTAAGCATCTGTGCATGATTTACCTGACAAATGTTAATACTTAGTTTTAAACTCTTAATGAAACTTATACAATTCTGTCTATACCCAACTATTGTGCTATAAAAGATCAATATTTCGATCTTAATGCATTGTCTTTAAATAAATTGAATTGAATTGAATTGAAATTGAATGTTTATATGTGATGAGGTCGCACAAACGAGACTGCGTTACATGAAGTCATCGCCAGGTTGAAAACGTCTCTTTGAAGCAAACGTTTCTGAATGTAGTGGAAGCTGTCGACTGGAAACAATAGAAGTTTTTCTCTATGCTCTTGGTATTCTAGATCTTATTGCAAACTGGATGAGGTCAGTTTTTCCTTTAAGAGCCATGGCTGCTATGATCTGAGCTTGTGAGGTTGAATTACATGTGTTAAGGGGGACTCCTTAAGGCGACTTCTTGTTATCATTGCTCGGGTTTTGTATTATAAACAGATACTTCGTCAACACAACAGGAATGGAGGAATAGCGCAGTCCTATGAGGATGATGTAGTAGTTCTGGGCTTCGACGTGACAAGCGACATTACGCAAATAATGACAGTAAAGCTGCGTGAAAGAGCACAGACATTAAATGTGAGTGTAAGTCAATGAAAGGCTGAGCTAGTTTGTAGTAGGGAATTAGTCAAAACCAGTTACAAAAACAGCATAAATGTCCAAAGAACTGTCTGTATTGCGATGTGATTGGCGATTAGAAGAGTTTCAACAGAGACTCTAAGCGTGATATATAACATGCAACCGATCACTCTTTCTCTCGAGGAAACAGCATCCAAGTGTACCCTTATGCTATGAAATCCGAAGAGGCTACACTGAACGAAAAAGACTGGTAAAATCAACCGAAATACGGGTCAATTCAACCGAAATTTCTGTAAATTTTTATCCATCGCAACAAGATCTTGAATCAACTGCGCACAAATCGTCGATTCGTAATTGACCGCTTTAGTAGTCAAATGAAGAAAAAAAGTTGTTGCGACAGCTTTGTATGAAAGTACCTATGTTGCCATATAAATAAATAACCTCCGAAGAGATTTTAGGCCGAACTTCTCTTCCAATTTGCGTCGTGCTCCTTTTTAATTTTTCTTACAATTTGGCGGGACGCGACCTACTTGTTTTATGCCGACTCCGAACGGCATCTGCAAGGCATATGAGTTTTCACTGAGAGCATTTCATGGCAGAAATACACTCGAAGTGCTTGCCGAACACTGCCGAGGGGCGACTCCTCTTAGAAAATTTTTCTTCTAATTGAAAAAGCTTGTTTCTAAAACTTTGACGTTGCTTTTCCCAGGGTGTGAACCCAGGGTCTTCGGTGTGGTAGGCGAAGCACGCTACCATCACACCACGGCGGCCGCCATATAAATACGTAAATATGTGAATACATAAATACGCATGCTTGCTAAATATACATACATATGAATATAGAAATGAAAATAGTAGTCACAAAACTGATTCTCAATTCTTTCGGTTGCAGCTCAGCTCATTCTCAATTTCTTCTCTCGCATGTAGTTGCCACACTTGATTGTTTCGAACAAAACTTGTATAAATGTTTGACATAACATTTTAAATAGAGAACTTGTAAGTTATAGAAAAGTAAAGAATCAAATCGCAGGAAGGTAACTCACCACTGGAGTAACTTTACATGTAATTCGGCAAGTTTTATTTTCGTAACACTTTAAGTTGAAACGATTCCAAAACAACTCAAACTTTTATTTTGTCGGAAACATCAACATTAAACAAGTAAGGAAGGTTAAGTACGGGTGTAACCGAACATTACATACTCAGTTGAGAGCTATGGTGACAACATAAGGGAAAATAACCATGTAGGAAAGTGAACCGAGGGAAACCCTGGAATGTGTTTGTATGACATGCGTATCAAATGAAAGGCATTAAAGAGTATTTTATGAGGGAGTGGGCCATAGTTCTATAGGTGGACGCCATTTAGGGATATAGCCATAAAGGTGGATCAGGGTTGACTCTAGAATGCGTTTGTACGATATGGGTATCAAATGAAAGGTGTTAATGAGTATTTTATAAGGGAGTAATCCTTAGTTCCATAGGTGGACGCCGTTTCGAGATATCGCCATAAAGGTGGACCAGAGTTGACCCTAGAATTTGTTTGTACAATATGGGTATCAAAAGAAAGGTGTTAATGAGTATTTTAAAAGGGAGTAATCCTTAGTTCCATAGATGGACGCCGTTTCGAGATATCGCCATAAAGGTGGACCAGGGGTGACCCTCGAATTTGTTTGTACAATATGGGCATCAAACCAAAGGTGTTAATGAGTATTTTAAAAGGGAGTGGGCCTTAGTTCTATAGATGGACGCCGTTTCGAAATATCGCCACAAAGGTGGACCAGGGGTGACTCTAGAATGTGTTTCTACGATATGGGTATCAAATTAAAGGTATTAATGAGGGTTTTAAAAGGGAGTTGTGGTTGTTGTATAGGTGGTCGCATTTTCGAGATATCGCCATAAAGGTGGACGAGGGGTGACCCTAGAATTTGTTTGTACAATATGGGTATCAAAAGAAAGGTGTTAATGAGTATTTTAAAAGGGAGTAATCCTTAGTTCCATAGGTGGACGCCGTTTCGAGATATCGCCATAAAGGTGGAGCAGGGGTGACCCTAGAATTTGTTTGTACAATATGGGTATCAAAAGAAAGGTGTTAATGAGTATTTTAAAAGGGCGTGGGGCTTAGTTCTATAGGTGGACGCCTTTTCGAGATATCGCCATAAAGGTGGACCAGGGGTGACTCTAGAATGAGTTTGTACGATATGGGTATCAAATTAAAGGTATTAATGAGAGTTTTAAAAGGGAGTGGTGGTAGTTGTATATGTGAAGGCGTTTTCCAGATATCGACCAAAATGTGGACCAGGGTGACCCAGAACATTATCTGTTGGATACCGCTAATTTATTTATATATGTAATACCTGCCAAGATTTTAAGGGTTTTTTATTTCGCCCTGCAGAACTTTTTCATTTTCTTCTACTTAATATGGTAGGTGTCACAACCATTTTATAAAGTTTTTTCTAAAGTTATATTTCGCGTCAATAAAACAATCCAATTACTTTACCATGTTTCATCCATTTTTTCGTATTTGGTATAGAATTATGGTATATTCTTCATTTTTCGTAATTTTCGATATCGAAAAAGTGGGCGTGGTCATAGTCGGATTTCGTTCATTTTTTATACCAAGATAAAGTGAGTTCAAGTAAGCACGTGAACTAAGTTCATTAAAGATATGTCGATTTTTGCTGAAGTTATCGTGTTAACGGCCATGCAGAAGAACAGACGGACGACTGTGTATAAAAACTGGGCGTGGCATCAACCGATTCCGCCCGTTTTCACAGAAAACAGTTAACGTCTAAAATCTATGCCCCTACCAAATTTCAAAAGGATTGGTTAATTTTTGTTCGACTTATGGCGTTAAAAGTATCCTAGACAAATTAAATGAAAAAGGGCGAAGCCACGCCCATTTTGAAATTTTCTTTTATTTTTGTATTTTGTTGCACCACATCATTACTGGAGTTGAATGTTGACATAATTTACTTATATACTGTAAAGATATTAAATTTTTTGTTAAAATTTTACTTTAAAAAAATTTTTTTTAAAAAGTGGGCGCGGTCCTTCTCCGATTTTGCTAGTTTTTATTAAGCGTACATATAGTAATAGGAGTAATGTTCCTGCCAAATTTCATCATGATATCTTCAACGACTGCCAAATTACAGCTTGCAAAAGTTTTAAATTACCTTCTTTTAAAAGTGGGCGGTGCCACGCCGATTGTCCAAAATTTTACTAATTTTCTATTCTGCGTCATAAGTTCAACTCATCTACCAAGTTTCGTCACTTTATCTGTCTTTTATAATGAATTATCGCACTTTTTCGATTTTTCGAAATTTTCGATATCGAAAAAGTGGGCGTGGTTATAGTCCGATATCGTTCATTTTAAATAGCGATCTGGGATGAGTGCTCAGGAACCTACATACCAAATTTCATCAAGATACCTCAAAATTTACTCAAGTTATCGTGTTAACGGACGGACGGACGGACATGGCTCAATCAAATTTTTTTTCGATCCTGATCATTTTGATATATGGAAGTCTATATCTATCTCGATTCCTTTATATATATACAGCCAACCGTTATCCAATCAAACTTAATATATTCTGTGAGCTCTGCTCAACTGAGTATAAAAAGGATGTTTTTTTATTATCTTATTAGATTCGTTCGCGTGAGTGAAAGTTCATAAAAACTTGAACAAAATGTTACTATCTTTGGAAAAATCCTGTTCGTTCAAACAAAACTTTTGCAACAAGAGGGCGCAATTTTGCATTTCGCTTGGACGAGAAGTTGCAAAATTGTACCCGATAAATAGGTGTCCCGGTATCTCATAATTTTTTGCACAGTAAATTCAAAAAAGGGTTTTTTCGTTTTGTATTGATAACTGAAAAACTAGTTTTTTATTGTTTTCCTATTTTGTGTGTTTTTTCGATTTGATGGTTTTCTTATTTTGGTTTTTTTTAAACGGTTTTATTTAGCTTGAGTTGACAGGTTGCACGGCCGTTGTGAACGAATCTTGTAATTAAAATTTAAGTAACTTCCCGATAAGCTACAAGCTTGAAACTTGGAATGTAGTTCAGAACCCGATGACAATGCAATAATAAGAAAAAAATCGCCGCTAGGTGGCGCAAGGATCGAGATATTCGCAAAATTCGCATTTGTGGTCCGATTTGGCTCATATTTGGAACACATAACACATGCAAGAATAGAAATCGAAAAATAACCGCTAGGTGGCGCATGGATCGAGATATTCACAAAAATCGTTATTGTGGCCTGATTTGGCTCATATTTGGAACACATAATACATGCAAGAATAGAAAGCGACCTATGATGCCCGATTTGGCTCATATTTGGAACAAATATTGCATACAGTTCGGTAGAAGTGACATCATAATATCTTGGAGTTGGAGGAGGGACAAGCATACGTGGCGTAAAATCGAGTAAAGTCTTTGGAAGGATTATGTATTGAGGACTTAGGTTGTAACAAATTGTCAGGAAGAGTCCTTGCAATAATGAGTCACTAAATGAACTAAATAGAATGAGAAATAATAGGCAATTAAATAAAGACTAAAAACCTGAAAACAAAATAATAAAAAAAAAAATTTTTAAGTTAAACGGTTTTATTGAAAACAATACTTACATTAAGTAGTAATAATACTTAAAGATAGAAAATAATTAGGTAGGTCCTAAGTACTAGTCATCACACTCCTCATCAGTCTAGGGCGTTGATCAGACAATTAAATAAAAGCGTTGGGCGCGTGAAATTTCCAAAAATGTGAGGCGTAACATAACCTGATTAAGGTTCAGTTGGTCTTGTATATGACTATCAATAGAAATTTGACGCATCCAACGCTTTTATTTAATTGTCTGATCAACGCCCTAGACTGATGAGGAGTGTGATCACTAGTACCTAGGACCTACCTAATTATTTTCTATCTTTAAGTATTATTACTACATACATTAATGTAAGTATTGTTTTCAATAAAATCGTTTAACTTAACACTTTGAGCCCCGCCTGCCCCACCGGTGGACATTTATGTTTTGACGATTTGGGGCAATGTGACCACCCATGAGCAAGGTGGATTTACATTATGGGACATCGTGACCACCCGTGGTCATAGGTCGTGTTTGATTTCCCGACATTGTGATTACGGGTGGAAACGTTCTGCATACATTTACCATTGAAATAAAAGTAGTTCGGTCCCAGGATGTAAACCTTTTTGACTTGGACTTTGTAATTTGGTCTGCCAAAGCCTAAAAAATAGAGAATTAAATTTAGGTACGAAAAATTCATTTTAAGATTTAAAAAGTAAAAAATATATTATATATTTTAGATAAATATATTTTATTTTGCTTGTAGAGCATTACAAAAAAAACTTTCTCGACGAAAACAAGTCCAATTCAATATAACTATTAAAAAAATTCATTTTAGGACTTAAAAAGTAAGATATATATTATATAAAAAAACAGATGAATATAACTATTCGAAAACTATTCAGAAAAAAAAATAAATTTAATAATGATTTATCTGTGGCTTTGAAAACACATTAAACGCATTGCTTCTTCACAATGCTCACAATGTGTGTCTTTGGGGATCTCTAGATATCGGTGGTCGCATCATATCAACATCAGGATTCACGCCTGTACACATCGGAGACTCAACAAACGTCAACCGATCTCCACCAACAGGCCCCCATATTCGACTATTTATCAAGCTTGCAAGAGGAACTTCTTCGTAAGATCTTCATTCAAGTCCATTGCTATATCTTCAACATTATCGTCGAAATCTTCATCAGATTCTGAATCAGAACTTTCAGAATCTGGCTCAAAGTCATTATCAAAACATGAATCATCTGAAAATCCTGTAACTTCGTATACACTCGATTTTTCGAGCTCGGCAGCAATGTCATCAGGTGTTAAAAGTTTTCAAGACATCTTAAATTAAATCTGTAAATCAAATAAATGAAAAAATATAAAAATAAAAATGATAAATACATAAAAATATAAAATTAGAGTATGCCCACTGGTGGCCACTTGGGCCCAATATGTATTTTGACATTCTGGGACAACATGACCACCGGTGGTTACAAACAAAAAAAAAAAAAAAAAGAGGAAACAAACCACAAAAATACCATTGGTTTATCAAAAATAAATATCACAAGGTCACCCGAATTGCAAAAAATCAATAAAACTAAGTAAACAAATTTTTGTCCCAGCTTTTCAACTAAAGCACAACCATTCGTCAGCACGCTACCATTGTTCGACCCAAATCCGAGGTCTTTACTATCGAAAATCGATAAGCCAGGCTTCTCTTCGGATTTTCTGATAAACAACGTTAATACTGAGCCTTATTAGCCATTGCAGAGTGTGTGTCATGTAACTGGTGACTCCACAAAGCGGGTTTGTGGGCTACATATGAAAACAACAAGATGGTATACGTGACAGCTTTGGAATTATGCTACCCGTACCCCTCTTCCCAGTATGATTTCGACAATATATTTCCACCTGACTCAAAATAAGGTGAGGTTCTCCTCAAGAAGATGGTGTCAGTTCAAGCACAAGGTTGTTGTTTTAAGAACTGGCCGTTCGTTTTTCAAGAACCTAAAAGTAAGAACATGAAAAGCTTGAATTGAGTCCCGTGGCGCTGGATTCTAGAACGGCGTTTTTTCTGAGTGTACTTGCAGTTTGGAAATATTTCTTTTTGTTCGGTGAAGGGCAAAGGAAAGGGAGCTTGAGAGAGATGGATACAGAAAAAACGAGAGGAAAGAGTTGAATAAGAAGGAGAGGAAGAAAGAGAATGGAAGGAATAGGAGAAGGAATAGAGTAAGAGGAATAAGGGATACAATTCTTTTAAAATTCATGCAGATAAAACAAAGTTTGGTCAGAACAATAGGCGTGATTACATTGAATACGGCGGCTAGAGACCACAACCTCAAAAATTCAAAGTTTGACGACAACCGTAACCAAGCTTTGGCTACTTGATTACTTTGTACACGGCAGCCAAAAATATAAATTATAGCAAACGGTGGCGAAAATAATGGCCCTCATAAGAACAGGTGTAAAAATAATTTGACGAATGTCGCTTTGCAGCCGCTGTGGTAAATGTATTCAGGCCTTAGGTCTTATTATACTTATACAAACATGTACTCGATTAAAAGCCTACAAATACATTCAAAGCATCTATGAAATTCTGTTTATTATTCGTCTGCTGACTTATTAATCTTTTTTGTGTTTTTTACATTTTTTTTGTCTTCATTAGAAAAAAAATTGTCAATGAACAAAATTTAAAACAAACAATAAGTTGTTTTACATTTTTGTGCCATACAATTTTAGTCTTCTTTTTTTGCAAATGATCGTAATTAGTTGAGTTTTATTCATTGTTGAATATTTTCAAATCGATTTTGTTTTAATTCGGAGTCGAGCTTCTTTGTAGATATTATTTTCGGTTGATTTACTGATCAGCAAAGCACGTAAATTATTTTTGATCGTGCAAGCTAATCAATTTTTTTAAATTAATGAAATCATACGTTAAGCATCTTTACTTTTAATTACGTACTGTTTTTTCGGCGTTGATTTTTTAACAAATTTTTTTTAATTTTATTTAAGGTATTTGTTTAGATTATTTTTAGCTCAATACTGAATTTGAGGTTTTTACGTTAATTTTTATTTACTGGAATGTTAATTAGTAGAATTTCAACGACCTATTTTTTTCTGGTTTCATGGAAAGATTAAATGCTTTATGCACTTACTAGGATATTGTAGAGAATTCTGGGGATTTCTGATATTTATGCATCTTCTGCAAACGTTCTAATCGCTAAACTGTTGAATAAATCACTCCAATATTCAGTATTGCAAACTGTTGTTTATTTAGATAACTTTGGGAGTAGTACTTCACAATTATACTTCACAACCAATAACGTGTTTAAATCAAAACTGATTACTAACTCCTCAGCTTGCGCTGCTTTTATACTCTCGGTTGTCTCGTTCACCCATTTCTCCTAAGGTCTAGTCATTTCGCGAGAGTTCGAGAACAATTGTATCTCATGCTTGGTTAACAGCTATATACATATATATATGTAGTTTATGCATATGCGTGTGTATATGTGAGTAACTACTTCAGCTGATGACCACATGTGTGTGTGTGAGATATCTCTTCGTTGCCTTGTATGTATGTGTGTAAGTGATGATTGATGTATTCATGTACACAAGTGTGACTTGTTTTAATGTTTTGCTGTTGTGATTATTCAGTGATGCTAATATTCGCCACAATATTTAGGCCACACTGCGAGACCCTTCGACTGTGGGACTCACTTTTTCCACGAAGGGCTCGCCAATTGAACCTAATCTCAATCGGTACGCGCAATTCCCAGTACCTGAGACCGCGCTAAGCATTACTTTAAGTACGGTTGCGAGCTACGTGCGCTCTATGGCTAACCTCACGCTAATAGACTAGGCATCCATCTTTTCGTTTGCAGAGAAGTACATGCCTCACATATATATTATTGATGACATTGCCCGGAAATAGATCGCCAAGTATCTTTTCAAACATCCTTCACTATTCGGCGAAGTGCTGGCATTCGAAGAATGTCTGGCGTACATCGTCGAATTTTCTATAGTACAGGAAGTTCGTTTTTTTCAACCTTGCCTAGTCTGTGGAGATTTTTTCTCGGTGTGGTCGCTTCAACCATGAGTTAAGTGCAGGATTTAGTTCCCTACTACACTTTCCTACGTTGCTGTTGCTACACAGTTTTTGCCAACGTCGAATAGATTCCTCTCGTATTTCAACAGCAGCTTTACTCGCTTCCACTCCACTGGCGTATATTACGTCCTCAGTGAAAATATATATCGGCATGGTGCCCACAGCGACAAGGACAGCCGAGACCGTGTGGTAAGCCGAAGTTATTTGCAGCGTCACTCTGTGTTGGACCGAGGTAAGGGCGGCTCAGTTCTTCCGGTATTTTATTTCGCCCGTTACGATTTCTGCACTTTATAACAGTACAGAATCCGGAATTGATGCAAGCAGCTACTTTCTGCATGGCTTTGGACCGGCTGAGTTTGCCATTAATCTACTAAGGTCTGCTATTGTGTGAGCAGCCCTTAAACACCTTTTGGGATACGCTGCGAGTAGATGAGCTTACTGTCTACCTTACGCCCAGATATCTCGTTAAAGTGCGCGTTTATATTTGCTGGTCCCCAACCGTCATATTCTTGATAGTGGGAGTCCGGCCCTTTTTGTGTATGACGATCTTCGTTTTCGCTGCTGCCAGCTGGAGACCGTCAGCCTTTTTACACTGTCATGTGCAGTGTTTAATTTCAGCTGTGCCAGCTAGCAGCTGCGTGCTGTTATCACATCAGTCACTTGATCTGCGGAAGCAACGAAAACGGTGCATTCTGGTTTGTCCAATCAAAGAAGAATGTCGTAAATAATTTTCCAGATAGCGGGACTTAGTACCCTGGCCAGCTCCGCCTGTCATTTTTTCCATTTCTTTGATCGTGAGTGGTTTCATATATTAAATACCAGTCTCTCGATATCTTAAGGTTTCTAGCAAATGTTGCGGTACATGGTTGAGTTAAAAGCGATTTTGAAGCGCAGCGTGATCAGCAAGACTATCGGATTGCTGTGTGGCATGCTGTCTCGGCTTTCTTGGCTGCACCTCAAGCTTCTGCTATGACATCTTTTGCGCAGATCCCCTCCGGAAACCATGCTTTGGAAACAATCAGTTGTTGTTTGTTGTCCACTTGAATTGATTTCTTTAACAGCAATGATAAGATGATTAATATATTTGCTTTTTATTTCATTTATAATGTAATGTTTTTTTAAACAAAAATTGTAATTCAGTAGCTCATTATTTTATCAAAGAACTTCATTAAGCTCGCATTCATGGGAAAATTTTTTATCCATTTCAAGTTGCCCATAAACTTCACCCACATACGATAATGTTTTCGTTAATGAGGACAATTTAATTTCTTGAAGAAAAAATTAAAATTAATATAAAACTAGCCGGACCCGTGCACATCTTGCGCAACAAATATAAAAGTCTCATATCAAATATCAACAGGAAATCGGCTGTTCTATCAATCAACCATCTATTAATAAAAACTCTTCTCTCTCTTCTTTGTGTGCTCAAAATCGTTTATTTTGAACAAAAGCACTACGACCAATAATGCCCAAAGCTCGCTAATAGCCCGATTCTCCATCTTTGCAAGCAAAACTTTATTTATAGATTTGGATTCCAAGTAAGGGCGAAAAAGGGACCTGCACATAAAAACAGCAATTAGAAATAATATATAAAATGCAATAACAATCCTGCAGGAAATCAAAATAGTTGTAAGTCTAGTAATAGTTCGAATTTTGTCACTTCGCATTGCTTTCAAATAACATGATGACCTAAAAAGTGACAACGGCCAACCTGTACGGACTTTTCGTATTTGAACAGCTGCAGGACCCAGACATCTTCTCCCTAATCCCTACCCCCAACAAGACATAATATAATATTGCACACGACTCAAAAAAAAAACACCCATCGACTTACCCATTGACATCCATACTTACTCCAGAGCTTCGACGCCCATCACCTTGCAGCACATGTAGATGTTTTGGCTGCTCTAGACCCACCCAACCATGGCCGTTAAGGTGGTTAAAAAGGCCCCAATAAACCCACTCTCACTATCCTTTATCTGACCAAACTAATAGATTTAAGTACTCATGTAAACAATATTTTTATTACAATTCAAAGCATGATTAACCTTAACATTAGAAGTACAGATAAGAAGCTAAAAGCTATCTTATAAGTTGTACAAACTACGAATTCAGAATTTAGAAAAAAAAAATTACATTACTTAACTTCTAACAATTTTTGTTTGGGGGTACTTAAATGCAAATCCCTAACCTACCTCAACAGCTGATCTGTATTTTTATATGGTCATTGAACTATCCTTTTCAAGAGGAACGAAAATCATATGTACAGGTTACATATTCATACACATACAAACTAATATTTTTGTAGCTGGGATTGATGACTTTGTCACCAAAAGAAAATGGGTGGAAAAAGAGAAAAAAAACCCCACTTGCTGATCACTACCTTTGGCAATCGCAACTAGAGAAAAAAAACTCATCCATATGTACATATGTATGTATATATGTATGCATATACAGGTTCTCACTCAAATCATTCCAGTCAAATGAGAGTATTAGATAAAATAACCAGAGCTATGCACACTATCGTCAGATGTATAACCGCACGTATGTAAATATATGCATAAATATGTACATAAATCAAAGCGAATTAATATTTTATTTGCTTACATAAAAAACAAGTAAGGAAGGTTAAGTTCGGGTGCAACCGAACATTACATACTCAGTTGAGAGCTATGGTGACAACATAAGGGAAAATAACCATGTAGGAAAATTAACCGAGGGAAACCCTGGAATGTGTTTGTATGACATGTGTATCAAATGAAAGGCATTAAAGAGTATTTTATGAGGGAGTGGGCCATAGTTCTATAGGTGGACGCCATTTAGGGATATAGCCATAAAGGTGGATCAGGGTTGACTCTAGAATGCGTTTGTACGATATGGGTATCAAATGAAAGGTGTTAATGAGTATTTTAAAAGGGCGTGGACCTAAGTTCTTTAGATGGACGCCTTTTCGAGATATCGCCGTAAAGATGGACCAGGGGTGACTCTAGAATGCGTTTGTACGATATGGGTATCAAATGAAAGGTGTTAATGAGCATTTTAAAAGGGAGTAATCCTTAGTTCCATAGGTGGACGCCGTTTCGAGATATCGCCATAAAGGTGGACCAGGGGTGACCCTAGAATTTGTTTGCACAATATGGGCATCAAACGAAAGGTGTTAATGAGTATTTTAAAAGGGAGTGAGCCTTAGTTCTATAGGTGGACGCCTTTTCGAGATATCGCCATAAAGATGGACCAGGTGTGACTCTAGAATGCGTTTGTACGATATGGGTATGAAATGAGAGGTGTTAATGAGTATTTTAAAAGGTAGTAATCCTTAGTTCCATATGTGGACGCCGTTTCGAGATATCGCCATAAACTTGGGCCAGGGGTGACTCTAGAATTTGTTTGTGCAATATGGGTATCAAACGAAAGGAGTTAATGAGTATTTTCAGAGGGAGTGGGCCTTTCTGGACCAGGGGTGACTTTAGACTTTGTTTGTACGATATGGGTATCAAATGAAAGGTGTTAATGAGTATTTTTAAAAGGGAGTGGGCCTTCGTTCTATAGGTGTTCACCTTTTCGAAATATCGCCATAAAGGTGGACCAGGGGTGACTCTAGAATGAGTTTGTACGATATGGGTATCAAATTAAAGGTATTAATGAGAGTTTTAAAAGGGAGTGGTGGTAGTTGTATATGTGAAGGCGTTTTCCAGATATCGACCAAAATGTGGACTAGGGTGACCCAGAACATCATCTGTTGGATACCGCTAATTTATTTATATATGTAATACCTGCCAAGATTTTAAGGGTTTTTTTATTTCGCCCTGCAGAACTTTTTCATTTTCTTCTACTTAATATGGTAGGTGTCACAACCATTTTATAAAGTTTTTTCTAAAGTTATAATTCGCGTCAATAAAAGAATCCAATTACCTTAACATATTTCATCCCTTTTTTCGTATTTGGTATAGAATTATGGCATTTTTTTCATTTTTCGTAATTTTCGATATCGAAAAAGTGGGCGTGGTCATAGTCGGATTTCGTTCATTTTTCATACCAAGATAAAGTGAGTTCAGATAAGTACGTGAACTGAGTTTAGTAAAGATATATCGATTTTTGCTCAAGTTATCGTGTTAACGGCCATGCGGAAGGACAGACGGATGACTGTGTATAAAAACTGGGCGTGACATCAACCGATTTCGCCCATTTTCACAGTAAACAGTTAACGCCATAAAAGCTATGCCCCTACCAAATTTCAAAAGGATTGGTTAATTTTTGTTCGACTTATGGCGTTAAAAGTATCCTAGACAAATTAAATGAAAAAGGGCGGAGCCACGCCCATTTTTAAATTTTCTTTTATTTTTGTATTTTTTTGCACCATATCATTACTGGATTTGAATCTTGACATAATTTACTTATATACTGTAAAGATATTAAATTTTTTGTTAAAATTTTACTTAAAAAAAATTTTTTTTTTTTAAAGTGGGCGTGGTCCCTCTCCGATTTTGCTAATTTTTATTAAGCGTACATATAGTAATAAGAGTAACGTTCCTGCCAAATTTCATCATGATATCTTCAACGACTGCCAAATTACAGCTTGCAAAACTTTTAAATTACCTTCTTTTAAAAGTGGGCGGTGCTACGCCCATTGTCCAAAATTTTACTAATTTTCTGTTTTGCGTCATAAGTTCAACTCATCTACCAAGTTTCGTCGCTTTATCGGTCTTTTGTAATGAATTATCGCACTTTTTCGGTTTATCGAAATTTTCGATATCGAAAAAGTGGGCGTGGTTATAGTCCGATATCGTTCATTTTAAATAGCGATCTGAGATGAGTGCTCAGGAACCTACATACCAAATTTCATCAAGATACATCAAAATTACTCAAGTTATCGTGTTAACGGACGGACGGACGGACGGACGGACGGACGGACATGGCTCAATCAAATTTTTTTTCGATCCTGATTATTTTGATATATGGAAGTCTATATCTATCTCGATTCCTTTATATATGTACAACCAACCGTTATCCAATCAAACTTAATATACTCTGTGAGCTCTGCTCAACTGAGTATAAAAAACATAATAACCATGTTACTTGCATGTGGAGCATTTCGACGTAGCGTTGAGGCCTCCTCGCTGTGACGTAGTGCTGAAAATGAATGCGTTATCTCGCCTAACTCCCTAATAATTCCTGCTTCGAGCAACTAATTATTACTTTATTTTAAATCAAATAGTGTTTCTTTTTATGTATTCCTTCCTTATATGACGAAAGATCGCAACATAACGAAGAGATTAAAACAAAAAACCATATTTATCCTAGGGAAACTTCGAATCGTTTCGTAGCTATTTTTATTTACGCCACTGTAAGTATTTATTTGAGTGAGCGCCGAGTGAGTGAAAAAAAAACTCGAAGCGCTAAACAACTCAAAGTTTAAAACCGAAATATTTATATGAGAAGGAAGCAAAAAACAAAAACTTCGATTTCTCAGACTTTAATAATAAATATGTATGTACATGGGTATGTAACCTATCGGAATTCCGCCAACCCAGAGAAAAGACAAAAAAAATCAACAAAAACAATAAAGATATTGTGTGAGGGAGGTTAGTGAGTACATTTGTACCAAAAGAAGTCAAAAAGAATTAAAGTTGAAAAAGAAGAAGAATTCTTCATGATTTTAATATCGCTAACTTAATTAGTTCGTGTATAAAATTCAATCCAAAATTTCTTTAAATAGCCGTGTTTTTTTTACAGGTAAACGTCTATACGCTTAAACTTTATATGGACTGCTAAGCGTCAAACTTTAAATACACCTCTGAAATTGCTGCGCATAAAATGTGTACTATTAAATTTCAATACGCATTATACGCAGATGTAACTGAAATATGTGTTTTTGTTTCACCCTCTACACTAATTCTATGTATTCTATGTGTGTCCACAATTCATCGCAACTGATTTAGCTATATGTTATACCCTATGGCCATCAGAGGGTTGTGTCTCCGCTTTTCGGTACACCCTGTGGCTGTAGCTAGTTATTTAACCACTGCCGCTAGATGGGTCTCCTAAGCATTATCTAAGCGAGGATAGGCGTTTTTTTTTTCACGCGCAAACGTAAACGTATACGCGTGTGTTAAAAAACACGGATAATATGTGGCACAATGGGTGCTTCATTAAGTTTAACTTTTTAATTTAAGTTTAGAATTTACAATAATATCTATATATATATAATAATATTTATAAATTTTTCTTTAAGTTTTTTTTTTTTTAGTTATTGTGTTTTAGGTTTATGCATGCATATATACGCTTATGCATACACACTTCTTTCAGACATACTCTAGCTAAAAAAATTTCCTTATTACTTTGTTGGAATATTGGAACCGAACATATGCGAGCTAAGGTTTGCAACCCATTTAAAAAATCCTACCCAAATACTTTAAATATATAGATATCTATACATAATTTAATATCGGCGAAACTATACAGCTGGGATACGGCTCCTGGTGGTCAAGCGGCGATAACTGGCCTCGTGGCATGCACCTTGGATGGGTCTCTTGATCTTGGTGTGTCGGCCTTAGCGTGGGATCAGTGGAGATAACTTTATGTAGCGAAACTGATTGTAAATTACGCGTAGGTATACTTTTTAAACTTTACTTGCGGTCTTAAATAAACTTTGCGTACGCGGGCAGATAGAATTAATTAGAAAGCACACTTGTGTGCGCATATGTATATGGAAAAAAAACCAAATTCGCCTAATCTCCACTGATCTTACCTCCTCGATATCTCGTTCAGAAAGAAGGAAAAAACATGTTTCCTTCCTGAAGTCTAAGTAGCTAAGCTATTTTCTGACAGCTATCAGTCAGCTGTTTTTGAAGTGCTATCAAATGTATAAAAGGAAATGTTCTGATCGTGGGGTGATGATTTACTTTCTTGCACCGGAATGTATACACCGGAAGTGAAAAGTACTCAAACACATACCCGAAATGATTTTAGATATAAAATTATATTAAATGGATGAATTGTAACTTTGCCAGGTACGCCAGTACAAGGTAAGAAATTGATTTCCTCTCCTCAGCAAGAAGTTGAATCGGTATGGTTACCACAAGAACAAAGGTGAAAATCGTGCGGTAAACTGAGGCAATTCGTGGCGCTCCTCTATATCGGACCGCATAATAGCTGATTGGCGCTTCTAGAATTCATTGAATAAGCCCAAATTTATGCACCATACAAAATTATAGAGCTCGAAACTGATGCAAGCACCTTTCTCATAATAGCCTTAGCCGCCTATGTTTTCCATTAATGGACTTAAACCACTTTCGATTCGTGTTAAATGAGGTTACACTGAAATCACAGCCCTGGATCTGTAAAAATCCCGAGTCGCTCGGGTACATAGTACAACCTGCTACAGTGATCGTGTGGAGCGACACTGCTCCAGCTTTTTAAAGTTTTTTCTTCATAAACAAATTTTAAAAGCAGCAGATATTCCAAACATCTTTTGATACTTGCCCCTATTTCAAGCGATTTATTGAGTTTTGAAAGAAATTAAGTAATTATTGGTGTACTGCTAGGCTAGGCTCGGCTCAGCTATGTACTTCAACCAAAAATAAATTGCTTAGCTACGGTATGGTTCTCACTAGGCGTTATGCTATGGCGTCAATAACAGAATGCATTGATTTCCTTCCATAAGTTTGATTGCATCCGCTCTGCCGTGATAGGACAAAAACATTTAACTTGGACTTAAGTTTTACGAAATTATAACACATAATTTTTTCTTTTCTTTCATACATTTAAATTTGTTTGTGCTTTAACAAAAGCATGTAACTTCAGATATTTTTAAAATGACGAAATTTCAGAGTCCATCACAGATTGGGCCATGAAACTTTTGGTATAGCAAGGGTATTGGAGAATTGGTCTGTGGTAATTTTTTGGCCAAAAATGCAATATGTGCAGCAATAACAGGGATTCTTTAAAAGTTGCTTGCTTTTGTCGTGAAGCCCATTTTAAGGGTTTCATCCATTTTAAGTTACGTTGTTGTATTTTGGTTTGAGTTAAAGGTACTTAGAAATAAGAGAGAAAAAACGGCTTGAAATCCTTAATAGATTTTTTGCTCGGGATTCCGCTAATGCAGACCAATTTAAAAGCGCGTAAGTAAGAGTTACGTGTTTCTGTTCTATACGGAGTTTGCCAGGGCCATAAAGTACTTATTCCGAATTTTTTTTATTTTTTCCATGGTCTGTCTATTCATTAACGAGGAAAGTTTGAGGCTAAGAATAAACAATTAAAAATATTTTTTTGTAAATCGCAATTTTAAACATTTATTTGTTGATAACACAAAAAGAAATATCGTCATTTCGACTGCTGATTGAAATATCACCATATCTCAGCTACCGTTTTGAGAAACCTCTATCTTAGAATAATTTCTATATGATTTGACGTGAGCTGCAGCGTGTATGAAATGAGTTCCGAAATGGGGCGTTCAGCCGAGTTTTGGTGATTTTCCACTCAGTAGTCGATTTATATCAACACCCTGCAATTAAGGCGATGCCATCTCATTGTTTAAAAATGCTATAACTTCTGGATTATTAAAGTTTGTAAAAATAACCGGGTAACGGGGGTTCATACAACCCGGATTATGTGATACCACCGCACAAAATCGTCTATCCACAATGCCCGGTGCCCCAGAGTCTTCATTGCACGCATTGGATGTAGTATGAGAAGCACAAATCATTGTTTGTGTATAAACTTTTCCTTGCCTTCTATAACCCTCAAAACAATCAATTTGTCGCAATGGAGACAACTCAGTAGTTTGGAGCGTATTGGAAGTCATCCCATTTTCTGCAGTTGTCCAGCCCCATCCACTAACTCGTATTGGTCCGCACGTTCCAAATGAACCACGGGAAATTGGTATTGTTTGTACTGTGTCACACAAATTAAACAATCCACGCACTTTTATCACAGCAATATCCATATGTTTTGTTACGGGATCATGTGTGGATAAACTACATCCTCCACTTCGCGAACTTGTGCAAGTCTACGTATATGATATAATTCCGTTAGACCAGCTGCAATAGCGAACAGGTTCCAACATAAACCTGCTACGCAATTTGCAGCTGTTACCACCTTCTCTCTAGTGACTAGTGTACCAACACAATGATTTCTCCTGTCATAATGTATGGACACCAAATAAGGACTACTCCGTATATTCCAATAGCCGCCTCCTACTATGCGATATTCAGAATTCGAAAAATTCAAGAGGCAGTTAAGTATGACGAACAAGAGCGTGAAGTAGTTGCTTAAATTCATTTTCGTTTAAGACTATTTCCACCGATTTTTAAATATAAAGTACATCAAGATCAATTTTGTGAACGCTATTTATACAAAATTGGGTAGTGTGAATAAAAAATAAGCAGACACGTTTCCTTCTAGATTCCAGTATTTTGATCAATAGAAACACTTCAACATTGGAGAATGGAAATTTTTTATTTTTTTCACTCAACCCATTTAAGCTTGAGACAATGTTTGGTTAGAAGTGCCTAATTAAAAATTCAATGCCCTTAATGATGAAAAATACAAAATATTTATACAGCTTTTTAAATTAAATATAGACATTTCTTATTATTATATTAGCTTTATATTTTTACGAAAATAACAAAGCGTGCACTTAATTAGTTTCATTTGTTTCCAAACTACTAATATGTTCCAGATTGTTCTTGATTGAAAAACAACAAGACCGCGGGCGCTGATGGATTGCCTGCGGAGCTATTCAAATATGGCGGCGATTAATTGGTAAGGCGTATGCATCAGCTTTTTGGCAAAATATGGTCGGACGAGTGCATGCTAAGTGTTCTTCGCCCAGTCCACAAGAAAGGGGATACTGCGCCAAATATCGCTTATAAGTAAGGTTCTATCAAGTGTATTGTGCGAAAGTTTGAAGCCCACCGTGAATCGGCTGATTAGATCTTATCAGTGCAGCTTCAGACCTGGTACCATCTGCCATCGACCAGATTTTCATAATACGCCAAATCTTGGAAAAAACTCGCGAAAAAAGAATCGACACACATCAGCTCTTGGTCGAGTTTAAAGCTACCTTCGACAGCACGAAATGCCTATATGCTGCTATGTCTGAATTTGGTTTTCCCGCAAAAGGTATACGGCTGTGCAAAATGACGTTGAGCAACAAAAACATATTCTTGTTGAACTTTTATTTTAAAATTTTGAAATAGAAATTGTAAAAATATTTATTATAAATAAAAATATAAAGGTGGAGCGCAATTAATTGACTTTATATTCCTGCCAATTTTCAATCCAAGTAATGCGCGTTCCAAGTGAGTATGCGGTTTCCTTACTCGAAAAATGATTGCTTTCACCTCATATTTATACTTGCATTAGTTTGAGCATAAGTAGAAGGTAAGGTTTGAAATTCCACGCATATACCTTTAAGAATATTATTCATATATTCATATCTTTATTAAGTCAATAGACTTTACTGACAAGATATACAATATTATTATAATTTAACTTAAAACTAATTAACAATGAGTTCAAGGAACAGTTGTATTTGCTCGGTAGTAAGCCCAATCCGTAACTTAAACAAAGGTCTTAACATCGTAAAGTCAAGATACAGGCTTCTAGAGAGCCGATTAAACTCTTCAAACTCTCTAACGAGAGGTGCAAAATTAAGATAATTAGATCTCCGAACTACAATGTTAAATATATTATAAGAACGAAGAGTTCTATTGGGAACATTGAAACAAATTTGTCCAAGAAGAGCTGGGAAGTCAATTATAACAGCAATAATATCGAAGATAAACATTAAGTTTGAACAGAACGTATGGCTTCGAGCGGCAAAATGTTGATAAGCATGCACCTAGCAATATAAGAAGGCAAGGTATTATCAAAATAGAGAAGTTGAAGAAGATCGATTTAGTTTGCGTTGAACCCTTTCAATTCTCGCATTGTTTGTGGATTTGATTCCAAACGACAGATCCATACTCTAATTTAGATTGCACTAAAGAACTAGACAAAATTTTCCTTGTATATGGGTCCTTAGAGTTCTTTGTGTACCGCCTTAAAAAAGCTAAATTAGCATAAGCTATCGGTATGATATAGTTAACATGGTTAACAAAAGTGAAAGAAGAGTAAAAAATTATACCAAAATCACGAAATTCATTAACCGAAACAAGAGCTATACTTGAGATATAGCATGTTTCCGAAAGCGCACTGATGGATTTTGAAAAAGTCATATGGCAGCATTTACTTATATTAAGGCGCAGATTATTATGGCGAGCCCAGGCATTAAGAGAATTTAAATCATTCTGCAAGAGCAATGTATCTGATGGACATGTTATCATTTTATACAGTTTTAAGTCATCTGCATAAAGTAAGTATTTTGAGTGTTTTAAACGTAAACCTACGTCATTGATCAAGGGCGTATCCAGCCTTTCACAAAGGGGGGTAGGGCAATTTTTTTTTTTAATTTCAGATTCATATATAGCGTATTTATAAGTATAAAGGGTAATGACGTATAGGTAAAAGCGAAGCCTGCTTTATAGACCCAGCTGTGGGTTCTAGCAGTCCGTTAAAATTTTTATTTATTTATCAAGAGCTCCCTAAAATATTTACCATGTCTAGGATTTGGTAATTAAAAATTTGGTTGAATTAGATAGATTAATTTAATAGTCAGTACAAGGTGTAATTACTTTAGAAATGTGATCACCCAAGTGAGTTTCAGAACCAACCAAATTGTATTTTTCCTAATACTTTGTTTAGTTACATAGATGTATTTTAAATTGCATTACTCATACTCTGAGTATTAGAAAACCTGCTAAGTAAGTATAATTCTTCGAGGATTTATTGTAAATTCATCTAAAATTAGATATTTGAACTCCGTATCATTTTCCGCTACCAATTTTCTGTGAGCGCATACATTAACCTTTGAAAAAAAAAAAACAAATACAATAAATATATTAAAAAAAAAAACTTTGTTTACCATTAAGGCGAGATTCTGCCATTGTTGTTCTCAACCACGCCATTACCCTCCTTAGAGTGCTGAAGGAGCGTTCCACAGTTGCGGTTTTGCAGGGCATTACCAGCAGAATTTCAAGTGCTTCTCTTATTTTTGGATGGAATGCTGTCTTCTCGAAGGCACATACAAGATCTGTTGGTCCCTGATTTTGGCAAACCCTGTACCACAATTCCATTTCATTATCAATACCATATAAATCAGGCCCATAGCCAGACCTAACCAACTGTACGCGCAAACACTATCGAAGGACGGGCAGGATTAAATGTTTGCAAAAACAAATAATTAAATGAATAATTGGTTAAAATTATTTGTATAATACATTTTTTATAATAAATTATTTTATTATATAATTAAATAGTTATAAATAAAATAAATAAGAAAACTCAATTTTCAATAAACGCTTAAAAGAAACATACAAAATCTATTGTTAAGAATAGATACTTAGTACAAAGACAGTTTACGATTTTTGTTATTATTAAATTTTCGGAGAATCATATCGATATTAATTGCACGTGTGCGATGTCCTTCAAAAGCTAAGTAGACGAGATCAGCCATGCGGGCATGGGTCATGGACAGGCGTTGCGGCCTATTAATTGCGGTCAGTGCCGAAAACGCTGATTCGCAAGTTGCTGTACTACACCCAAATGTCTCAACAGCTGCCATCAGCTCGAACGTATCACTGAAAGCTTCACGAAATTTGAAAAGTGCCTCCAATTTTGTTCCATCGTCAGCCTGTTCATTTCGATTCTTGAAAAAGTTTTAAACGACTGTCAATTCTTCTTCACTGGGAACTTTCAAACCTGTAAACATGTGAATTTATAAGTGCTAGTAAAATAGAAGGGACACATTTTGTGTTGATGGTAAATGTTTCGAATTACCTAGTTCTCTAAAGCTATTCAAATCGTCCGTTTTGAATTCGCTAATGTTGGAAATCGCAGTAACTAGCTCTTGATTCTCTGAGAAGCGTCGCTTGATTTCGTTTTTTATAGATCAAAGACAATTTTCAGAAAAGCGCTTATAAAGTTAATATTCTTAAATGAAATCCGGCGATCTCATTTTGGTATCCGGCGAATACAATCGTACGTCCCCTAGTAATAACCCACCTTCGTCCTAACTCAACTTCGGTTGTTGCCATAGATATGAAGATTTTTGACGATTTTTTGGGCGGCGTCTGACGACTTCGAAAAAAAATATATGGCAGCGCTGGTGACGTTATTCATAAGCCTTTTCACTGCAAGTCTGGTGGCATTACACAGTTTTGGTTGATTAATGTTGCGAAGCACTATCACAGGTACCCCAATTTTGAGCTCTTAATTATGTATGGGCAGTCCTGGCACATCGAGTGAATTTAGAAATTCTGTTGGATAGTTCACAACACCTTCCTGATGGAAGTCTACTGACTTGTATGATACCAAGTCTCCAATTATTTGCGACTGAATATTTGCATTCATTTCGTTGACATCTTTATTTTTTCCTACAAAATAGCTCTTTCACTTAACAAAGCATGATTTTTGTACTGCTCTCTTAAATTGGGAAAGACCTTCACAATCAATTGTTCTTTGCTTTCAGTAAATTGGCAAAAGCTTTGGGGTAATGTTATCAATCCCATATTGTCAGCATGAATTTTACCATCTCCAATAGCTGGCAATTGTTTGGAAAATGAGGCAGCTGTTGGTTCCCCTTGCAGTTGAACACGAATATTCGTTCAAGTTTAATTGTTTTTACAAACCTCTACAAATTGGAAGATTTCAAAGATGCATTTAGTTCATCAGCAGCAGTAGATTTTGGGATAACTGGCAATGTCTGCCGAAATTCACCGGCTAACAATACCAACGCTTCCAATGACTTCTTATGAGCCATGGTACATTCGTCCCATACAATTAAGGTACGTTGTTGCAATACCTTTGCCATTCCGGACGTCTTTGAAATGTTACATGTCGAATGATCAATAAGTTGAACATTTAAAGGCAACTTAAGTGCAGAATGCGCCGTTCGACCGCCACTCAACAAAGTAGCTGCGATTCCAGAGGACGCTAGTGCTAATACCATTCTATTTTGTAATCGTAAAGCAGCCAACCGTGATGTGATGGTGGGTTTGAAGAGTTTAATCGGATCTTTAGAAGTCTGTATCTTGACTTTAAGATGTCAAGACCTTTGTTTAAGTTACTGATTGAGTTTTACTACCGAGCAAATACAACTCGGCGGCCACCGTAGTTTGATGGTAGCGTGCTCCGCCTACCACAACGTATGCCCTGGGTTCACACCCCGGGCAAAGCAACATCAAAATTTTAGAAGTAAGGTTTTTCAATTAGAAGAAATTTTTTCTAAGCGGGGTCGCCCCGTGTGTTTGGCAAGCGCACCGGGTGTATTTCTGCCATAAAAGCTCTCAGTGAAAACTCATTTGCCTCGCAGATGCCGTTCGGAGTCGGCATAAAACATGTAGGTCTCGTCCGGCCAGTTTGTAGGGAAAATCAAGAGGAGCACGAGGCAAATTGGAAGAGAAGCTCGGCCTTAGATCTCTTCGGAGGTTATCGCGCCTTACACATATTTTTTTATAAAGCAGCCAAAAGCAAAGACATTAAAAATGTTTTTCCAGTTCCTCCAGGAGTTTGCTCTGCATTTAGCTTTTGAATATTTGCATGAAGAAATGTTGCCAATTCATTGGTATCGAAATTTCGTTCGCGTTCCACTTCTTGATCTAATAAACCATCCATTGGTCGATTGGGCGAGGCCATACCAAGTTGTTCCAATGCTTTATTAGCCATCGAAAAACACTTATCTTCAATTAAAACCAATGCTTCATTATATATTTCGCGACAAGTTCTAAATTGTTACGAACACGGGTTTGTCTAGAAACACGAACATTCAAATTGTAACGTTCACTCCTATCATTAGATCCATTACCAACAATCGCACTACGCTGCATCCTTAATCTATCACTTCTATTACGTTCTTCCCTTTCTTCTTTACTTCGAGCAGAATGTAACCTGAATTTCTGTCATGTATGCCTACATTAAATCATATGGGTTGTTCTTCTGAGCGGTTAGACAAACGTCTAGCATTACGGGTACGACGACCGATATTGCGTTGTATTGGGGGCATAATTAGTGCTCACTAAAAATTAGTTTTAAACTTGAGAAAAAAGAACCAAAAATTTATTATTATCAGCACAAAAACACAATTCACTATTTATTTTTAAAATTTTTTCATAGCTGCCAACAACTGAACCCAATGTTTACGATTTTTTTTAAACATTTTTCAATCGCTAAATGTATTTTGTAAATTTTCCAATGTGTACTATGTCTTAAACATATCTCAATCATTGCATTTTCTTTTTAAGTTTCCGCTGGTTCACATGTACATACGTACTTATTTTTTAATTAATACGCGAGCTAATTGCAATGAAAGAAGAAAAAACGCAAACCCCACGAATTATGCATGACAATTACTGTTACTTGCGGTGGGGTGAAGTGTGATGAAGTGAGGTGAGCTGCGGTTAGGTGTGGTGAGGTGAGTTGAGGTGAGGTATCTATCATCAAGGCTCCATTACTGATACTTACGCCCCGATTCTGAGCGTTACCGGTAAAATAGTACCGAGAACGTTATGTAACCGAATATCGTTACAGTTCTTTTATCCGCGATTCTGGCCCAAGTGGTAACGTTGTCATCACCGAAAAACTCACCAGTGTCTGTGGAGAAAAATTAAAGGTAGTTTTCTTCGCTTTCACGATTGCCACTTTGGTCCAGTTGGACCAAAAATGGACCCTTCCAACCCCATTTGGTCCGCTGGTCCCTTTCCTTTTATGGTCCTTATTAGGCAGTAGCCACGATTGGTAGTTTTCTTTCTTTTTCACTCAGGCAAAAATTCACAATATTGTCCAAAAATTCGCCACACTTTCGTTAGCCCCCATATAATTTTGAATTTACTTCAATGGAACTCTTACCATACAAAATTGCTCAGTCAATAAAATGTACCAGAACAATAACATTTCACCTAGGATATAATTTATGCCAGGCATTAAAAAGAAAAGTTTTGGCAAACATATTGTCATTAATTGTTGATGAAATAACCGACTAATCAAAAAAAACTCTTGTTTTATGATAATATTAATAACGGCTAGATATTTCGATCGGTTATACTACGTAAAATATATGAAAATAAAAATTGCTTCTCGCCTAACATAGCTTATAGCGAGCACTCTGCCGTGAGCCTAACACTTTCAAAACTTATACAAAGAAATTCTATGCATTACTTCTCGTTTGGCACGTTGGAAGGAAGCAAATGCAAAAGATTAATTATTCCCGTAGGTGCTAGCAGAACCCCTGAGGCCTCACACACTGAATCTAGGTTCTGAAGTTTAAACGTTAAGGGAAAAAGTAAGCATCTATAAAAATAAATATAAAGCGCGATAACATCCGAAGAGATCTAAGGCCGAGCTTCTCTTCCAATGTGCGTCGTGCTCCTCTTGATTTTCCCTACAAATTGGCCGGACGGGACCTACATGTTTTATGCCGGCTCCAAACGGCATCTGCAAGGCAGATGACTTCACTGAGAGCTTTTCATGGCAGAAATACACCCGGAGCGCTTGCCAAACACTGCCGAGGCAACCCCGCTTAGAAAAATTTTCTTCTAATTGAAAAACCTTATTTCTAAAATTTGTATGTTGCTTTGCCCGGGGTGCGAACCCAGGGCATACGGTGTGGCCGGCGGAGCACGCTACCATCACACCACGGTGGCCGCCCGCCGTTTCATTTATCATTTATTGAGATTTCCACATACATAGTTCGGCAACACCAGAACGCAAATTTTTAACCGTTTCTTACTAAAGCCTAACTGCACTATACATTTTATTTCATTGCAATCAACAACATAATGCTAGAACCAAGAGCTGTGTGACCAAAACTAGGTTCACGTTTGGTTGGTGAAAGACCTAGACTTATCCTATGTCAAAATATAGTACCATTTTTGGTTGCATGCATATACAGTGGCTCCCAGCTTATTTCGTGCAGCTATAGAAGAAAACTGTTGAGCTATATAGAAAGCAAACTAGTGACGGTGTCAAAAAAATTCAAATGCACAGTGGTACCACCCGAAGCCGCTCAAAAACTAATTGCATCTATGGAAAATCATCCTGAAGATGTTATTTAACAAAAAACTGGTCATACGAGGAGGTACTAAACTAAATAAAAAGTAGTTTTTTCTAAGGCAGGGCGCAGTGCACGAAATAAACTGTGACCTTAGTTTCTGAGATAATTTTAGATTTTATTTTTTTTAGATTTTTTTTAAATAATTAGCACAACGTGTAAACGGATGAAAATTAAGTATTTGTTCGAATAAAAGCATATTTTTGTTTTTTTGACACCGTCACTAGTTTCCTTTCTACAGGGCATATTTTAAGGATTTTTCACTAGGTGGCCAAAAGAAAAATATCTCCTCGACATGACTGACCATACCGGTCAGCTTTTGAATATTGCCATTTTTGGTCAAAAAAAAAAAAAAACATGCTGTGGCAACCGTGGTTGTGACTCACGCATACCAAAACATTTGCAATAAAACAAGTAATCCCAGGAATAGTTATTTTTCATATCCAACTTATTACATACTTGGCCAAAATTTTTTTATTATATGCTGACAAAAAACCCTCGAGCACGTGCAGAATTTGTAGAATTTATACATGTCACGGAAGTCGTGAGTACCTATGTTCTTTTCCATATAAATCCTCATTGATAGTATATTTCAGGGATGCACCTTAACGTTAAGCTAATCGTTTATCAAAAAATTTCCACCGTTTCCGTTGAAACACTTCGAAATATTATCGATAAAGAAATTATCAAAATAAATTGTATCTCGTTTTTAACCGAAACGAAAAGCTTTCGTTAACGTTAAAAACGTTAACAAAAACGTGATACTTTATGTTTGAATTGTGCTGGCAATGCTACAGCCATGGTGAAGCCGTAAGGTGGCAACAACGAGCGCACATACACACACAAACTCTATGTAATTTGTTTGTGTAATTCGTTGGTGGTAATGTCAAAAATACTCTGAGAAATGTTCGTACTGTCAAAATTCAAGAGAAAAGTTGCAATCAGCTTGGCTAATGCTTTCACCTTTAATGACTCCGCCATCAATCAGCTTTGCCAGCATAGTTTGAAATTAATAATCATAATCGTTTCGTTTATTAACGTTGATTATCGTAACGAAATGATATCGTTTCGTTGGTTAAGCATGCCTGGTATATTTGATGAACTATCATTAGAGTTGGGATTCTACCGGGTATGTACCATTTTTATGGGTAAATACCGGGAAAATACCCGGAATATTCCTTTTTTGTATCTTTTTTTGCGTATTTAAAAATCGTTTGAATCGAGGCTGCTTGGAATTACAATTCAGCAATTAAATTTATACGCCATTTGAAATTAAAAAAATTTCGTTTTTATTTTAAACAAACAACCCAGCAAACACTCGGAGTCAACAATTAGTCTGAAAGGAGTCCAAACTTTGGATCGTTTGCACTCGTTATGAACTCATTTAGGAACCTGAAGCGAATGCTCTATGCTTATATTTTGCCTCTAACATAAGTCTTATACAGACCTTCTTCCGATATCATATATGAGCCTTATTGGCGTCATATACTGCTAATTTTGAGCCTTTTAATGACACTACTTCAGGGCTTTTAGGAAGAATTTTTGACATAATCCGAAGCGGAAAACATAGGGGAGAATGTGATAAAACTCACATGAGGATAAGATAGAAATGAAATAAGTATTAGTTGAGTTAATTATTTATTTAGAATAAATTGTCGCAGAAAAATTTCAGAGTTTTTTTCCGGAGCTGCCTAGTTTACTAATTCTAATATTTTTCGTTTGTTTATAATTTCATCAAATCGGAGTCATAACACACTCTAAGCTGATAGCATTTTTGAAGCTTTTGAACCATATTAAACTCCAGAACTGTAAGAGAATATTTATAAGGGACACATATTTACCCAAACAAACAGGCTCACGGCGCTCATAATTTAAGAATCCGAAACGAATCCAAAATAAGTGGGCAATATAGGAATCAGAAAAGCGTCGAAACGCGTAGGAGGGTAAAAGAAAATTAAATTTTTGCCTTTTATTTAACGGCCTAAAAGCTCCTAATCTTGCATGCAAAAATTATCATTTATCAACTAATTATGTTCGTCACAGCGAGTTTGGAACAAATTTTGAAACTTTGTTACGATCACTGTTCATTTTAATACAAAATGAATTACATTTGTACATTATTTTTACCCTTCCTATTCTTTTATTGTATAATAGGCCGGGTCGATTTATGGGGAGGCAAAAAAATCGCCCATTGATCTGTGAAAATCATATTCTAGGGATCAAAATAAGAAACTTTGCCGAAGGAACCATACCTCTAAAACGAATACTGATGCCCCCCCTTTGGGTCGAACTTGCAAATTTTGAAAAATCCCACTTTGAAATGCCTATGTTTTTTTTTCTTTTTGGAGTTTATTTTTCTCTTTAGAAATTTATTTAGTCAGAACATATGTAAATGAAAAAATGAATTTAACTTAGTAATAGAAAAGAAATTAAAAAATTATTAGAAATTAGCGTTTTTACAACCCCCTTTTAAAAGCAAGGCATCACTGTGATGCATTTGCATGTCGTAAACATAGTTGTGTGGGTTTTTTATTCAACCATTTTAAAAAATGAAGGTATCACTGTGACACAATTGCAGATCGTAAAATTACTTGTGTTGTTGTTTTTAAGCCACCACAAGACACAGCAGGTAGAATTAAAATTGCCCCTACCCAAAAGTTCGACCCAAAGGGACATCAGAATTCGTTTTAGAGGTATGGTTCCTTCGTCAAAGTTCCTTATTTTGATCCCTAGAATACGATTTTCACAGAGCAATGAGCGATTTTTAAATCGACCCGCCCTATTGTATAAGCATCTTTTTTAGGCTCAAATGATTTACGTTAATAGGCTCATATAGGACGACCATTGCAAGAAGGAAATACATTGGTTTCGGCCTCCCAAATGAGCACATACCGGCTTTAAAGGCTCCAATTTAGATATTTTTCCGACTCTTTTTCGACTCAAAATGTTTACTGGGTAAACTTAAATATTTGCAACGGCATGCATTATTGGCTAAATATTTTTGAAAAACGCTGGATTACAGATTAAAACTAATTCAATCGATAGCATAATGGATAACTACCCACCAATATAGGACAAATTGGATACATTTTGGAATGAATTTGTGTGTTGGTTTCCCATATTTTCAAAAAGATTATTTTTACCCTTAAAAATAAATAAATAAATGTAAGGCGCGATAACCTCCGAAGAGATCTAAGGCCGAGCTTCTCTTCCAATTTGCGTCGTGCTCCTCTTGATTTTCCCTACAAATTGGCCGGGCGGGACCTACATGATTTTATGCCGACTCCGAACGGCATCTGCAAGGCAGATGAGTTTTCACTGAGAGCTTTTCATGGCAGAAATACACCCGGAGCGCTTGCCAAACACTGCCGAGGGGCGACTCCGCTTAGAGAAAATTTCTTCTAATTGAAAAACCTTATTTCTAAAATGTTTGATGTTGCTTTGCCCGGGGTTTGAACCCAGGGCATCCGGTGTGGTAGGCGGAGAACGCTACCATCACACGCTACCATCACACGCTACCATTATTTTGGGTAAATATTTGGGACTTTACCCATTTTTACATGTATAACCAATTTACCGTGTATTTACCATTTGGGTATTTACCCCTTTCCCATCTCTAACTATCATTCATTCGTTGATAAATTTCTTCGATTAGTACCAAAAACTTCATTAGAATTAGCAAGTTATATATTTTTTGACATTTTGGGGAAATCATGTATGTTCAGAAAATTTCTGACATTATTTCAGTTAGGTGTTGTTCACGCATTTTCGAAATTTAGTTGTGGCCAGATTATGATTACTACGTGGCCACGGCGGACTACTACGTGGCCATTTGGCCACGTTCGTATTACTTAAAAAATGCCCTGCCTTTCTATATAGCTCTACAGTTTTGTTCTGTAGCTGCACGAAATAAGCTGTGAGCCACTGTATATTTTTTTGTTCAGCTTGAATTAAAGGAAAGTATTCACTATGTTTAGTAAAATTGTATATGGAAACATCCTAAAATTTTGTATTTTATACTAATAAAATAAAACAAAAATTTGGTTTTTTTTCGATGAATTTTGGTCCCAAATGAAAACATGGTGTGGCAACCGTGTTCGCTTTACCGAACTCACTTGTAGATACGAGGTTAACGAAAAGGCCGTTCCATTGGTTTATCGAGCTCTGGCTCTGGCTCAAATCTCATTGGAACGATCTGGATCAACTTTATCAGAGCTGGCAGCACTAATAAAAAACATCTGTTTTGTTGAAAATAAGTAGAAACGTACACAAAATTTTAAGATACTGATAGAATTATTAACATTTAAATAGTTTTGCACGTAAGCAAACTATTTATTTTCCTTACATCATCTTCAAGTTGTTTACTCTGTCATTGTTTTTGCTTTTAAATATGGCGAAATCTTGTATGTATACACAAATGTACACATATTTAGTTCAGGATACAATGGCTCAACTATATGGTTCGCTCATCTCACCAGCTGATTTTATTTTTTTCATTTCACTGGAGTAGGGATTGTCAGAAGGAGATGGCAAACTTAAAATGAAACCAACGAATTTACAACATTTTCTTACTACATACAAATGCTGCTAAGTTTTATGTTTTCACTCCATTCCATTCGTCTAACACCTACATGCTGATTTTGGCAATGTGAACAAAGGTACGTTGTTGCTGTAGAGATGAGCCAACCATATAGTTGAGCCATGAGTGCTACCAACTCAAAAGTGGTTAGCTGTCAAAAAATTTACTACAGAAAACGAAACGAACAGAACTGCTATACGGATCAGAAATTGAACCAGATAAATACGAGGATCACAACGTTGTTGTTGCATTTGCATGTTAAATTTCTATCCGTATCTCGCTCAAGTCTCAATGGAACGTAACTGAATAAACGGGACGATGTGTTTATGCATATTATGCATGATAAGTTTCTACATAGGTATATTGTAATTTATTCTGTGGAAGTACATAATGTAAACAAATATGTATAGCAAGAGGCAACACTTTTTTACTATTATCTTTACTTATTTGCGCTTACCATTCTTTATTTTTCAGTTTTGCCTTTTTCTAAAGACAGCTGTTGTGTGGTTATTTCGATGTAACCACCTACTTTTGTGGGTACAAAATTATCCGGCTACTTTCGCGGGTAGAATACCAAAAGGGTGTAAAAGTTGCCACATGATTTCGTTACCGTGGCGAAGAATGTTGTTACCACACTAGAATCGGGGTGTTAGCATAGACTTGACTTGACTTGGCGTAAACTTTGCAACTTAGCCACGATTATACTCCACTTAGCGCATACAATCTGGCATCATAATCAATAAATGTCAATTTGTATGACAAAATATCAAAATGAAATGGAAACAAACAAATGGCATCTCAAAATGCCAAATCTCTCTTAGAACTTACATAGAAAATCAAAATTCAACAGACTTCTAAGTCAAGTCTATGCTAAGTATCAGTAATGGAGCCTTTAGGAACGTTTCCTTTCAAAGCGGTGATGCATATTCCAAACGCAAACCAAATCGGCCCAACAACTTAGTAGTTTGTTGGCATACAAAGTACTGAAAACGAAATAAATTTGCGAAATCATGTGGCCAGCCCTGGTCCACATTTTGGTCGATATCTGTTTAAAAGGTTCACATATTATTAATACCTATCATTTGATACCCATATCGTACAAAGATATTCTATGACCTATATCTCCAAAATCCGGGGTCGGGACTCCAGCGCCACCCGGGAGTCAATTTATGGTAGGAACGTTTTCCTTTAAAGCGCTGACGCATGTTCCGAACACAAACCAAATCGGTTCAGCGGTTTGGTAGTTTGGTGGCATACAATGTACTGAAAAAGCAAGAAAAATGCGAAATCGTGAGATCTCAGCTTTCCCCATTTTTTGGCCGCAAACTCAAACTTTTTTGAATTTTTTTATCTATAAACCTTCCACATAGAAGGTTCAAGAAACTACTTTTTACAGAATTGAGATCGGCTTAGCCGTTTGGGCAGGCATCGCGGTCGTACGAAAGACATATAATATAGATATTAACTAAGTTAAGTCAAATTGGTGAAATCGGCCCTAAGAGTATGATTACTGATTGCGTGATTTAGTTGACTTACTAAAGCTATGTAGCAGCAATCCGGGACTTCATATTGTATAGGGCCGTTTTTAACTCTCCTTCACTGAATGTCGTGACCTTTATGAGCGACGTTGGCACCTCTCTGTTTGTTCGGGTAAAGAACAGAGCATCTACACTATTTCGCATCTTGTCCTCGTCCATCCTTTGGTTCGATGGGCGGAGTTTCCCCATTCCTATTTTGTACTCCTGTCCCCAAATTTCACGATCAACTACTTCGCAAAGCTTCATCCAGCAGTTAAGTTGGCTTTCCTTTATGGCGGCACCGGTAGCCAGTTTTGCTCTCTTGTACACCTCCGCGTACCGTATCAGGCCTGCTGCGTGATGGGTTGCCAGCCTTCGCATTCTGTGGCATATCCTACGTAGCTCATCAGCTTCATTATTCCACAAGTACTCTTATTTTTTACCTCTCCAAGTTCCTTTACGTGGTATTGAGGTATTGTAAGCATGGTTCAGGAAACGCATGATCGCTTCTAACGTAGACCTCGCCTCATCAGTACTGCCTGCATCCGTTTAGCATCAGTCCATTATACCTGTAGTACGAAACTGTCCATTTGCGTGACTATCTCCCATTTTCTCTGCAAGGAAGATTCTGTAGTATCGCAAGGCGTGCGCCTTACGCTTCTGAAGTGACGAAATAAGAAAACACGAGATATTTCAAAGTAAAATCGAACTGGGGAGGAGAAAAAGCTGGCATACCCATAAGAAAAATTAGATGTTGCTAATGCCGTATTCATGTACTATTTTGTGTGAAAATACCATGGTTTCATTGGCCTTAACCCAACATTTACAAGAGTAGGACAAATGAATTAACGTTATCCAGTCCCAATAAGCCCCCCGAGTGGAATTCGTCATAACTTCACTTTATTCTTAAATTTGACGACGGTATCAACAGATACCATCACAAGAGATTTCCTATTAAAGATGAGTGAAAACAGGCTTTGTGTTGTATCGCCTCGCGAAATATCATTCTAGTCTCTGTTGGAATGCGAAATCTTTCGATTGAAGTACCTAGCTCACTATGGTGTAGAACTACGAAGCTGCGGCAAATTTTTCCTGAAGACTGGAACTATAATGAGGTTCTTGAGCCTCTTTGTAAGATATCTCTCTTAGAATGAATCTGGGTTGTCTAGCTTTTAGCAAAAAAAAGCGTATAAAACGCGTTTGCGTGCCTCTTAAAGCCTGACGAACCAAATTCGCCACAGTACTCGCTACAAAGTCCGAAAACAAAGCAAAGTTTAAATAAAACAACAAAACAGAAACCGTAAAAAAACTAAGAAAAAAGCAAAAGCAATGAACTTGAAAATGTTAAATATCGCACAACAACAACACAACTCTGCAGTCGCCGGCTAAAAAGCGAAACCAAATTCTTCTGTGCTCAATAACACAGAGCTTCCTTACCAATGCCAATTTGAGTTGAGTCAATACCAGAAATAGATGCTTGATGTTGTCGTCATTGTTGTAGCCGCTTTTGTCCAATATTGTGCTGAGTAGACAAGTACTGCCTAGTATGCGCAATGGGACCAGTAGCTCATCCGGTCAATAAACCTTCTAGTGGTCTGCGGTAAGTGCAACAAGCTTGGCGGTTACATTCGAACTTGACTTTACCGAGGCCGATTAGGACAGCGATAAATTTAGCCATGAGCGAGTGATGTGATGTGTTGTAACATGTTTATATGTGATCAGGTCGCACTGCCGAGACTGCGTTACATGCGTTTCTGAATATAGTGGAAGCTGTCGACTGGAATCACTAGAAGTCTTTCTCTATACTAAACTGGATGAGGTCAGTTTTTCACTCAAGAGCCATGACTGCTATGATCTGAGCTTGTGAGGTTGAATTACATGTGTTAAGGGGGACTCTTTAAGGTGACTTCTTGTTACCATTGCTCGGGTTTTGTATTATAAACAGATACTTCGTCAACAAAACAGGAATGGAGGAATAGCGCAGTCCTATGAAGATGATGTAGTAGTTCTGGGCTTCGACGTGACAAGCGACATTACGCAAATAACGACAATAAAGCTGCGCGAAAGAGCACAGACATTCGATGTAAGTGTAAGTCAATGAAAGGCTGAGCTAGTTTGTAGTATGGATTTAGTCAAAACCAGTTACAAAAACAGCATAAGGGGTAAAGTCCAACGAACTATCTGTATTGCGATGTGATTGGCACTTAGACCGGTTTCAACAGAGACTCTAAGCGTGATATATAACATAATATTATTGATGAAATTGCCCGGGGATAGATCGCCAAGTATTTTTTCGAAACTCTTTCGCTGCTCGGCGAAGTGCTCGCATTCGAAGAATGTCTGGCGTACATCGTCGAATTTTTCATAGTACAGGAAGTTCGTTTTATTCAACCTTGCCTAGTCTGTGGGGATGTTTGCGGAAGTAACCGTATACTTTTAGAGTTTTTCGGTATGGTCGCTTCAATCATGAGTTAAGTGCAGGATTTAGTTCCCTACTTCACTTTCCTACGTTGCTGTTGCTACACCGTGTTTGCCAACGTCGAATCGATTCCTCTCGCATTTCAACAACAGCTCTACTCACTTCCACTCCACTGGCGTATATTATGTCCTCGGCGAGAAGAGATATCGGTATGGTGCCCACAGCGACCATGACAGCCGAGACCGTGCGGTTAGCCGAAGCTATTTGCAGCGTCACTCTGTGTTGAACCGAGGTAATGGCGGTTCGGTTATTCCGGTATTTTATTGCGCCCGTTACGATTTCTGCACCTTATAACAGTATAGAATCCGGAACTATTGCAAGCAGCTACTTTCTGCATGGCTTTGGACCGCCTGAGTTTGCCATTAATCGACTAAGGCTTGCTATTGTGTGAGCAGCCCTTAAACACATTCTGGGATACGCTGCGAATAGGTGAGCTTACTGTCTACCCTTACGCCCAGATATCTCGTTAAAGTGCGCGTTTCTATTCGCTGGTTCCCATCCGTCATATTCTTGATAGTGGGAGTCCGTCCCTTTGTGGGCATGATGATCTCCGTTTTCGCTGTTGCCAGCTGGAGACCGTCAGCCTTTTTACACTGTCATGTGCAGTGTTTAATTTCAGCTGTGCTAGCTAGCAGCTTCGTGCTTTTATCACATCAGTCACTTGGTTTGCGAAAGCAATGAAGACAATGCTTTCTGGTTTGCCCAATCAAAGAAGATTATCGTAATTAATTTTCCAGAGAGTGGGACCTAGCCAGCTTCGCTTGTAATTTTTTCCATTTCTTTGATTGTGAGTAATATTAAATACCAGTCTCTCGATATCTTAAGATTTCTAGCAAATATTGCGGTACATGGTTGATTTAAAAGCGAATTTGACGCACAGCGTGACCAGCAAGACTATCGGATTGCTGTGTGGCATGCTGTATCGGCTTTCTTGGCTGCGCCCCACGCTACTGGTATGGCATCTTTTGTGCAGTGCCCCTCCGGAAACCATGCTGTCTGCGCGAATTTTAACGGCCTATGTACATAAACTATAAAGCAAGTTCGTCCCCTTGACAAATACTAGAAGCTTTCTTGCAGCTATCCTAGATGCTCCTACTAGATCGGATAGCTTTGTCACTCCCAATATCAAAGACCGTGTCCTTTAGCAACACGCTCTTCCTACATCTGATATCACCTGCGAGACCTTATTGAAAAGCATGCTTCCAGTTCGAATACCTTTTCGGAGCCTATAGTCGCCTCTTTTTATCGATGAGGGTAACTTTGTTAGTCCAAGGTCTTAAGACATGTAATGATCGATCTTCATCATGACCTTGTCGTCTTTTTGTCTCAGCCAATCAGTTGTTGTTTGTTGTCAACTTGAACTGATTTCTTTAACAGTAATGACAAGATGATTAATATTTTTGCATTTTTATCTCATTTAAAATGCAATGTTTTTTTAAACAAAAATTGTGAATTCAGTAGCTCATTATGTTATCAATGAACTTCATTAAGCTCGCATTCATGGGAAAAAAAAGTTGCTCATAAACTTCGCCCACATACGATAATGTTTTCGTGAATGCGGATAATTAAATTTTATGAAGAAGAAATAAGATATGTTAATACTGTGTTAACACATTTAGCACATTAATATAAAACTAGCCGGACCCGTGCGCATCTTGCGCAACAAATATAAAAGTCTCATATCAAATATCAACAGGAAATCGGCTGTTCTATCAATCAACCATCTATTAATAAAAACTCACATGTGCTTGCGCTGCCATCTGGCGAATGTTAGCACCTGCCGGTAATGCAGTGTTAGTTCTAATCAAATATTCGCAATAGTGCCATAGTACAAACAGATTTCTTTGTGTGCTCAAAATCGTTTGTTTTGAACAAAAGCACTACGACCAATAATGCCCAAAGCTCGCTAATAGCACGAATCCTCATCTTTACAATCAAAACTTTATTTATAAATTTGCATTCCAAATAAGAGCGAAAAAGGGACCTGCACATAAAATAGCAATTAGAAATAACATATAAGATAGCTCTAAAATGCAATAATAACCCTGCAGGAAATCAAAATAGTTGTAAGTCTAGCATTAGTTCGAATTTTGTCACTTCGCATTGCTGTCACTAACACTTTTAACATTATGATGACCTACAAAGTGACAATAGCCACCCTGTACGGACCTTTTGAACGCGTGCTTAAATGGTTCAATCGCAGGTGGTTCTTAGTTATACGCTGTCTTTGGTTAATTACTTTGGGTACGGAAGCGCGCTACATGAGATCTTTGGCTACTCAGTTTATTGCTGTTGCCAGCGCTGGATAAATCCTTTTCGCGAGCAAACGACAGCAACATCTCTGCCTACTTCTCCTCGGAGGTGATAAATAGATTTCCTCTCCTCAGCAAGAAGTTGTATCGGTATGGTTACCACAAGGACAAATGCTGCATATGCGCAAATCTTGCGGTAAGCTGAGGTAATTCATGGCACTCCTCTGCATTGGACCGCGTAATAGATGCCCGCCACTTCAAGAATTTCATTGAATCCGCCGAAATTTATGCACCACACAAAGTTATAGAACTCGAAGCGGATGCAAGCAGCCTTCTCATAAATGGCCTTAGCCACCTATGTTTGTCATTAATGGATTTAAACCACTTTCGGTTCATGTTAAATGGAGTTCCACTGAAATGACAGTCCTGGATTTGTAAAAATCCCGAGTCGCTCGGGTACATACAACCTGCTACAGCCATCGTATGGTGCAATACTGCTCCAGCTTTTCAAAGTTTTTTCTTTATAAAAAAATTTTAAAAGCAGCATATATTCCAAACATCTTTTGATATTTGCCCCTATTTCAATCGATTTATTGTGTTTTGAAATAAATTAATTAATTATTGGTGAACTGCTAGGCTAGGCTCGGCTCAGCTATGTACTTCAAACAAAAACAAATTGCTTAGCTACGGTATGGTTCTCACTAGGCGTTATGCTATGGGGTCAATAACAGAATACACTGATTATGTTCCTGTGTATGATAGGCTTTCCTTGGCCATAATATTGCTTTAGTCAACAAAAACAATTGTATATGTCAAATTATTTATAAAAATAATATTTTATAATATATATTCATATTATTAAATTAAGCAATACATAAAAATAATGGGCGTGGGGCATTGTCAAAGAGCTTTGTATGGGGACAGGGAAGTTGTTAGTATAAAAACATGTCGCTAATACAATCTATATGTGGTACAATTGTCAAACTAAACATAGAATTTAAAAGCATAACAAACAAGTACGGAAGGCTAAGTTCGGGTGTAACCGAACATTACATACTCAGCTGAGAGCTTTGGACACAAAATAGGGGAAAATCACCATTTAGCAAAATGAACCTAGGGTAACCCTGGAATGTGTTTGTATAACATGGGTATTAAATAGTATTTTAAAAGAGAGCGGGCCATAGTTCTATAGGTGGAAGCCATTTTGGGATATCACCATAAATGTGGACCAAAGGTCAATCTAGAATGTGTTTGCACGATATGGGTATCAAACGAAAGGTGTTAATGAGTATTTTAAAAGGGCGTGGGCCTTAGTTCTATAGGTGGACACCTTTTCGAGAAATCGCCATAAAGGTGGACCAGGGGTTACTCTAGAATATGATTGTACGATATGGGTTTCAAATTAAAGGTATTAATGAGGGTTTTAAAAGGGAGTGGCTCTTAGTTGTATATGTGAAGACGTTTTCGAGATATCGACCAACATGTGGACCAGGGTGACCCAGAACATCATCTGTCGGATACCGCCGATTTATTTATATATGTAATACCACGAACAGTATTCCTGCCAAGATTCCAAGGGCTTTTCATTTCGCCCTGCAGAACTTTTTCATTTTCTTCTACTTAATATGGTAGGTGTCACACCCATTTTACAAAGTTTTTTTCTAAAGTTATATTTTGCGTCAATAACCCAATCCAATTACCATGTTTCATCCCTTCTTTCGTATTTGGTATAGAGCGGAAGGACAGAAGGTAGACTGAGTATAAAAACTGGGCGTGGCTTCAACCGATTTCGCCATTTTTCACAGAAAACAGTTATCGTCCTAATATCTAAGCCCTACCAAATTTCACAAGGATTGGTAAATTTTTGTTCGACTTATGGCATTAAAAGTGTCCTGGACAAATTAAACGAAAAAGGGCGAAGCCATGTCCATTTTGAATTTTCTTTTATTTTTGTACTTTGTTGCACCATATCTTTACTGGAGTTGAATGTTGACATAATTTACTTATATACTGTAAAGATATACAATTTTTTGTTAAAATTTGACTTTAAAAAAAATTTTGTTTAAAGTGGGCGTGGGCGTTCTCCGATATTTCTAATTTTTATTAAGCATACATATAATAATAGGAGTAACGTTCTTGCCAAATTTCATAATGATATCTTCAACGACTGCCAAATTACAGCTTGCAAAACTTTTAAATTACCTTCTTTTAAAAGTGGGCGGTGACACGCCCATTGTCCAAAATTGTACTAATTTTCTATTCTGCGTCATAAGTTCAACTCACCTACCAAGTTTCATCGCTTTATCAGTCTTTGGTAATGAATTATCGCACTTTTTCTGTTTTTCGAAATTTTCGATATCGAAAAAGTGGGCGTGGTTATAGTCCGATATCGTTCATTTTAAATAGCGATCTGATATGAGTGCCCAGGAACCCACATACCAAATTTCATCAAGATATCTCAAAATTTACTCAAGTTATCGTGTTAACGGCCAGACGGACGGACGGACATGGCTCAATCAAATTTTTTTTCGATACTGATGATTTTGATATATGGAAGTCTATATCTATCTCGATTCCTTTATATATGTACTAGACGTTTACGCCGATTACTTTATCGGCGGCGGCGGCATAGGCTCTATTATGTACCGGCGGCGGCGGCGTTGGCCTACGCCGGTGTTCTTACTTAAACAGCTTGATTTTTCTATTTAAAAAAATAATATTTAGGAAATCAATCAATGTATGTATTTAAATCAATGTATGTATTTAAGGAAATCAACGTTTTAGCCATTTCGGAAAGATCCGGGGGTTTTGCTTCAAAATATCGCAGATCGTTCAAAAATTTTCAGGAGTAGCTCCTTGCGGAGGGATCGTCACTCGTTCACTTACTTCAGAGAGGCTTCGAACCTAACCCCGGTCTTTCGAATTGGTCCTGCTGCGTCTGCTGAAAAGAAATAGAGATACATAAAATGGTCACACTTTTGTTTGTATAGCTCGTGCAAAGCGCAGTTTCACCTGGGGTTAACTCCCAATAATCGTCGCGAATACAACTTCTTTAAATCATTTATGGCTCCTTGGCGGTCACGCACAAAGGCAACTTACGGTTGCTATTAATGGTCTATTAATACTCATGACTCCCGTGGCACAGGGCGTCTCCAGTTTTTTCGGCTGTTATTAAGAGCTACAAATCCCGATGGGCGAACAGTAGCAATCCCGACCGCCAGTCGAAGTGTGAAAATCAATATTAACATTTCAGACGCTATTGCATAGTTTCGCAAATAAACAACAGATATCTGAATGTGAGCCCAAGTTATTTTTCAACCCATTGTCATACGTACATATATCCCCAACTTAAGTAAAAGGTAATAATCATTTCAAAGGAGTTTTTATGCCCCATAGAAGGTTAGGTTAGGTTAGAGTGGCCACCGGTGCGAGCACCAGTGTACTTAGGCCCAAAAGGTCCCATTGTGGTACCACGTGGATCTCTCCCCTACTCAAACCAACAGGTCGATTCAGCAAATGTCAGGAGTTTCTTAGGTTCCAACTTAGCCAGATCACAAAGATCGTCAAAGAAGGGAGATCCCAGAGATTTCTTCCTCTTGCGCCAAAGCGCAGGACAATCGCACAGAAAATGCTTGACTGTTTCTATCTCCTCTTCGTCTTTGCAGCTCCTGCAGTAATCATTATAAGGAGCACCCAGCCGTTGTGCATGCTTCCCGATTGCTATATGGCCGGTTATAAGTCCCACCACCAGAGATATGTCGCCCTTCCAAGAAGAAGGAGACTTCTTGTTCATCTCGCATCCCATTCAGGCCACACGAGCTAAGTGTGGTAGCAGGATTCGAGATTGCTCCATCTCACACACGCTTCACTAAGGAAAATTCCTTTCAAACTGACTTTACAGGTAGCGACTGGCATGCTCAATCCCTTCCGAAAGCGGAACGCAAGTTCGTCATTGCACGGTATTTCCGAGTGTCCAGGCACCCATACCAGACTAAGGGAAGTTTGCTCAGCGATCTCGTTAAGAGATTTGCGGCACTTCTCTACTGTTCTGGACTTTCATGTGACCGATCCAAGCGCTTTTAGTGCACCCTGGCTGTCAGAGTAAATACAAATTTTATTATAGCCGTGAACAGCATTCACCAGGTGATCAACGGCCTCATTTATAGCAACCACCTCCGCCTGAAAGACGCTGCAATGATCGGGTAGGCTAAAGGATATATTCCACCCTAGTTGAGGTGCAAAGACCCCGAAGAACCTACTAAAGGATTTTGCATCACTGATTTCGCTTACTCTTTCAGCTAATCGCAATGTAATTTTTTTTTTTAAATCGGCACCTTTTTTTGGGTAATTTGCTGTTTTTTAACAACTTGAAGACAATTTGAAAACATGTTCGCCTTGGGTCATTTTATTTGAATTCATTGTTCATTATTAATTTTTTTTTTAAATATGCAAAGTGAGCATATAAATTTATTATAAAACTTTTCTTTTAGTGGTTTGTTTTAATAACTTAGTGAATTGGGTTATGCAAAGTCCGTGTTAAGCTGACATCGAAACTGTTTTTTAAAATAACTTTTGGACAGTTAGAAAAAAGTTAAATTTCGCAATTAGTTTCTTATAACTGGCAGTGATGCGCATCCGTTGATACCACTTTCGACCCTATCCGACCAATTTTCGACATGAACAATAAATGGCCTAAACAGTCTTAAACGCGTAGAAAATATAGTAAAGCGCCAGACGCCGCCGCCGCGCCGATATTTTTGACATTCGGCGGCGGCGTACGAAAAAACGACCAAAATCGGCGGTGGTGGCGGCGTTTATTGGCGACGTATATCTCTAATATGTACAACCAACCATTATCCAATCAAAGTTAATATACTCTGTGAGCTATGCTCAGCTGAGTATAAAAAAAAACAAGGCGAAGAATTCATATTTTTGAAATGAACAAAATTCAAATATCTTATATATAAAATTCTCGTGTCACAATGTTCGCTTCCGTACTCCTCCGAAACGGCTTTCCCGAAGCGCATGAAATTTTATGAGCATATTGAGTAGGTCTGAGAATCGGCCAGCATCTATTTTTCATACCGCTGGGAGGCTAGGGTCTCGAGATATAGCCCAAAACGTGGACCCTGTTACCCCTAGAATGTGTTTATAAAATATGGATATCAAATGAAAGCTGTTGATGAGTGCTTTAGTACAGGGTAATTTTCATACCCCTGGGTGACTAGGGTCTCGAGATATAGGCCAAAACGTGGACCGGGGTACCCCTGGAATGTGTTTATAGAATATGGATAACAAATTAAAGCTGTTGATAAGTGCTTTAGTAGAGGGTAATTTTCATACCCCTGGGTGACTAGGGTCTCGAGATATAGGTCAAAACGTGGATCAGGTTAACACTAGTGTGTTTTCACATTATGGATATAAAATTGAAGCTGTTGATGTGTGCTTTAGTACAGATTAAGTTTTTTTCAAAAAACAAACAAATATCCAAATAAAAACTTATTACTTCCTAACACAGCTGTGTCCGATGATTATTAAAGATGTCATTGCTAAATAAATTTTCGATGGCTATGTGATCGTCCATGATACTATTGGAGAATGCTTTTCCAATTGGGCATGCCTTACTTTTTCATTTGGAGAACGAAATAGCCTAATGTACAATATTGATAGAAGCAAGACGGCTTGTTGAATTGTACATATATTAAGGCCCCTTTTTTACAAAAATTTAACGACAGCCTTGAGATTTTGTCTCCTTCTCTCGTTGCATATCTGTACTGACAGAGCTTGGTAAATTCAATTCCATTACATTACGCATTACCTTCCTCAGTAATTGGAAAAAGTAATCAATTCCTTTCCTCTACAGCAAAGGAATTGATTACATTTCAATTCCTCAAAAAGAAAAAAATACCAAAAGTAATTTCGTTTTTTTGGGGCTCGAGTACAAACAATTTTTTGTTTTTAGTTGAAAAAAAAAAAAATACTTTGCGCAATTGTAATTTCTTTCCCAGTACTTTCGAAAGGAATTGCCAATATAATTGAATATTTTCCAATTACATTACAAGGAATGGAAAAAATTCTTTCCATTCCATTCCTCAAAGGAATTGCGAAAGTAATTGAAAAACTACAAGTTAGTTTGTGTATAGAAACTTACTCCGGTGGATGTGGGTGACTTTTCGGGTCACACTTTTCATTATTTCATCAGATTTTTCTTGTGAGTGGTAACTGAAAGCATTTGGACACACCAGTGAATATAAAATCATTATCCTCTTAAAGTTCCCAGCTAAGTAATAGCATCTCCTTTGCTTCCTCCGCTATCAAAGGGAGGTAGCTATAGGAAAGCAGCATACTTTTTCATTTTCTTTGATACATTCAGCTGGCATAACGCAAACACCATCAATATTCAGGAAAACTTTTTTCTCGTATTCTTGATCTTTTGATCCATCCATAGTTGCCTGTTCTGAACCATATTGTAATAAATAATTTTAGAGCAGACAATGACAAGTCGTCCGTATAAAACCTCAGAAGCGTTTGAAGTGAAGTGTAATTAAGATATAGCGGCACCAGGTGCTACCACATTTGTCAATGCCCAATGCGTTTTTGTATTTAAAAGGTTGCGTAAAAATTATGCATCGTTTCGCTTCCTTGTTTAAGAAGTTCAGTGGTCAGATGTTCTTCTGTGCCTCATTGATTTTAAGTCGAGATATTTGCATTTCCACCTCCTCACAATACGATGTTTGCCCTGGTATTAGGTCAAAGGACTATGTTGGACAGTTTATTATCTCTCTCGCTTTGGCAATGAGGCGTTAAGAAAAATGTGTGAGTTTTTAGGTGATGGTATCCCCATTATTCCTATCAGACCTACGTTAAAATATATATGTACATCAAATGCACGTGTTTATGACTAAAGTCCTCCTAAAAAACTGGACCCATTTTAATGAATATTTTTTTATATGTTCAAGGAGAATTGTGGATGCTTTAGATTCACAGCTTGGTCCGTGTTTTTTCTTATTTTCCCGGGAAACTAACCAGGGGCCGACATATTTTAAACAAAATTAATTTATGGAGCGATTTCCTTGTAATTTTTTTCCGGCGTTTTTTACGATTTTTCCCAGACAACAATGCTTGCCACATTGTTTAAACAAGTAACAATTGGCGAAAATCCTTTTTCTGAAAAATCGGATGTATGGGGCACCAAAATATACTCGCTCTCTTAATTTCAAGATATGTCAAAAATTGAGGCAATAGTTTGCATTCAAACAGACAGACGGATAGCAACAGAACCTTATCCTGATCATTTCGGTATGCTTTGTTTTTCTCTTCTCCTTTAAGGACTTACAATTTCCGAAAACCACATCGAACCTAATATACCATTTAATTTTCATCTGTTGTACTCTGATATTGAAGGTTCTATAAAGTCATATTCAATCAATTTATTAACCTGTTTACTTATTTCTCCTTTTTGGGTCTCGGGTAACCTATAATTTTTTATGTAGACTGGTGTGTCATCTTTCATGTGTAGTTTTTGTTTATAAAAATTATTAGTGGAGATTGGTTCTGTTTCTAGTGCAAATATATCTATGAATTCTGTGCATAATAAAGTTAAATGTGAATTGACATAATGAAGTTAATTGTGAATTGATAATTTTTCTGTCTCATTACTCTGTTTATTGTGTGTTTTAATTAAATTATAGTCGTCTAAGTTTTCAGTTTGTATTTTGTAATTTTGAATAGTTGTGTTTTTATGTGTGGTGTTAATAATTCTGACGAAAGTTTGCTCTTTATTTGTGATTGTGTTTGCTACAAAAATGCCTTCAGCCAGTTGTTGGTGGGGTATGAAGATGGTTTTGTTATCAGTGTTACTGTTACCTGTCTAATGACTTCAGATCTAGCAGGGATTGTAATTATGTCAGCAGTCAGATAATTTGTTAGGTACATTGTGATTGTTTGGGGAAAATTATATGGTCTTAGTATTAGTTTATCCTCTGTTTTGCCATAATCTAGAATACAATTATATTTTTTTATAAAGTCCAAACCTATTATTCCATCGCACGGTATTGGAAAGTCGTCTTCTACGATGTGAAATTTATGATAAATTAGAAGGTCATCGCTTTTTAAATCAGCTTTAACTGTAGTTTGGAGTGTATTCGAAGTCATCCCATTTTCAGCAGTTGTCCAGTCCCATCCACTAACTCTTATTGGTCTGCCCGTTCCAAATGAACAACGGGAAATTGGTATTGTTTGTGCTGTGTCACACAAATTAAACAATTCACGCACTTTTATCACAGCAATATCCATATGTTTTATTACGGGATCATAATTAGGTGGATAAACTAAATCCTCCACTTTGTGAACTTGTGCAAGTCTAGGTATAGTATTTAATTCCGTTACACCAGCTGCAATAGCGAACATGTTCCAATATAAATCTAGCACGCAATTTGCAGCTGTAACCACCTTCTGCCTAGCGTCTAGTGTACCAACACAATCATTTCTCCTGTCATAATGTATGGACACCAAATAAGGACTACCCCGTATGTTCCAATATTTGCCACCTACTATGCGATATTCTGAATTCGTATAATTCAAGAGGCAGGTAAGTATGACGAACGAAAGCGCGAAGCAATTGCTCAAATTCATTTTCGTTTTAGACTATTTCCACCGATTTTTAAATATAAAGTACATCAAGATCAATTTTTGGACGCTCTTGATACAAAATTGGGTCGTGTGAATAAAAAAAGGGCAAACACTTTTCATTCTAGATTTCAGGAATTTGAGCAATAGAAACACTTCAACATTGGAGAACGGAAAATTTAAATTTTTTTCACTCAACCGATTTAAGCTTTTGAGAACATTTTTGACTAGAAGTGCCTAATTAAAAATTCAATGCCCTTAATCATGTTATAAATATTACAAGGTAAAACCGGTGAGAGCCGAAATGACGTTTAAAAAAATTTTTAAATTCTCACTGCTCTCACATTTTTATTTTGGTGTTGTTTTCATAACAAAAATATGACAAACTGTAATACATTTGGTAATCCTATACGACAGCATGACACTCTTAATATACGTCCAAAAATATCTAGAGGGTATCAAAAGAAGCGTTTTGGATCAAGGATCGCGAATCCGAAAGCGAAGGTAAACAATTTTGGGTATGTAAAGAGATATTTTCAAAAGAAATTTTGAAAATTTTCATGTGGTTGTTGTAATTTTGATGGTTTTGTGGTACCCACAAAAAAAAATTGTGAACATAAGTGTTTTCCGCGGATATAGTTTTGGTTTCCAAACCGGTGTTGGACCCACCCAAGGTAATTTTTTATAAGCGCGGCGACAGGCCACCAATACGGAAAGCTGTTCTGCGCAAAAATACTATGGATCCCACCCTCGGTTTCGGAGCACTCCGGGGTAATTTTTCGGTTTTTCGTTAATATCTTTTGAACGATCTAATTTTTCTTCCGCCTTCGGATTATTGTTGTCGAGGTCAATTATGAGTCTTTTGACACCTCTCTCGGTATTTTTAGACGCGTGTTACCAGTTTCATGCTATCGTATAGAATTACCATTTATTTTTGCGTTCTAACATTAATATTATGATATTTTATCCAAACCGAATTTTTTTCAATTTAAGAATTGTATTGTGGTTTCCCGCAAAAGACAGCACCAGGCCACGATCCTCTTCTGAGGAATTTTCTTCAACAAATTGTTTAGAAATGTATCAGCGTCTGCGCGAAGAGAAGAAAAACCCGACTTACCGCCAAGGTGTACGGAAGAGGTGTGATATATATCTGGTTTGAATTTGGTGTGATATATATCTGAGGAGATTAAGGTCTAGCTTTCCATCCAATTCGAAGACTACCAACAGCGAGGAAAAGGACCAAAACAAACCAAAGAATACCTCCAAGATCATTTTTTTCCGCAGTAGCGAGGACACTTGAGACTGCCGATCTCTTATAAATTGAAGTTTCCGCATATTTAAGGGTTAAAGACGTATCAACCAAGTGAAGAAGTATGAATGAAAAATAAATAAGGGCGGTCTCCAACATTCGCTTCTTAATTATAAGAGGTGGCCACCGTGGTGTTATGGTAGCGTGCTCCGCCTATCACACCGTATGCCCTGGGTTCAACTCCCGGGCATAGCAACATCAAAATTTTAGAAATAAGGTTTTTCAATTAGAAGAAAAATTTTCTAAGCGGGGTCGCCCCTCGGCAGTGTTTGGCAAGCGCTCCGAGTGTGTGTCTCAGTGAAAACTCATCTGCCTTGCAGATGCCGTTCGGAGTCGGCATAAAACATTTAGGTCCCGTCCGGCCAATTTGTAGGGAAAATCAAGAGGAGCACGACGCAAATTGGAAGAGAAGCTCGGCCTTAGATCTCTTCGGAGGTTATCGCGCCTTACATTTATTTATTTATTTATTTATAAGAAGCAAGGCCTTTTTTTTGTCCCTTTGCAAAAATAGCACGTGTTGAGGCATCCATTATATTGGTAACTAATTTTGTTCTAGCGAATACTGTCTCATAACCAGAGTTGGTAGCAGTGCAGACAAAATGTCAAAATGAAATGGAAACAAACAAATGGCATCTCAAAATGCCAAATCTCTCTTAGAACTTACATAGAAAATCAAAATTCAACAGACTTCTAAGTCAAGTTAAGTGTTGCTAAGTTTTGAGTAACCAGTAACATGCAATGTTCATTTAACAGAACTGCAAGTGACAGTTCTCAAGTCAAGTCAAGTCTATGCTAAGTATCAGTAATGGGCCCTTTAAATTCGTAAAACTTGACGAGTAGATTAACTTTATGCCTAAATCGTGAAAGTTTAGTAAAAGGTAAAAGGAACATGGGCGGAGTACGGCAGACATTTAGTAGCGATTTTCTCAGCTTGCGACGCCATCACATATTCTTTTTCATCCTTACTTTGTTTTAAAGCTTATAAATTCAACTTGCTCGTACGACCACCTGCCCGACAAGGCGGCCTCAGCGGTCCAATTTTAAAAATGAGGATAAAATTCGTCCAACCGTAAAGGCGACCTATTATCGGGAATGCTGCGTTCAAATACAAGCGAATATACTCCCTGGCTGCAAATCACCCAATAGGCACGGACTGCATAACACCCCGGATTAGAAAGTTGTCAGTTCTTGGTCACCGACATCCCGCGGCCTCCTATGAAGCAAAACGGCGTAGATGCAAGCCCTAAACCGCTCAGCCCCAAAACCGGGCGCTATAGAGTTCGGCTAAGCCCTCACACCAACGACAATGTACCTGCTATAGTGAGAGAATGTTTGTGGGGCTATTAAAATAAATATGTATGTATGCATATACATATGTATAGACTGCAGATGTTTATGCAATTGCATATTTTTAAGGAAAAAGAGGCATGGTTCCAAAGTGAAAAATTTTTGTTGTTAAAAGATAGAATATATATGCATATTTATTTCTGCATATCTTGCATATTACTTGCATATAAATTGCATATTTGCTTATATCTTGCTTAACTTAATAAAACTTTGCGAAATTAATTTTTTGTTTTATATAAAGAAGCATTCTATGAAATATCATTTACCATTCAGTAATCCTTAATGTTCTAAACATTTTTTTTCTGCATTTGCTATGGGAAAAGCGAACAAAAAAAATTTCCATGGAGCTCAGAAAAAAAATGTAAGGCGCGATAACTTCCGAAGAAATTTTAGGCCGAGTATCTCTTCCAATTTGCGTCGTGCTCCTTTTCGTTTTTCCTACAAATTGGCGGGACACGACCTATTTATTTTATATCGACCCCGAATTGCATCTGCAAGGCAGATGAGTTTTCACTGGCACAAATACACTCGGAGTGCTTGCCAAACACTGCCGAGGGGCGATCCCGCTTAGACAAATTTTCTTCTAATTAAAAAACTTGTTGATGTTACTTTGGGCGGGGCGTGAACCTAGGATCTTCGGTGTGGTAGGCAGAGCACGCTACCATCACACCATGGCGGTCGCTGAAGCTCAGAAATTGGGTTGAGATGATCAAACATCCAATTTAGTTCTGGACGCCAATACTGTATCTTGTCAAGCTGTGATAAAAAGGCTTTTTAAGCCTATATTTAGGGTGTTTGTTTTTAAGGCTAATGTGTACTCGGAAATCTCAGGTAACAGAGCACTTAAACACCGACGTGCACAAGACGAATTTTAAATGTAAAATGATGCAAAATAACTCAACTGTAGGAGAGTTACAGAAAAATTTATTTTATTTTGATATGTGTGAAGCGATGGTAGCAAATAAAATGCCCTGGCGGAGCTTGAACAATGAAATATGCAGAGGCTTCCTCCATAAATATAAGTTAGCAGCAATAATGTTAACTAAAGTCAGCGGAATAATGCTGACTACCGATATTGCAAATAGTGCAACAACATCCGCCATGCGCCGACTAAATACAAACATAAGTCAGCAAAAGCTAAATAGGCCAAACAAACATCCGGCATGAGTTACCAAAGTGGTAAACAGAAATAATGCCAGCATAAGTAAATTTAAGTTATAAATCAGGAAGAGTTAAAAATTGTAAAGTTAGTCATTAACATCTTGGTCTTTTGACCAATAAAAACATTTTTCAGCCGATAACTGGCGCCCGAGTAAAATAAGCTTGGCGGTGCACGCGAAGTCGTCCTTTTCAATAAGTGGTGCCACTCAAAATTAAAATAAAAAAGTGCCACATTAAAATACAAGCTTTCGAAGGTGAAAAAAAAATATAAAAAGCGAAAGAGGCGTGAAGAGGAACGTGGAACTTCCTCGACGCCCCAACGGCATCACGACACCAGCCAAGGACAACAACCCGGAACAGCAAGGAGTGAGGTATGTATGTAGGCATTTAACTTAAACGGTTTTCAAAGTTTCATATCAAATATCAACAGAAATCAGATGTTCTATCAAACAATCATCTATGTATCAATAAGAACAATGGAGCTTGTACTGCCATCTGGCGAATCTTAAACTGCCGGTAATGCAGTGTTAGTTGTAATTAATTATTCACAATAGTGCCATAGTACAAACAGATTTATTTGTGTGCTCACAATCGTTTATTTTTAAGAAATTATTTTAATAAAATATAGTTAAACAAAAGCACTACGACCAATTATGCCCAAAGTTCGCTAATAGCACGAATCTCCATCTTTACAACCAAAACTTTATTTATAGATTTGGACTCCAAATAAGAGCAAAAAGGGATCTGCACATAAAAAGTGCAATTAGAAATAATATATAAGATAATTGGTCAACAAAACAGGAATAGAGGAATAGCGCAGTCCTATGGAGATGATGTAATAGTTCTGGCCTTCGACGTGGCAAGCGACATTACGCAAATAATGACAATAAAGCTGAACAATGAATGGCTGAGCTAATTTGTAGTAGGGATTTTGTCAAAACCAGCTATAAAAATATTATAACGAATTTACTTGCAAATCCTCTTATTTGCCTTTTTGCTAAGTTCGTATCACTAAACTGTTGAATAAATAACTCCAATATTGAATAATGGAAAAATGGTCTTTATTAAAGTACTTCACAATAACACTTATACTTTGCAACTAGCTGGCTTAATAACCAAACTGATAGCTTAAATGAAACTGACTTTCAAAATAATACTGCTATGGCTCGCTAGATAGCGTCTTAATGGATACTGCTTGATAGCTCAAATCAAACTTAATTCCAGCGCCTCTACATTTGCTGCCTTTTATACTCTCTGATTTCAACGTTCGCATCTTCTAGGCGCTTCCAGAATCTACTAGTTGCCATCAGCTCTCAAACTTCTCAGCTGTAACTACAATTGCACGATTTTGTAGCTTCTCTCATTGGATACTTTCAGGAGTATCTCAGATATATGCATGTGTTTGTGCATTGATTCTCCGCTGCTCGTATACGTACATATGTGTAGACGCAATTATTGTTTCGTTTATGTAGATACATAATGATTGATCTATGGATGTGCATGATATCACTGTTTAGCATCGGCTTAGAGATAGCAGCACCTCTTAGTTTTGCTAATATTCGTAACAATATCATAAAGGGTAAAGTTCTACGAACTATCTGTAATGCGATGTGATTGCCGATTTGACCGGTTTCAACAGACACTCTAAGCGTGATATATAACATGCAACCGATAAATCGTTCTATCGAGGAAACGGCATCCAAGTGTAGCCTTATGCTACGGGAGTTGGAAAACCGAAAGGGCTAACCATATGGGCTCAGACGTGTTTTCCTCGATGTATATGACTTCTATATAAAAGCAAAAACTGACTACATCTGTCTAATGAGAATCTTCGATACAAACTATAGGATTTCCTCTTTTTTTCTAATGCTGCAACGGGTTAAGGAGCTTGGAATATTCCTGGGCAGATATGCCTGTCGTAAGAGGCGACTGAAACCACAGAATCGCAAGTTTGAAGGAACATTAAAATCTAAATGTGAATTTGTTGGAGCATTCCAGATTTCACGAATGGATTTAAAATTGCCTGCCGTACCGGGTACTCCCATATCTATGCAACTACCATTGTTCGACCCCAATCCGAGCTTTTTACTATAGAAAAGGCTACTGGCGGTAATAGGGTAGCAATTTTCTAGATAAGCCAGACTTTTCTTCGGATTTTCGGATAAACAACGTTAATATTGAGCCTTATTAGCCATTGCAGAGTGTGTGTCATGTAACTGATGACTCCACAAAGCGGTTTTGTGGGCTACATATGAAAACAACAAATATTTATTTTTGTTCGGTGAAGGGTAAAGGAAAGGGACCTTGAGAGAGATGGACACAGAAAAAATGAGAGAAAAGAAAGGAAAAACAAGGATGCGAATTTTGGCTGCTCACGTTATTGGGCTAACCATTTTCCTGTTACGCGGGGAGAATATTCCTCACCAACCTATTGACGATATACCATCCGTCACTTCCGCAGGTCATCTTATGGATAGCACTACCCAGGGATAGATCGGCTAGTGTTACTTCAACCCTTATCCGTTGCTGTGTAAAGTGATTGCATTCGAAAATTATGTGGCGTGCGTCGTCTACGAGCTTGCAATATAGGCAATTCGGATTTTCAACCTTGCTAATTCTGTGGAGATATTCTCGGAAGTAGATGGTAGACGTCGACCTCTCTACGTGACTGCTTTAACCTCGGCATTTCCAGAACTTCATTGAATGCGCCCAAATTTATGCACCATACGAAATTATAGAACTCGAAGCGGATGCAAGCAGCTTTCTCATTAATGGCCTTAGCCGCCTATGTTTATCATTAATCGACTTAAATCACATTCGATTTATGTTAAATGGGGTTACACTAAAATGACAGCCTGTGATGGCTGACGGATATTTTCTCATTATTAAAACCTCAGCTTAAATTGATTACCATAGTACTTTGCCTTAATAACGTATCTAATATAATTAATTTTTTTTTAAGTACCTAAATTTAATCTCACCACGAACAGCAATTATTAGGTATCTTAAACAATTGATTTTTTTTTTTCGCTATACAACACTGGCGTGAATACCAATTTCAACCTTTTCCATATGTCACGATCCTTTTCTGCGTCATTTCATTTTGAGAGCGGTATTGAACCACATGGTTGTTTATAATTAAAAACAAAAAAAAATTTAAGAGTTTTACTTTAATCCGATTGAGTTTATATCGGGGTTTAGTACGTTATAGCGCGCTATTGATTTCTTTCGACGGGTAAAAGTTAATTTCGTCAGAACAAAAACAAAAAAAAAAATTATCCCCTGAGTACCAAGGCGAGTGGAGCACATTTGACGCACGTGCCTGAAGCACCAGCTGGAGGGCTGAGTGTTCTTGCGACCATAACGCGACACGCACCTCAAGATAATTCACATTATATTTCATGAAAATTTGACAAACATACTCGGAATCATCCAAAGCAAACACTGAGCACGCCCAGAATAACTCAATTCTACCAGGAAGATCTTTGGAGTGACACGTGGGACTTACATAATTGATAGAAACCAAAAGTTGCCGGCGAACACAACTTGTCAGCGCATCCAAGCATCGTCTTTTCTTTTTTCCCGAGCCAAAGTGTGGTTGGGTTGCCGAATTTTCTAGAAATCTATGAAAGCAAAAAAAAAAGGGAATCCTAAACGTCAGTGGCGAAAATTCCGTCATGTTGTTGTTGTTATTGTAGCGTTAAGGACAATTCCCGATTGCCTTGGGGAGTGTTATAGATATTGATGATGCAAATCCGGTACGTTCCGGTATCAAGCCCGACCATCTCGGGAACGATTTGTATAAACATATACGCATTAATATATTTGTGTGTATGTATGAATATATATATACCCAGTTAAAACTTTCCATTATAATTAATTTTCTGGTTTTCTAAGAACACTCTACTTTTTGCACTAAATCTCTCCAAAATAAAAAAACGACAACAAAACAAAAAAAATTGATGGAAAAAAATAATTTTTTTTTGTTTTTGCTCGAAAAACAACTTTAAGTAATTAGTTTATAAGTGGCAAATTTTCATTTCGGTATCAACAACACTTCCCGCTGTTTGCGCAAACATCGTTGAAACACCGTTATGTAGTGGGTGATTTGTTTTGTTTGGGTATGGGAGAGCTTTACGTTATCTCTCAATACAATGGAAGGGAAGAGAGTGAGAGCAGATATAGCGGAAAAACAGCAGCTTTACCTCCACTCTTAGCTAACATAGCTACGCACATATAATTTTTTACGCATATATTATTTCCTCCCACAGTATTCATGTAGATTTGTCGATATGTGCAAGATCGCCAGAGAGTTCGGTTATGTTCGTCTGCCGTTTTCTTTGTCTCACAAGTCCGTCCGTATCATACTGTGAAATATTCTAGTCATATGTCCGTCCGAGTAAATACACTAGAGAACATATGCACAACCTCATATTTAATGCGGAGCTTGATCCCTTGTATGGGCTACGTTCCGTCTAGTTGGTTTGCAGTGTATGATTATAACTTTATGTAGATGTACCATAGCTAGGGTGCAAGAAACAAGAACCCCGACATTCCCGACTCGCTAAGCCTGGAAATCACAAGCATACAAGCCCGCTCCGAGCTCCCCAGCCTTGTATTGGTCCATGACAAGCCCTGGACCTGTAAAAAATCCCAAGTCGCTCGGGTACATACAACCTGCTACAGTCATCGTATGGAGCAATACTGCTCCAGCTTTTCAAAGTTTTTTCTTCATAAACAAATTTTAAAAGCAGCAAATATTTCAAACATCTTTTGATATTTGCCCATATTTCAAGCGACTTATTGAGTTTTGAAAGAAATTAATTAATTATTGGTGAACTGCTAGGCTAGCCTCGGCTCAGCTATGTACTTCAACCAAAAATAAATTGCTTAGCTACGGTATGGTTCTCACTAGGCGTTATGCTATGGCGTCAATAACAGAATACATTGATTTCCTTCCATAAGGCTGATTGCATTCCGCCCTGTCATGATAGAACAAAAACATGTAACTTAGACTTAAGATCTATGAAATTATAACACAAATTTTTTTTTTTTCATACATCTAAATTTTTTGTGCTTTAACAAAAGCATGTAACTTCAGATATTTTTAAAATGAGGAAATTTCAGATTCCATCACCGATTGGGCAATGAAAATTTTGGTGGAGCTTTTAAGGATATTGGAGAAGCGGTCTGTGGTAATTTTTTGGCCAAAACTGCAATATGTGCAGCAATAACGGGGATTCTTCAAAAGTTGCTTGCTTTTGTCGTGCACCAATTGCACGCCTTTTAAGGGTTTCATACATTTTAAGTTACGTTGTTTTATTTTGGTTTGAGTTTAAAGTACTTAGAAATAAGATAGAAAAAAACGGCTTAAGTCCTTAATAGATTTTTTCCACGGGATTCCATACGGAGTTTGCCAGGGCCATAAAGTACTTATTCCGAAAATTTCTATTTATCTCATAGTCTATTCATTAACGAGGAAAGTTTGAGGCTAAGAATAAAGTTTGAACTCACAACCTAAGGCATTTGCATGCATCACACTTTCATTGCAAACAATTAAAAATATTTTTTTTTAAATCGCAATTATAAACATTTATTTGTTGATAACACAAAAGAAATATCGCCATATCTCAGCTGCCGTTTCGAGAAAGCTCTATCTTAGAATAATTTCCATATGCTTTGACGTGAGCTGCAGCGTGTGTGAAAGAAGTTCTGATATGGCGCGTTCAGCCGAGTTTTGGAGATTTTCCCTTCGGTCGTCGATGTGTAACAACACTCGGAAATTGGGGTAACATCTTCTCTTCTTCTAAAAAGGCTATAACATCTGGATTATTTAAGTTTGTAAAAACACTCGGGGTAAGGGGGTTCACACAACCCCAATTATGTGATACCACCGCACAAAAATCTCCGTCCTCAACGCCCGGTGCCCCAGCATCTTGCATGAATGTATTCGAAGTCGTCCCATCTTTTGGAGTTGTACAACCACATCCACTAACTCATATTCGTGTGCACTTATCAAATGGACAAAAGCCAATTTGTATTGTGTCTAATGTGTCACCAAGATCAAACAATCCACGCACTGTCATCACAGCAATATCCATATGTTTTGTTACGGGATCATAATTACGTGGATAAACTACATCCTCCACTTCGCGAACTTGTCCAATTTCGGGTATAAACTCAAATTCCGATACACCAGCTACAAGAGCGAACAAGTCCTTATAATAACCTACCACGCAATTTGTAGCTGTTACCACCTTCTGCGCAGTGACTAGTGTACCAACACAATGACTTCTGCATTCATAATGTATGGATACTAAATAAGGACTACTGCGTATATTCCAATAGCGGCCACCTACTATGCGATATTCTGAATTCGTATAATTCAAGAGACAGGTAAGTATGACGAACGAAAGCGCGAAGTAATTGCTCAAATTCATTATACCTTTCATGAAAATTAAATGGTATATTAATTTCGTCACGAAACCCAAAATTGTAAGTCCTTAAAGGAAAATAGATAGACCCACCATTAAGTATACCGAAATGAACAGGATGAAGAGCTGAGTTGATTTAGCCATGTCCGTCTGTCCGTCTGTCTGTTTGTATGCAAACTTTTCGCAATTTCTACCCCATTTTAACACCTATAAGCTTCAAATTTCAACAATTGCTTACGTATATAGTATATATTGTTGCGTGAAAAAATCAAAGAGGTCTGTGGTATATATGCTATATATATTTTTTTTTTTTGCAATCTCAGCACCACTTTAACAGCTAGAAGCTTCAAATTTCACCAAATGCTTACGTACTTATATAGCATATGTTGTTGTCTGAAAAAATCATAGAGATCGGTTGTATATATAGTATATATCTCATACAACTGATTGTTCAGATAAGAGACTTCGCAATTTCTACCCCATTTTAACACCTATAAGCTTCAAATTTCAACAATTGCTTACGTATATAGTATATATTGTTGCGTGAAAAAATCAAAGAGATCTGTGGTATATAAAAAAATAAAATGTAAGGCGCGATAACCTCCGAAGAGATCTAAGGCCGAGCTTCTCTTCCAATTTGCGTCGTGCTCCTCTTGATTTTTCCCTACAAATTGGCCGGACGGGACCTACATGTTTTATGCCGACTCCGAACGGCATCTGCAAGGCAGATGAGTTTTCACTGAGAGCTTTTCATGGCAGAAATACAATCGGAGCGCTTGCCAGACACTGCCGAGGGGCGACCCCGCTTAGAAAAATTTTCTTCTAATTGAAAAATCTTATTTCTAAAATTTTGATGTTGCTTTGCCCGGGAGTTGAACCCAGGGCATACGGTGTGATAGGCGGAGCACGCTACCATCACACCACGGTGGCCGTGGTATATGTGGTATATATGCTATATATATTTTTTTTTGCAATCTCAGCACCACTTTAACAGCTAGAAGCTTCAAATTTCACCAAATGCTTACGTACTTATATAGCATATATTGTTGTCTGAAAAAATCATAAAGGTCGGTGGTATATATAGTATATATATGGTGGTATATATAGTATATATATGGTAGTATATATAGTATATATATATATATTTTCGCAATTTCAGCCCCATTTTGACAGCTAGAAGCTTCAAATTTCACCGAATGCTTACGTATATAGCGTATATTGTTGTCTGAAAAAATCATAGAGATCGGTTGTATATATAGTATATATCTCATACAACCGATTGTTCAGATAAGAGACTTCGCAATTTCTACCCCATTTTAACACCTATAGGCTTCAAATTTCACCGATTGCTTACGTATATAGTATATATTGTTGTGTAAAAAATCATAGAGATCGGTGATATATATAATATATATGATGGTATATATATTATATATATATAGTATATATATTATATGGTATATATATTATATATATATAGCCATTTTAACAGCTATAAGCTTCAAATTTCACCAAATGCTTACGTATATAGCATATATTGTTGTCTGAAAAAATCATAGCGATTGGTGGTATATATATTATATACCCCATATAAACTGTCATTTTTGCCCCTTTTTTACGGCTAGAAGCTTCAAAATTCATCAATCTTCACAAATAGTTAAGTTTACGTCATATATTTTTGAAATACGTGATTCGCAGTCATAGTTTTTACATGCAGGCCACAAAAAACGTGAAGCTTTGCATCCTCTCACAAAGTACCTACCTATTTTTATACCTTTGATGAAAATGAAATCGTATATTCATTTCGTCACGAATCCCAAAATTGTAAGTCCGTAAAGGAAAATAGATAGTGCCAGCAATAAGTATACCGAAATGATCAGGATGAAGAGCTGAGTTATTAAGCCATGTCCGTCTGTCCGTTTGTCTATTTGTATGCAAACTAGTCCCTAAATTTTTGAGATATCTTGATAAAATTTGATGAGCGGGTATACATATTGTTACGAATATTAGCAAAACTAAGGAGTGCTGCCATCTCCAGGCCGATGCTAAGCAGTGACATGAATTCACATCAATAATTCAATCATTATGTATCTACATAAACGAATCAGTAATTGCGTCTACACATATGTACACATTCCGACGAGCAACATTTACATACAAGGCAGCGAGAGATGAGATGTCACACACAGATGAATTTACTTATACGCTTATGTGTGTGCGGGAGACTGTAAACTACAAACTCACATATGTACATCTGAGAAGCGCTAAAAAGTAGACAATTGTAAACAAGTAGAAACTATATGAGAACTATATACTGAGTTGTCACAAGAGAGAGCAATAATTTGTGCACGTAGTTGTGGCTGGCGATTTTGTAGCCGAAACAACTAGTAAGTTCTGGAAATCGAAGAGCCTAGAAGTATGCAGCGTAAACTATAAAAGCGGGGCAAGCGAGTAAGAAGTAATTCAGTTTGAGTTGATCTATCGATCAGTTTGATTAAGCCCGCGATCTGGCGGCCAATAGTAGAGTTTCATTTGAGTTATTAATCAGTTTGGTTATTAAGCCAGCGAGTAGCAAAGTATAAGTGTTATTGTGAAGTACTTAATAAAGGCCATTTTTCCATCATTCAATATTGGAGTTATTTATTCAACAGTTTAGTGATTCGAACTTAGCAGAGGATTGCAAATAAGAGGATTTGCAAGTAAATTCGTTACAATTGGTGTCAGAAGAGGAATTGTTGAATAAATTCCGAAGACTTCGAATAAACTTGGACATGGCAAAGTTAAGTGAATTGAAGATCCCGCAACTGAAGAAGGAGTTGGAGAGCCGTGGATTGAATACAAGCGGCGTTAAGCTCGAACTTCAGGCACGGCTACGAGAGGCAATGGAAGCAGAAGGAATTGATGTGGAAGAGTATGTCTTTCATCTTGATGGCGAGGAGACAACAAAAATTGAAGAGAAAAACGAAACATCGCAGACGGTTACCAGTACAGACTTGAACATGATATTGGCTGCAATAGCTGCTCAAACATCGACAGTCACAGAAATGGCGTCGCAAGTAACATCACAATTGGAAGAACAGAAAACGTATATGTCATCACAGATGGAATCCCAAGAGACACGAATAACATCGAAGATGGAAGAACAGAAGACGTATATGATATCCCAACTGGAATCGCAGGAAACTCGTATAACATCACAATTGGAAGAGCAGAAGACATATATGGCATCCCAGCTGGAATCACATGAGACACGTATTTCAGAAATGTCGACACAGATTACATCAAAGATGGAAACACAACTGAAAGAACAAGAGGCACGTATATCATCAAAACTCGAAGCGCGTATGGACGAGAAAATAACGCAGTTTGAAGAAAAATTCGAGGCAGAGGTGGATGCTTTGAGAGGTCGTATACAGGAATTGCAACTAATTCGCCCAGTTGTTTCAGCAAGCAATACGAACGTAAAAACTCCAACTTTTGACGGCTCTGTTCCTTTCCAGGTGTTTAAGATTCAGTTTGAGAAGACCGCAGCAGTGAACAACTGGAGTGCGGAAGATAAAGTTGCTGCACTATTCGTGGCATTGAAAGGATCTGCTGCTGAAATCCTACAGACTATTCCCGAGGGAGAGCGGAACAACTACGAAACATTGATGAGCGCTCTAGAGAGGCGATACGGAAGCGAACACAGGAAGCAGATACACCAAATAGAGTTGCAAAACCGCTACCAAAAAGCTAATGAGACTTTGCAGGAGTTTGCGTCAGATGTCGAAAGGCTTGCACATTTGGCGAATGCCGACGCACCCGTGGAATACACCGAAAGAGTAAAAATTCAGAGCTTTATAAATGGCATACGGGACGTTGAAACGAAGCGAGCCACATACGCAAACCCAAAGCCAACATTTGCAGAGACGGTATCACATGCATTGACTCAGGAAACCGCCTCACTATTGAGTAAACCAGCATACAAAGCACGCCGTGTGGAAGTAGAAAGGCCAGAGTGGGTAGACGCAATATTGGAGGCACTGAAAGGATCGCAAAAGCGAAGTGAAAAAGTTATCAAATGCTTCAAATGCGGGAAGTTCGGTCACATAGCACGTCATTGCGATCTTGGTCTTAATAGTTCCAACAATGTGGGTGGCCGTAAACGCAAAGCTGGAGGAGATGAGCAAGAGCGAGTAAGAGGTAGAGAGCTAGATCCAGCTATTGAATGCCCTGTGATATCTGTGTCGCAAATTGGAAGGAAATCAAGCAGTCTTACCGTCAGAGGGAATGTGGATGGCAAAGAACGAATACTGACTGTAGATACGGGCGCATCTCATTCCTTGATCCGATCTGACTTGGTCAACAGGAGAGTAAAACCGTTACCTGGAGCAAAGTTGCGTACGGTCACTGGCGAGTATAACCAAGTTCAGGGAGAAGTGATATGTGAAGTATTGATTGGGAAGGTCATGGTTCTACACAAATTTGTTGTGGCGGAGATTGTTGATGAAGTTATATTGGGAGTGGATTTCTTGGTTGACCATGACATCAAGATCGATATGCAGAGAAGGGTGATGCGTTATGAGAACCAAGATGTGCCACTTAACTTTACTTTGGAAAAAGGGTTCAGCAGTAATCGGGTACTGGTGGAGAAGACTCGACGAAGGCCACGAAATTCAAAGGTAAAGGTTGATGGAACAAATGGGCCAAACAAATCAAACCCGGAGGTACCTGTGAGAGAAACACTGGCATTGAAAAGCCCTAACGGACGTACTAGAACGAAGAAAGAATGCAAGGGTGGTTTCAAGCCAAGGCACACTACTGTTGTGAAGCGTCGGAACGATACTGATTATGCAAAGCAAATCCGTCCAGCGCAAGCTCTGCGAAGTAGTTCTTCATTGGTCGAGCAACAGAGTGCGAGGGAACGATCGAGGATAAGGAGTAGTAAGATGAAACACAGGTACGACAAGGAAAATAATTCGGAAGGTTCCCGGGAGGGAAATTTGGTACTGTTATATAACCCTCACCGGCGGAAAGATGTTCCATCCAAATTTCGGTGCAGTTGGGAAGGCCCGTACAAGGTTGTGAAGAAGATCAGTGATATCATCTACCGCATACAAAGCATTGAGAAACCACGGAGTAGAAGAGATTTGTCTGATCGGGACGATCAGACTTAGGTGGAGGGCAGTGTTACGAATATTAGCAAAACTAAGGAGTGCTGCCATCTCCAGGCCGATGCTAAGCAGTGACATGAATTCACATCAATAATTCAATCATTATGTATCTACATAAACGAATCAGTAATTGCGTCTACACATATGTACACATTCCGACGAGCAACATTTACATACAAGGCAGCGAGAGATGAGATGTCACACACAGATGAATTTACTTATACGCTTATGTGTGTGCGGGAGACTGTAAACTACAAACTCACATATGTACATCTGAGAAGCGCTAAAAAGTAGACAATTGTAAACAAGTAGAAACTATATGAGAACTATATACTGAGTTGTCACAAGAGAGAGCAATAATTTGTGCACGTAGTTGTGGCTGGCGATTTTGTAGCCGAAACAACTAGTAAGTTCTGGAAATCGAAGAGCCTAGAAGTATGCAGCGTAAACTATAAAAGCGGGGCAAGCGAGTAAGAAGTAATTCAGTTTGAGTTGATCTATCGATCAGTTTGATTAAGCCCGCGATCTGGCGGCCAATAGTAGAGTTTCATTTGAGTTATTAATCAGTTTGGTTATTAAGCCAGCGAGTAGCAAAGTATAAGTGTTATTGTGAAGTACTTAATAAAGGCCATTTTTCCATCATTCAATATTGGAGTTATTTATTCAACAGTTTAGTGATTCGAACTTAGCAGAGGATTGCAAATAAGAGGATTTGCAAGTAAATTCGTTACAATATGTATATAGGCGTCCGATTAGACATTTGTTCCATTGTTCAAATAAGAGGATTTTACTCCTCATTTTAGCTGCTTCAAATTTCAACGGATACGGACATATATTACGTGCAAAGGTGTATGAAAAAATCGCCTAGCTCGGTCGAATATATAATATTTTTAGAATACAAGCCATTTTTCAGATAATAATGTTTTCGTCATTTCTTCATTTTAGTAGCTACAATTTTGAAGAGATGTTAACGTATATATTTACGCAGTTGTTGATCTATTTTAATAATTGGGTTACATACAACCGATTCTTCAAAGCAAAATAATGTGTGTTATACATGCAATTTTGAATACAAAAGCATTTGCTTATAGTATAAATATCAGCACTAAAGGAGAACATACTTTAATGCCTACAAAATGTTTATCCTTTATATTTAATCTTTCTAACGGCCTTGAGTAAAATACGTTGAAACTTATTTTTATCAATTTAAAACGCTTTTCTTCGAAGCTAAATCAATTCTCCTACCTGCTTTTAAAGGGGTAAAATGTTCAACTAAATCTAACGCTGCTTGGGACATTTATTTGCTGCTACGTCTGCGGTTATGTAGAAACGTACCTGTTTTTGTGGGCGCTATTGTGCGCTGTAACCATACATTTACGTATGTACACGCTTCCTTCAAAACTACTGCGTTCTTTATTGTCAGTAAATATCTAGAATGCATATTATTTCTACCTAACTCCTTCATTCTTAGATATCTTCTTAAAACATTTCTTCAGTAATTATTGCGGCTTCAAATACATCGTACGTCTTCTCAAAATATAAAATATTTAGATAAATTACAATTATTTTACTTGCAAAGGAAATACGCGTGTTTTTTTTTTTTTTTCAAAACAGTTATTTAAAATTTTTACGGTATTAATATCAAACTCGATGTGCTTTTTAACGAGTTAAACCAATCAATTACATAATTTTTGTGTTATTTAAAAAATTATCAGTTTTATTTTGTTCATTAAATTATTAAAGTGTGTGTAAACTTTTGTTACTAAATTTTTGGTGTGTATTTCCTAAGCAATATATAATTCTGAGTGTCGTTTTTTAAACTTTCACTCGTGAGAATCAGCTAAAAAATATTTAAAGTGCGTTTTTATATAATTCTGAGTGCAAATGTAACCTTTCGCTCGTGAAATATATAATATATATATAATAGTCTTCTACTATACAAATAATTTTTGAAAATCATCCATAAAATATTTAAAGTGTGTTTTTATGTAATTCTGAGTGCTTATATAAACTTTCGCCCCTGAAATATATAATATATTATATAATAGTCTTCTATTATACAAATTATTTTTGAAAATCACCCCTAAATTATTAAAAACCTGTTTTGCTTAACTTTTTTTTAATTGGCGGGTTATGGAATGTGTGTTATTTAGTTTACTATTTAAATTTGCTTAACTTTTCGAGTGCTTTTTCAAAAGTAATAGGTAGCTTTCGATAATTCAATATTTTTCGTTTCGAACAATTATTATTTCAAGTATTTCTTACGACTTTTAACCCTTGTTTATAAAATATTTTAAGAGTTTTTGAAAACTTACTTTATTAAACACTTTTCAACCTTTTTTAAATTTATTCGTTCAAAATATTTGAGTATTTTATACCAAGCCCATAAAACATTTTAACGCGGTTACGAACGACGAAATAACAATGCCGCGCTTGTCATCCCGATCTCAAGAGCAGCGTCGCAGAGTATGCTAGAAATCGTAGTCGCAGACATTACGAAAGCAACTTAGCATAAAACCGAACAATTAGCGCAAATTTAATGTCATGCCTAAGGTCATCAAATTTCCAGTTTCGTGAGAGAGAAAGGGAAAATGATGCAAGCCTACATAATGTAAGACGACGATCGCGGAGACGTGACTTTAGAGAAGCGGAACGGATTAGTGACCGACAAGCCCGAGCCGCACGAAGGGAAAGCTCGTACTAAGAGAGGAAGAAATACTTTAAATCATAGGGCTAGACGGTGTATTGAGGGAGCCGGAACGCGTTCGTGACTCAGTGGCACGAGCAGCACGAAGGGAAACCTCAATGGTAAGAGAGGAAGAACAAGCCCAAAATACTTTGGATCATAGGATTAGACGAAATATACCTGAATTGAGGGAGCCGGAGCGCGTTCGTGACTCAGTGGCACTAGCAGCACGAAGGGAACCCTCAATTGTAAGAGGGGAAGAACAAGCCCGAAATACTTTGGATCATAAGGTTAGACGAAATATACCTGAATTGAGGGAGCCGGAGCGCGTTCGTGACTCAGTGGCACGAGCAGTACGAAGGGAAACTTCATTTGTAAGAGAGGAAGAACAAGCTCGAAATACTTCGGATCATAGGGTTAGACGAAATATACCTGAATTGAGGGAGCCGGAGCGCGTTCGTGACTGAGTGGCACGAGCAGCACGAAGGGAAACCTCAACTGTAAGAGAGGAAGAATAAGCCCGAAATACTTTGGATCAGGTTAGACGAAATAGTCCTGAATTGAGGGAACAGCAAAGGGTTCGTGACGTAGTGTCACTAGCCGTACGAAGGGAAAGCTCAATTGTAAGAGAGGAAGAACAAGCCCGAAATACTTTGGAGCATAGGGTTAGACGAGATATTCCTGAATTCAGGGAGCCTGAACGCATTCGTGACTCAGTGTCACGAGCAGCACGAAGAGAATCCTCAATTGTAAGAAAGGAAGAACAAGCCCGAAACACTTTGGAGCATAGGGTTAGACGAAATATTCCTGAAATGAGGGAGCCGGAACACGTTCGTGATTCAGTGGCACGAGCAGCACGAAGGGAAATATCAATTGTAAGAGAGGAAGAACAATCGCATAATACCGAAAATCATAGATTAAGACGGAATGTTCCAGAACTTAGGAGGAAGGAACGGGTTCGTGATTCAGTCGCCCGAGCAACACGACGACGAAATCCTATAGTAAGAGAAGAAGAGCAAGCGAGAAACACCAATGCCCATAGGTGAAGAAGGAATGTTCACGAATTGAGGCAGGGTGAACAAATTCGTGATAGGCTATCGAGAACTCAACGAAGATCAAATCCAATCACAAGACGTCGTGAACAACTGATAAATACATCGCAAAGGCGAATATCTCGACAGCAAACTCGAATGTCCCTGGAAAGTAACAGACACAGCGCACGCGAGCATGTCCAGCTTCATAGGTCTAATGAAGAAAACCGAAGAAGAGAAAACGAGAGACAGCGTTCAAGAACATCAGCATATCGAGAAAACCTCTTGCCTGATGCAACAGAAGAAGGGCATAACAATCAAATTCGGTCACGGCACTTAACACACTATGAGAAATATGAGTTAAATATAAAAGAAGGATCGACTATTGTATGTGTATGCTGTGGGAGGACATGGTTTTCGCATCAAATCAAAAAACTGAACAAATCTTCTCTTTCAAATAAATATCCACAACTCCAGCTCAATAAAATATTTTTTTTCGAAAATGAGTTTCCAAGCAGAGCAGGAAAATTCACATTTTGTTCAACGTGCTATCGTCAGGTTATGACAGGTAAAATTCCAAACATTTGTTTGGCTAATGGCTTCCAATTTCCATACATTGAAAACCTTCCACAGGAACGAGTGGAAATAGCTCCTGGTGAAGGGCGAACTCCCATCGACATTACACGAGACGATGATGCGGAGGAGTTATCTTTTCCAACATTTTGTGGCAAAAAAAGAACAACTGATCTAACATATAGCAAAATAGCGCGATCAGAAATACGAATATATGATCGACGCTGCGTGCGTGTTGATAACTTGCTATGGAAGTATAAATATGATGAATTACATCGCATTAAAGAAGCGATTTCTATTTGTTTAAGAAAAAAGTCCGGAGCCTGCCTTGTTACGGCAGCAAACATGGTAGACTCAAATTTTGTAAGCAACTTAGTCCAACATGATGAAGGATATCATATTTTAAAAGGACTTAGATCATCACCTGCTCACTGGGAATCAGAGAAAAAAAAGGTGTTAGTAATGATTCGTCAGTTTGGTTTGCCTACACTATTTATTACTTTAGCGGCTGCAGAGACCAAATGGCCAGAACTTTTGGTTATTCTATCCAAACTTGTGGACAAGAAAGATCTTTCAGAAGATGAAGCTGCACAACTTTCTAATTCGGAAAAAGCTCGCCTGATAAGGACAGATCCTGTCACATGTTCAAGATATTTTGATTACCGATTCAGACATATGATAAAGTTGTTGAAATCTAAAATTTTCGAGCCACATGTGCTCACTCATTTTTACTGGAGAATTGAGTTCCAACACAGAGGCTCACCTCACTGTCATGGAATGTATTGGTTGAGCGATGCACCTACATTAGAGATAGATGGAACTATAAATGATGGACACATTATTGAATTTGTGGATCGCTTTATTTCAACGGATGGATACAATCCAGACGTGCAACAATATGTCGAATATCAAAGACACAGACATGGTCGCGCTTGCTTAAGAGACATAAGAGGTCAGCAAGTCTGTCGCTTCAACATGCCTTATCCACCTATGCCTAGGACTGAAATTTTATTTCACCTAGATGAAAATGAACTAAATGAAGAGCATGTGGCTTTGTCTAAAAAAATTAAACATTTTTTAAACCTACATAATGAAGCCGACACCTTAAACAATTTTGAGGAGTTTTTAGTACATCCAGAAATTTCGACAACCTACGAGAACTACAAATTGGATCTTCTGTTAAACTTGAAAAAGCCTCAAATCCGAAGGAAATTTTCTGATCGACTGCTGAATGCATATAACAGTGATATTTTACGTTTGCCTAGAGCAAATATGGACATTCAGTTTATACTTGATGCTTTTGCCTGCTACAGCTATCGAATAGGGGGGTTTCTCAGCTATTGCGGCAAGCCATGGAAGAAATAAATGAAGGAAATTATACAGTTAAGCAGAAATTACAACACATTGGTAATAAGTTCGTGAACGGCTCTGAAGTGTCCGCCCAAGAAGCAGCCTATAACATTTTAGGTCTCCATCTTTCAGAAGCCAGTGAAGATGATATATTCATTAACACGTCTCATCCTGAGAAGAGAGTCCGAATGGTAAGACCGAAAGCAGATTTAGAGAGACTACCAGGCGATTCAATGGATATTTATGTTCCCAACTTACTGGACCATTATATCCAGAGACCAAGACAGCTAGAACAACTATGTCTTGCAGATTTTGTCGCTTCTTTCCGATTTTCGAAGACAAGAAGGGAAAATGCAGTAGAAAATGAGGCCAACGAAGAGTTGGAGCCAGATGCTGAAACTTCTGAAATAACCGTAGTCCCACTGGAATTAAATTATGGGAGTGGTTTTATCAGGCCGAGAAAGCATCCACTTGTATTAAGATCGAGACGTTTTAGTGTTGGGTTTTCTCGATCCGATTATTTTTGAGAAATGGCTATTCTGTTTTATCCATGGCAAAACGAAGTCTCTGATTTAATTGAAGTCGACGTTGAAGCAATATGTAACCGCAATAAAGAGATGATAGAGGAGAGTAAGAAAAAGTACGACAAGTTCTCTGATCATGAACTGGAAACAATTCTAGTGGACTTGAATCAACAAATAGGGCCAGAAAATGCTGCAAACGAAGAAAGTATGACTCCTTTCTTGGATGAGGAATTCAGGGCATTAGCTGTTCCTGAAATCGGAAATAATGTCGACGTATTCCAGAACGACGAGCAAAATATAGACGAAGTTAGACTTATAAGATTGCCTGCCATCATACAAGAAAATGAACTGTTATCGACCGTACGGTCTTTGAATGCAAAGCAGCGGGAATATTTTTATCATGTCCACCATAATATGAAAATTAAGCGACGATTTTACGAATATGTTGGCGGTGGTGCTGGAGTAGGAAAAAGCCAATTAATTTGCGCTATATATCAGTCACTGACCACCCGAGCAAACACTTTACCTGGAAATAACCCGGAAACTGTTAAAGTTTTATTATGTGCTCCTACGGGAAAAGCTGCGTTTGGTATTGGTGGAGTAACGTTGCATTCTGTTTTCTCTTTACCCATCAATCAGTCTTCAGCCATTTATGCCCATTAAGCAACGATACCGTTAATGCAATATATTCAAGTTTGATAGATCTTCAGCTTATAATAGTGGATGAAATATCAATGGTGGGTGCCAAAATGTTTGGATACCTGGATGCTCGTCCAAAGCAAATATTTCGGACTAGCGAGTATTTCGGAGGTATAGCGATTGTTGTGTTTGGTGACTTAAAACAACTTTCACCAGTAGGTGATAGGTGGTTTTTCTCACCAAATCAATCGGATCCATATAGTGCGATTACCGGCACACATCTTTGGGATTTGTTTCGTTACTTCGAGCTCACAGAAATTATGCGCCAAAGAGAAGACCAAGTATTTGCTATCGCCTTAAACCACTTGCCTGAAGGGAATATGACCTCTGCTGATGTTGATTTAATAAAAACAAGGGAAACAAGACTAGATTCTGTTCCCAATGACTGTATTCACCTCTTCTACTCTAATTCAGATATTTCAATTTATAATAGTATGAGACTGGTTGAAATTGGCACGGAAGAGTTTACATCTATCGCAAAAGACACTGCAAAAGCCCACTCTATTTCGGAGCAAAGTAAGCGTAACATTTTATAAGCAGTTCAGAATTTTAAAATATCAGAGACACAAGGAATGTGCTATCGTTTACAGCTAAAAGCATCTGCAAAATACATGGTTACAGTAAATATTAATACTTCAGATGACCTGGTTAATGGAGCTGCAGGTCGCTTAATGCAAATTGACCATCAGAGTAACGAACGTACGCCAACTACTCTTTGGATACAGGTTTCAGAACCAGAAGTGGGTGTGATTGCCCGCTCAAAAAAATCTCATTCTCATGAGTCAAGTTGGACCCCAATTGAGAAGGTGGTACGTACTTTCCAGTATAGAAGAAACGACCAAGTTACTGTAGAAAGGAGACAGTTTCCTTTGGTACCAGCAGAGGCAATCACGATCCATAAAAGTCAAGGTGCAACCTATAGGCAGGTTGCTGTTCATATAAAGAGAGGAATAAGTCGATCTGCTTTATACGTTCCGTGCAGTAGAGCGACAAGTACATCTCGCTTATTTATTATAGGTAATTTAGTTCCACCAAAACCGTTTACAGCCAACGAACCGGTTCAAAAGCAACTAAGTGTACTTCGTTCAGAAAAAAAAAACTAGCTACCCACTGCAAGTTTGCTATTGAGCGACCAATTGACAGCCTTCTTTTATATTATGAAAATATAAGAAGCTTAGGAAAGAATATCGATGAAATAAGAGCAGACCAACTTATTTGTTCATTGGATATTCTTTGTTTTGTAGAGTTCTGGGCTTTGCCAGGAGAAGATATACAAATCGAAGGCTTTGATATAGTTGCTAGGATTGATGGAGTTGCCTCAACTGTACAAAGTCGTCCTCGAAACGGAATTATAATTTATTGTAAGCCTGACCTCGCACGCAGTTTTACAGTAAATTCCAGAAAATTCCAGTATGTAGCTGGACAAGTTTATCAGTTTTTGGCGATATCAAAGGCAAATGTAGCTATTGCGTTGGTATACCGAAATCCGTCATTCTTATTGCCGGCATTTAGAAGAATGGTGGAAGAGGATACTAAGGAGCTCTCCAACGAAAAAATTAGAAAAAATTGTTCTTGTAGGAGACTTTAACATTTGTCGAAATTCATCAAACGATATACTTGGGAGGAAATTGGAGCAGCTGGGACTGCATTCACTTTTGGAAAATCTTGCCACTACGAAGCAACAAACTGCTATTGATTGGATACTGATCAGTTTATCTCCGGACAGTGTAAAGGCGATAACTTATGAAACGCCTTACAGTGACCATGATGGAATATTTTTATGTGCTCCTGGCTGTTATTAATAGAATTTTAATCATTATTACAGAATGACGGACCCATCGAAATTATCAGAACAATGAGGTTAGTCGATTAAGCCATGGCTGTCTCACAGCCAGGTTTAACGCAATTTAGTTTTCCTCCCATTCAACGAATTATTCAAAGAAAATTTTTTCCTTAAGTTTTTTAGCTTTGTCAATATAGTTTAGTTTATATTTATTTTAAAAATTGCTTAGGTATGTACATCTGTTTACTATATATTTCATATCTTATTAAGCCGATTATTTGGATATTACGAATGGGATAAGATTATTGTTCAGCCCCATTCATGAAAGGTATGAAGTCTTCGGCACAGCCGAAGACAATCCCGTCCTTACTTGTTTTCATTTAAGACTATTTCAACCGATTTTTTAAATATAAAGTACACCAAGATCAATTTTGTGGACGCCTTTTATAGAAAATTGGGTCGTATGAATAAAAAATAAACAAACACGTTTCATTCTGGATTCCAGAAATTTGAACAATAAAAACGCTTCTACGTTGCAATTAAAGCTATTGATATATACAATGGAATATTTTGTTGTTTTCACTTTGTTATTTTAAGCTTGAGTAAATAGTGGTTTAGAAGTGCCTAATTAAAAATTCAATGCCCTTAATGATGAAAAATACAAAATATTTATACAGCTTTTTAAAATTAAATTTCTATAGAAATGTCTTATTATATCTAATACATATATAAAATTCGTGTGTCACGGTGTTAGAGGCATAACTCCTCCAAAACGGCTAAACCGATTCCCATGAAATTTTGTGGGCATATTGGGTAGGTCTGAGAATTGGCCAACGTCTACCTTTTTTTTTGCTAGATGGCTAGGATCTTGAGATGAAAACGTGGACCTGTGTAATCTTGGGATGTGTTTGTACAATATTTGATACGGGGTATATTTCATACCCCTGGGTCACTAGGGTCTAGATATATAGGCTAAAACGTGGACCCGGGTACCTCTAGAATATTGTTACGAATATTAGCAAAACTAAGGGGTGCTGCTATCTCTAAGCCGATGCTAAACAGTGATATCATGCACATCCATAGATCAATCATTATGTATCTACATAAACGGAACAATAATTGCGTCTACACATATGTACGTATACGAGCAGCGGAGAATCAATGCACAAACACATGCATATATCTGAGATACTCCTGAAAGTATCCAATGAGAGAAGCTATAAAATCGTGCAATTGTAGTTACAGCTGAGAAGTTTGAGAGCTGATGGCAACTAGTAGATTCTGGAAGCGTCTAGAAGATGCGAACGTTGAAATCAGAGAGTATAAAAGGCAGCAAATGTAGAGGCACTGGAATTCAGTTTGATTTGAGCTATCAAGCAGTTTCGCTTAAGACGCTATCTAGCGAGCCATAGCAGTATTATTTTGAAAGTCAGTTTTATTTAAGCTATAAATTTGGTTATTAAGCCAGCTAGTTGCAAAGTATAAGTGTTATTGTGAAGTACTTTAATAAAGGCCATTTTTCCATTATTCAATATTGGAGTTATTTATTCAACAGTTTAGTGATACGAACTTAGCAAAAGGGCAAATAAGAGGATTTGCAAGTAAATTCGTTACAATTGGTGTCAGAAAAGGAATTGTAGAATATATTCCAGAGGACAACAAGGACATGGCAAAGTTCAGTGAATTAAAGATCCGGCAACTGAAGAAGGAGTTGGAGAGCCGTGGATTGAGTACAAGCGACGTTAAACTTGAACTTCAGGGACGGCTACGAGAGGCAATGGAAGTAGAAGGAATTGATGTGGAAGAGTATGACTTTCATCTTGATGGCGAGGAAATAACAAAAATGGAAGAAACACCGCAGACAATGGCGAACACAGACCTGAACATGATATTGGCTGCAATATCGGCACAAATGTCCGAAATGTCATCACAAATATCCACCAACATGTCAACTCAACTGGAAGAACAGAAGACAAGTATTGCATCACAACTGGAATCGCAAGATACACGCATAACATCCAAGATGGAAACTCAGCTGGAATCGCAGGAGAACCGTATAACAGCGAAGATTGAAGCACAAGAGGCACGAATATCCGAAATTTCGGCGCAAATTTCAGCACAGATATCATCGCATATCTCTGCTCAACTGGAAGAGCAAGAAGGACGTATTTCCTCGAAGTTGGAGGCGCAAGATACAAAAATTTTACAGTTTTAGGAAAAAATCGAGGCCGAGGTGGATGCTTTGAGAGGACATATCGAGCAGTTGCAACTGAATCGCCCAGCGGTTTCAACGAGTAATCCCAAGGTAAAAACACCATATTTTGACGGTTCTGTTCCTTTCCAGGTCTTTAAGCTACAATTTGAGAAGACCGCAGCAGTGAACAACTGGAATCTGAAGATAAAGTTGCTGCACTCTTCGTAGCTTTGAAAGGACCAGCTGCCGAAATCTTACAGACTTCTCCAGAGTACGAACGGAACAGTTATGACGCATTGATGGCTGCTGTAGAGCGGCGATACGGAAGCGAACACAGGAAGCAGATACACCAAATAGAGTTGCAAAACCGCTACCAAAAAGCGAATGAGACTTTGCAGGAGTTTGCATCAGATGTCAAAAGGCTTGCACATTTGGCGAATGCCGACGTACCCGTGGAATACAACGAAAGGGTAAAAATTCAGAGCTTTATAAATGGCATACGGGACGTCGAAACGAAGCGATCCACATACGCAAACCCAAAGCCAACATTTGCAGAAACGGTGTCCCATGCGTTGACTCAGGAAACAGCGTCACTTTTGAGTAAGCGCACATACAAAGCTCATCGCGTGGAAGTGGAAAGGCCGGACTGGGTAGACACAATTTTGGAAGCATTAAAAGGAACGCAGCAGAAAAACGATGGTGCCGTCAAATGCTTTAAATGTGGAAAGCCAGGGCACATTGCACGTTATTGCAGTACCAATCCTAACAGTTCCAGCAATGTGGGTGGCCGTAAACGCAGAGCTGAAGGAGAGGAGCAAATCTCAAAATCCACTCAATCGTTAAACTTAAGCGAGTCAGCCGCAAGGGGCGACAGCTGGCTCCATCAATTGAATGCCCCATAATCTCTATCTCACAAATTGGAAGAAGGTCAAGCAATCTTACTATCGGAGGACATGTGGATAGAAAGGAACGTTTACTGACTGTAGATACGGGTGCATCCCATTCCATTATTCGAGCGGATTTAGTCAACAAGAAGATAAGACCATTGCATGGAGCAAGATTGCGTACAGCCACTGGAGAAGACAGCACGGTTCTAGGAGAAGTATCATGTGAAGTCGCAATTGGGAACGTCACGGTAGTACACAATTTTATAGTGGCAGAGATTGTTGATGAAATCATAATTGGAGTGGACTTCTTAATCGACCAGTGCATCAAGATCGACATGCAAAGCAAGACGATGCGATATAAGAACATGGATGTACCACTTAATTTCGGCTACGAGAGAGGCTACAGCAGTAAACGAGTGCTGGTGGAAGAGAGCCAGCAAATACCACCAAAAGCCGAAGCAGTAATCTGGGCAAAGGTTGATGGAAATTTTGGGACAAACAAATTGTGGGTTGTCGAAGCAGCAAACAAATCAGCACCGAACATACTTGTGGGAAAAACCCTGGCTATGACAAAACAAGATGGACGTATTCCGGTAAGAGTACTCTATGAGTTCAAGTCACCACTCAAACTGACCAAAGGAGCTATTTTGGGAAGATGCCAAGAGGCTGGAGTAATTATTAACTGTGAACAGCTCCAGGAACATGTTTCATCTAGTAATACTGATCTTTCAAATGACATCACGGCATGGACGAAGGGGCTAAAGGAAGATTATCAGAGTAAGGCAAAGCAACTGCTCCTAAAGTACGCAAACATATTCGACCAGGATGGTTCCAAACCAGGCCGCACCAATGTTGTGAGACATGAAATTGACACTGGAGATGCGAGGCCGATACGTCAAGCTCCACGTAATGTTCCACTGGCGAAGCGGGAAGTTGTGAGTCAAATTATACAAGAAATGAGCGACAGCGGCGTCATCGAACCATCAGCTAGTCCCTTGAGATCACCGGTAGTACTTGTAAAGAAGAAGGATGGAAAAATTAGGTTTTGCGTGGACTACCGGAAGTTGAATTACGTTACGAAAAAGGATAGCTACCCATTGCCAAGAATTGACGACACTCTGGACTCGCTATCTGGTACGGAATGGTTTTCCACACTGCACTTGAAAAGCGGGCGGCCACCGTGGTGTGATGGTAGCGTGCTCCGCCTATCACACCGTATGCCCTGGGTTCAACTCCCGGGAAGAGCAACATCAAAATTTTAGAAATAAGATTTTTCAATTAGAAGAAAATTTTTCTAAGCGGGGTCGCCCCTCGGCAGTGTTTGGCAAGCACTCCGGGTGTATTTCTGCCATGAAAAGCTCTCAGTGAAAACTCCTGCTTTGCAGATGCCGTTCGGAGTCGGCATAAAACATGTAGGTCCCGTCCGGCCAATTTGTAGGGAAAATCAAGAGGAGCACGACGCAAATTGGAAGAGAAGCTCGGCCTTAGATCTCTTCGGAGGTTATCGCGCCTTACTTTTTTTTTTTGACTTGAAAAGCGGCTACTGGCAAGTGGAGGTGAAGGAGGAAGACAAAGAGAAAACAGCCTTCAGCGTCGGAGATGGTCTTTGGCAATTTACAGTAATGCCCTTTGGACTATGTAATGCACCAGCTACTTTCGAGAGACTCATGGATCAGGTATTGAAAGGACTACATTGGAAAATATGCTTGGTGTACCTGGACGACATCATCGTATTGGGCAAGAACTTTGATGAACATCTTAAAAACTTAGATGAAGTTTTCCAGAGAATAGCTGGCGCTGGTCTGAAGTTAAGTACCAAAAAGTGTGCGCTGTTTAAAAAGAAAGTAAATTATTTGGGTCACAAGGTAACGACAGAAGGTATCCGTACAGCGAATGAAAAGATAGAGGCAGTAAAGGATTGGCCAAGACCACAGAATCTGCATGAATTGAGAAGTTTGCTTGGGCTGTGCACATATTACCGCCGATTTGTACCAAATTTTGCCAGCGTAGCCCATAGTCTCCACGAGCTAACAAGAAAAAATAAAGCTTTTGAATGGAAGAAGGAGCAAGAAGTAGCTTTCCAAACATTGAAAGAGCGTTTGTGCACTGCCCCAATGTTGGCATATGCGATTCCAGGAGCAACGTTTATTCTAGATACAGATGCGAGCGGATATGCTATAGGAGGCGTTTTATCACAACTGGTCGATGGACAGGAGAAGGTGGTTGCATATTACAGCCGTTCGATTGGAAAACCAGAGAGGAACTACTGCGTTACGCGGAGAGAGCTGTTGGCATTGGTAGAGTGCATTAAACATTTTCACAAATACCTCTACGGCCAGCGATTCCGTGTCAGGACAGATAACGCAGCTTTAAAATGGCTTCTGCAGTTCCGTAATCCGGAAGGACAATTGGCACGGTGGATCGAGCGACTACAAAGTTATGACTTTTCCATTGAGCATCGAAAAGGTAGTACCCATGGAAATGCCGATGCAATGTCACGAAGACCATGTAGTTTGGAATGCAAGCACTGTTCAAAAGCCGAGGCTAAAGAAGACATTATAGATGTCCGGCTAATGACTATAACATGTACAGATGAATGGGACAAGGAACAGCTAAGAAAGTGTCAGCTAGAAGATACAGATCTGTCACGTGTTACGCAAGGGCTCGAACGAAACGAAAGACCAAACAGAGAAGAGATGTCAGCGAGAGTCCCATTGCGAAGTCATATTGGGCAGTGTGGAACAGTTTAGAACTGATATCCGGTTGCCTTCATCGAGCATGGGAGAGTGAGGATGGTAGATGCAAGAAGAAACTGATAGTTGTTCCCAGAAAGAGAATTCCTGACGTGCTCAGCGAGCTGCATAATGGTCCAAGCGGAGGTCATCTTGGAATCACGAAGACGCTCGAGAAGATTAAACAGAGATTCTATTGGGTTGGTTGCCGTCAGTCGGTCACTGAGTGGATTGCGAACTGAGAGGTTTGCAGCAGAGCGAAAGGGCCCAGAACCCGAAGTCATGGCCAGATGAAGCAATATAACTCAGGTGCGCCATTTGAAAGGATCGCTATGGATGTCGCCGGTCTATTTCCTACTAGCAACGGCGGAAACAAATATGACTGTTAGTTATGGATTATTTCAGCAAATGGCCGGAGGTATACCCAATCCCAAATCAAGAAGCGGGAACGGTAGCAGAAGTGTTTATAAACAATTGGGTTGCAAGGTATGGTGTACCAATGGAGTTACATTCTGACCAAGGCAGGAATTTCGAATCAGCTGTGTTCCAGGAAATGTGTAAATCATTGGGCATTCGAAAAACACGGACAACTGCATTGCATTCTCAATCCGATGGTATGGTAGAACGATTCAATAGAACATTGGAGGAGCACTTAAGGAAAGTAGTAGACAAGTACCATAAAGAGTGGGATACCCGCATACCACTATTCTTGATGGCTTACCGATAAGCAGAGCATGAGACAACGGGCCAAACCCCTGAAAAAGTAATTTTTGGCAATGACCTTATACTGCCAGCTGATTTAAAGTTTGGGATAGATGCCAATGCGGAGAGAAATGTCAAGAAATCCACTAGTGATTTGGAAGAAGAGCTAAGAGAAATACATGATCTGATAAGGCAACGAACAAAGATTATGGGTGACAAGACGAAAGCCAGATACGATAAAGCAATTAATTGGGAAGGTTTTCAGGAAGGAGATTTGGTGCTGTTATACAACCCACAACGCAAAAAAGGTTTGTCCCCGAAATTGCAGTGTAATTGGGAAGGCCCATACAAAGTTGTAAAACGGATGAACGATGTAGTGTACCGCATACAAACCATCGGTAAACCACGAACCAAAATGAAAGTGGTCCACTTCGAAAGGCTGGCAACGTTTAGATCGGCAAATTTGTCTAATCGGGACGATCAGACTTAGGTGGAGGGCAGTGTTACGAATATTAGCAAAACTAAGGGGTCTAAGCCGATGCTAAACAGTGATATCATGCACATTCATAGATCAATCATTATGTATCTACATAAACGCAACAATAATTGCGTCTACACATATGTACCATATACGTATACGAGCAGCGGAGAACCAATGCACAAACACATGCATATATCTGAGATACTCCTGAAAGTATGCAATGAGAGAAGCTATAAAATCGTGCAGTTGTAGCTACAGCTGAGAAGTTTGAGAGCTGATGGTAACTAGTAGGTTCTGGAAGTGCCTAGAAGATGCGAACGTTGAAATCAGAGAGTATAAAAGGCAGAAAATGTAGATGCGCTGGAATTCAGTTTGATTTGAGCTATCAAGCAGTTTCGATTAAGAAGCTATCTAGCGAGCCATAGCAGTATTATTTTCAAAGTCAGTTTCATTTAAGCTATCAGTTTGGTTATTAAGCCAGCTAGTTGCAAAGTATAAGTGTTATTGTGAAGTACTTTAATAAAGGCCATTTTTCCATTATTCAAAATTGGAGTTATTTATTCAACAGTTTAGTGATACGAACTTAGCAAAAGGGCAAATAAGAGGATTTGCAAGTAAATTCGTTACAATATGGTTACAAAATATGGATAACAAATTAAAGCTGTTGATGAGTGCTTAGAGGGTAATTTTCATACCCCTGGGTGAATAGGGTCTCGAAATATAGGCCAAAAAGTGGATCAGGGTAACACTAGGATGTGTTTTTACATTATGGGTATTAATTTGAAGCTGTTGATGTTAACTTAAGGGCCGCTTTCTTATCTAGCCTTTAATTTTAGCGCTCACTTTATCCTGCTTATAAATGAGTTCGTTTTGCTTATTACTGCCACGAATTCCTATGATTACTACAGATGTGGCAATTGAATTTAAAAACGCATTCAATTCCCAATTAGATTAGCAGTCGCAATGACGATCAACAAGTTACAAGGCCAAACGTTGTGTGCATGTGATTAGATTTGGAAACGCCATGCTTTTGGCACGGCCAACTATCCAACGTTCAGTTCGTTTATATTGGCTAAAGAAGGACTAACCAAGAATATTCTACACTCTATTGCGCTGAGAGATTAATCTTCTGATGTCACGTTGTTTAAATTTTTCCCAAATTATTAAATAAATTATAATTCGTTGTAGTTCTATAAATAGAACAAAAAAAAACAACAACAAATACCAAGTTTCTCTGAAAACCGCCTTACAAACAGGCATAACTTCAACACATAACTACATACGAATTATGTAATGTGTGGAAGATAATATATGCGAAGAAGGCAATTGGGAAGAACTTTACAACAACTAAGGCATGACGTAGCTGAATACGTTTATAACCATTTCAACTATCGAAGGAGTGCGGGTTCGACTCCCACTCCCGGGAGAAAAGGCTTTGAAGAGATTTACAAGGTATAATCGAAACAGCTGTCGCCTTGTCCGTCCTGATGTCACGTTGTTTAAATTTTTCCCAAATTACTAAATAAATTATAAAATTAAAAATTGCTTGAAATAAATGTTTTCATACATTTAAAGCGATACGGGCAATCACCGGTTAACTCATATAAAATTAATCTTAATGTTTTTTCAAACTGACACAACAAACAGTAATAAAATAAATATTGTAACGAATTTACTTGCAAATCCTCTTATTTGCAATCCTCTGCTAAGTTCGAATCACTAAACTGTTGAATAAATAACTCCAATATTGAATAATGGAAAAATGGCCTTTATTCAAGTACTTCACAATAACACTTGTACTTTGCAACGAATAGCTTACTTAATAACCAAACTGATTGACAGCTCAAATGAAACTCTACTCTACTCTAATTACTTCTTACTCGCCTGCCCCGCTTTTATAGTTTACGCTGCATACTTCTAGGCTCTTCGATTTCCAGAAGTTGCTAGTTAGTTTCGGCTACAAAATCGCCAGCCACAACTACGTGCACAAATTATTGCTCTCTCTTGTGACAACTCAGATAAGATATATGCATGTGTTTGTGCATTGCCGCTCCGCTGCTCGTATACGTACATATGTGTAGACGCAATTATTTATTCGTTTATGTAGATACATAATGATTGAATTATTTATATGAATGTTTGTAGTTTACAGTCTCTCGCACATACATAGGCGTATAAGTAAATGCATCTGTGTGTGACATCTTTCGGCTGCCTTATATACGTGTATACATGATTTGATTATTGACGTAAATACTGCTTATCGTGGTCTTGGCATCGCCTTAGTGATGGTATAACTTAGTGATGGTAATATCCGTGACAATATAATTTAAATTATATTTGTCACTTTAACAACGAATAATTTACTACCATAAATAAAGTATACTTTCACTATCTACAACGCTTTCGATTATAAGTACAACCCTACACTCTAATGGTAAGTTTGTTATTTCTATTGAACTAAAAAAATATTAGATAGAAATACTGTTTTTGGCAAAACAACGCTTCCGGGTCATCTAGTTAGCTTTATGTTTTTATGAAAAGAACAAATCGTACACTTAATTAGTTTCATTTGTTTCCAAATTGCTTATATGTTCTATCTTATACTGCGTCGTAACCATAGTTGGGAGCAGTGCAATCAATTTTGAGTAACAACACTGCTCGAATTTAAGTAGGATGACATAATCAAGATCTTGTTCAAAGTGTTAATGAGACTTTATTTTGTAATTGATTAAAGCATTCCATCTATCTTATGTTCGTAAAATTAATGTGTTTTAGACGGCTTCTATAGGAATGAGTTTAGGCCGATTCAAATAAAAAAAAAACCTTGTTACTGTGAACTTTTTGATGTTTTTGCAAGAGAATGTAGGGTCCTAACCACGATAACAGTAACTTTTTAACTATAAATCAAACCTTATTACTCTAAGTAGATTAGCCTAAATTGATTATATTTTGGTAGGGGTCAAGACAATTTTTTGTACGCAAAAGTGTATAGTAACTTTGATTGAATAACGATTGTAGATAATGACATGAAGGAAGCGATAAAGAGATAGACTTCCTTATATCAAAATTTTTGAGGCCGGAATTGATTGGTATTCAAATTGGGCGAAATTGAGCGATAACAGAGCCTCCTTATTCGATATTGAAAGTTTCCAAAAAATTGGAAAACTGACACATTGCATTTAAAAATTGTGTTAAAGTGGTAAAACTTGGCGAGTAGATTAACTTTATGACTAAATCGCGATAGTTTAGTAAAAGGTAAAAGTAACATGGGCGGAGTACGGCAGACATTTAGTAGCGATTTTCTCCACCCTAGCTTGCGACGCCATCGCATTTTATTTTTCATCTTTACTTTGTTTTAAAGCTTTGTCTTAAGCTTCATCTTAATCGTATAACCACCTGCACGACGAGGCGGGCTCAGCGGTCTAATTTAAAAAATGGGGATAAAATTCGTCAAACCGTAAAGGCCGTCATTACTTCCCGGGGCGCCCTATTTTCGGGAAGGCTTCATTCAAATACAGCCGAATATATTCCTTGGCAGCAAATCATCCAATAGGCATGGTCCGCATAACACCCTGGATCCCGTGGCCTGAACGAAACGGCGCCCTATCCCGCTCAGCCCCAAAATCGGGCGCTATGGAGTTCGGCAAAGCCCTCACACTAACGACAAGGTACCTGCTATAGTGAGGGTTAAGGTAGGATTGCTCCGAGAATGTTTGTGGGGCTATTAAAATAAATATGTATGTATGCATATACATATGTATAGACTGCGGATGTTTATGCAATTGCATATTTTTAAGGAAAAAGAGGCATGGTTCCAAAGTGAAAAATTTTTGTTGTTAAAAGTTAGAATATATATGCATATTTATTTCTGCATATCTTGCATATTACTTGCATATAAATTGCATATTTGCTTATATCTTGCTTAACTTAATAAAACTTTGCGAAATTAATTTTTTGTTTTATATAAAGAAGCATTCTATGAAATATCATTTACCATTCAGTAATTCTTAATGTTCTAAACATTTGTTTTCTGCATTTGCTATGGGAAAAGCGAACAAAAAAAATTTCCATGGAGCTCAGAAAAAAAATGTAAGGCGCGATAATCTCCGAAGAAATTTTTAAGCCGAGTATCTCTTCCAATTTGCATCGTGCTCCTTTTCGTTTTTCCTACAAATTGACGGGACACGACCTATTTATTTTATATGGACCCCGAAATGCATCTGCAAGGGAGATGAGTTTTCACTGGCTTGCCAAACACTGCCGAGGGGCGATCCCGCTTAGACAAATTTTCTTCTAATTAAAAAACTTGTTGATGTTACTTTGAGCGGGGCCTGAACCTAGGATCTTCGGTGTGGTAGGCGGAGCAGGCTACCATCACACCATTGCGGTCGCTGAAGCTCAGAAATTGGGTTGAAATTATCAAACATCCAATTTAGTTCTAGACGCCGATACTGTATCCTGTCAAGCTGTGATAAAAAGATATTTTAAGCCTATATTTAGAGTGTTTGTTTTTAAGGCTAATGTGTACTCGGAAATCTCAGGTAACAGAGCACTTAAACACCGACGTGTACAAGACGAATATTAAATGTAAAATGATGCAAAATAACTCAACTGTAGGAGAGTTACAGAAAAATGTATTTTATTTTGATATGTGTGAAGCGATGGCAGCAAATAAAATGCCCTGGCGGAGCTTGGACAATGAAATAAGCAGAGGCTTCCTCCATAAATATACAAGCCAACTCATACCAAACGAGTCTACACTGCGAAAAAATTATTTGGATGACTGCTACGGATACCGGTGGACGCTATATTGCAAATTTAATAGTTGGTAAGTTATGTGAAGCGAAAAAAACACCAACTTCCCAATTGTTCGCTATTGGTCCATACGTCCAACGCTATGTGGTTCAACTGAAATGCCGAGGCGTGCGCAGCAATACGGTTTTGGAAGCCTTTCCTGTGCCCTCCTAGCGTTCACATCACTGCTTAGTCTTAAAATGTATGACGGCTGCAAAACACTTCTAAGCTGGACTATCGCCTGTTCAGTTTTTTCCTGTTGGTGGTTACGCATACGATGGCTTAAAAGCTGTAGATCAATATTTCTTTGCTGACTTTTTTTGACTCCGTCTAGTGTTTTGCCGGCTTTTTCGCTCAGCTAAGGCATTTAAGGTCCTCCTTCTAGGCATTGTAATCCCTGGATAGTAATAAAATGTGAGCAAAATTAATTGAAAACAAGTAAGAAAGGCTAAGTTCGGGTGTAACCGAACATTATATACTCAGTTGAGAGCTATGGAGACAAAATAAGGAAAATTACCATGTAGGAAAATGAACCTAGGGTAACCCTGGAATGTGGTTGTATGACATGTGTATCAAATGGAAGGTATTAAAGAGTATTTTAAGAGAGAGTAGGCCATAGTTCTATGGATGGACGCCATTTAGGGATATCGCCATAAAGGTGGACCAGGGCTGACTCTAGAATTTTTTTGTACGATATGGGTATCAAATGAAAGGTGTTACTGAGCATTTTAAGAGGGAGTGGGCCTTAGGTCTATCGGTGGACGCCTTTTCGAGATATCGCCATTAAGGTGGACCAGGGGTGACTCTAGAATGTGTTTGTACGATATGGGTATCAAATGAAAGGTGGTAATGAGTATTTTAAAAGGGATTGGGCTTTAGTTCTATAGGTGAACGCCTTTTCGAGAAATCGCCATAAAGGTGGACCAGGGGTGACTCTAGAATATGTTTGTACGATATGGGTATCAAATGAAAGCTGTTAATGAGTATTTTGAAAAGGAGTGATCCTTAGTTCCATAGGTGGACGCCGTTTCGAGATATCGCCATAAAGGTGGACCAGGGGTGTCTCTAGAATGTGTTTGTACGATATGTGAATCAAATGAAAGGTGTTACTGAGCATTTTAAGAGGGAGTGGGCATTAGGTCTATAGGTGGACGCCTTTTCGAGATATCGCCATTAGGGTGGGCCAGGGGTGACTCTAAAATGTTTGTACGATATGGGTATCAAACGAAAAGTGTTACTGAGCATTTTAAGAGGGAGTGGGCATTAGGTCTATAGGTGGACGCCTTTTCGAAATGTCGCCATTAGGGTGGGCCAGGGGTGACTCTAGAATGTGTTTGTATGATATGGGTATCAAATGAAAGATGGTAATGAGTATTTTAAAAGGGAGTAATCCTTAGTTCTATAGGTGGACGCCTTTTCAAGATATCGCCATAAAGGTGGACCAAGGGTGACTCTAGAATGTTTGTACGATATGGGTATCAAACGAAAGGTGTTACTGAGCATTTTACGAGGGAGTGGGCATGAGGTCTATAGGTGGACGCCTTTTTGAGATATCGTCATTAGGGTGGGCCAGGAGTGACTCTGGAATGTGTTTGTACGATATGAGTATCAAAGAAAGGTGTTACTGAGCATTTTAAGAGGGAGTGGGCATTAGGTCTATAGGTGGACGCCTTTTCGAGGTATCGCCATTAGTGTGGGCCAGGGGTGACTCTAGAATGTTTGTACGATATGGGTATCAAACGAAAGGTGTTACTGAGCATTTTAAGAGAGAGTGGGCATTAGGTCTATAGGTGGACGCCTTTTCGAGATATCGCCATTAGGGTGGGCCAGGGGTGACTCTAGAATGTGTTTGTACGATATGGGTATCAAATGAAAGGTGGTAATGAGTATTTTAAAACGGAGTGGGCATTAGGTCTATAGGTGGACGCCTTTTCGAGATATCGCCATTAGGGTGGGCCAGGGGTGACTCTAGAATGTTTATACGATATGGGTATCAAACGAAAGGTGTTACTGAGCATTTTAAGAGGGAGTGGACATTAGGTCTATAGGTGGACGCCTTTTCGAGATATCGCCATTAGGGTGGGCCAGGGGTGACTCTAGAATGTTTGTACGATATGGGTATCAAACGAAAGATGTTACTGAGCATTTTAAGAGGGAGTGGGCATTAGGTCTATAGGTGGACGCCTTTTCGAGATATCGCCATTAGGGTGGGCCAGGGGTGACTCTAGAATGTGTTTGTACGATATGGATATCAAATTAAAGGTATTAATGAGGGTTTTAAAAGCGAGTGGCCCTTAGATGTATATGTGAAGGCGTTCTCGCGATATCGACCAAAATGTGGACCAGGTGATCCAGAAAATCATCTGTCGGGTACTGCTAATTTATTTATATATGTAATACCACTAACAGTATTCCTGCCAAGATTCCAAGGGCTGTTGATTTCGCCTTGTAGAACTTTTTCATTTTCTTCTACTTAATATGGTAGGTGTCACACCCATTTTACAAAGTTTTTTCCAAAGTTATATTTTGCGTCAATAAACCAATCCAGTTACCATGTTTCATCCCTTTTTTCGTATTTGGTATAGAATTATGGCATTTTTTTCATTTTTCGTAATTTTCGATATCGATAAAGTGGGCGTGGTTATGGTCGGATTTCGGCCATTTTTTATACCAAGATAAAGTGAGTTCAGATAAGTAGGTGGGCTAAGTTTAGTAAAGATATATCGGTTTTTGCTCAAGTTATTGTGTTAACGGCCGAGCGGAAGGACAGACGGTGGACTGTGTATAAAAACTAGGCGTGGCTTCCACCGATTTCGCCCATTTTCACAGAGAACAGTTACCGTCATAGAATCTATGCTCCTACCAAATTTGAGAAGGATTGGTAAATTTTTGTTCGACTTATGGCATTAAAAGTATTCTAGACAAACTAAATGAAAATGGGCGGAGCCACGCCCATTTTGAAATTTTCTTTTATTTTTGTATTTTGTTGCATCATATCAATACTGGAGTTGAATTTTGACTTAATTTACTTATATACAGTAAAGATATTAAATTTTTTGTTAAAATTTGAATTTAAAAAAAATTTTTTTTAAAAAGTGGGCGTATTCTTCATCCAATTTTGCTAATTTTTATTTGGTACATATATAGTAATAGTAGTAGCGCTCCTGCCAAATTCCATCATGATATCTTCAACGACTGCCAAATTACAGCTTGCAAAACTTTTAAATTACCTTCTTGTAAAAGTGGGCGGTGCCACGCCCATTGTCCAAAATCTTACTAATTTTCTATTCTGCGTCATAACGTCAACCCATCTACCAAGTTTCATCGCTTTAACCGCCTTGGCAATGAATTATCGCATTTTTCGGTTTTTCGAAATTTTCGATATCGAAAAAATGGGCGTGGTTATAGTCCGATATCGTTCATTTTAAATAGCGATCTGAGATGAGTGCCCAGGAATCTACATACCAAATTTCATCAAGATACCTCAAAATTTACTCAAGTTATCGTGTTAACGGACAGACGGACGGACGGACGGACATGGCTCAATCAAATTTTTTTTCGATACTGATGATTTTGATATATGGAAGTCTATATCTATCTCGATTCCTTTATACCTGTACAACCAACCGTTATCCAATCAAAGTTAATATACTCTGTGAGCTCTGCTCAACTGAGTATAAATACAAATTTAACAACTTACCACGTATGTATGTAGGTATTTAACTTAAACGGTTTTCAAAGTTTCATATCAAATATCAACAGAAATCAGATGTTCTATCAAACAATCATCTATGTATCAATAAGAACAATGGAGCTTGTACTGCCATCTGGCGAATCTTAAACTGCCGGTAATGCAGTGTTAGTTCTAATTAATTATTCACAATAGTGCCATAGTACAAACAGATTTATTTGTGTGCTCACAATCGTTTATTTTTAAGAAATTATTTTAATAAAATATAGTTAAACAAAAGCACTACGACCAATAATGCCAAAGCTCGCTAATAGCACGAATCTCCATTTTTACAACCAAAACTTTATTTATAGATTTGGACTCCAAATAAGAGCAAAGAGGGATCTGCACATAAAAAGAGCAATTAGAAAAAATATATAAGATACTTCGTCAACACAACAGGAATGGAGGAATAGCGCAGTCCTATGGAGATGATGTAATAGTTCTGGGCTTCGGCGTGGCAAGCGACATTACGCAAATAACGACAATAAAGCTGAACAATGAAAGGCTGTGCTACCTTGTAGTAGGGATTTTGTCAAAACCAGCTATAAAAATATCATAAAGGGTAAAGTTCTACGAACTGTCTTTAATGCGATGTGATTGGCGATTTGACCGGTTTCAACAGACACTCTAAGCGTCGTATATAACATGCAACCGATAAATCGTTCTATCGAGGAAACGGCATCCAAGTGTAGCCTTATGCTACGGGAGTTGGAAAACCGAAAGGGCTAACCATACGGGCTCAGACGTGTTTTCCTCGATGTATATGACTTCTATATAAAAGCAAAAACTGACTACATCTGTCTAATGAGAATTTTCGATACAAACTATAGGATTTCCTCTTTTTTTCTAATGCTGCAACGGGTTAAGGAGCTTGGAATATTCCTGGGCAGATATGCCTGTCGTAAGAGGCGACTGAAACCACAGAATCGCAAGTTTGAAGGAGCATTAAAATTTAAATGTGAATTTGTTGGAGCATTCCAGATTTCACGAATGGATTTAAAATTGTCTGCCGTACCGGGTACTCCCATATCTATGCAACTACCATTGTTCGACCCAAATCCGAGCTTTTTACTATAGAAAAGGCTACTGGCGGTAATAGGGTAGCCATTTTCTAGATAAGCCAGACTTTTCTTCAGATTTTCGGATAAACAACGTTAATATTGAGCCTTATTAGCCATTTCAGTGTGTTTCATGTAACTGATGACTCCACAAAGCGGTTTTGTGGGGTACGTATGAAAACAACAAATATTTATTTTTGTTCGGTGAAGGGTAAAGGAAAGGGACCTTGAGAGAGATGGACACAGAAAAAATGAGAGAAAAGAAAGGAAAAACAAGGATGAGAATTTTGGCTGCTCACGTTATTGGGCTAACCATTTTCCTGTTACGCGGGAGAATATTCCTCACCAAGCTATTGACCATATACCATCCGTCACTTCCGCAGGTCATCTTATGGATAGCACTACCCAGGGATAGATCGGCTAGTGTTACTTCAACCCTTAACCGTTGCTGTGTAAAGCGATTGCATTTGAAAATTATGTGGCGTGCGTCGTCTACGAGCTTGCAATATAGGCAATTCGGATTTTCAACCTTGCTAATTCTGTGGAGATATTCTCGGAAGTAGATGGTAGACGTCGACCTCTCTACGTGACTGCTTTAACCTCGGCATTTCCAGAACTTCATTGAATGCGCCCAAATTTATGCACCATACGAAATTATAGAACTCGAAGCGGATGCAAGCAGCTTTCTCATAAATGGCCTTAGCCGCCTATGTTTATCATTAATCGACTTAAATCACATTCGATTTATGTTAAATGGGGTTACACTAAAATGACAGCCTGTGATGGCTGACGGATATTTTCTCATTATTAAAACCTCAGCTTAAATTGATTACCATAGTACTTTGCCTTAATAACGTATCTAATATAATTAATTTTTTTTAAGTACCTAAATTTAATCTCACCACGAACAGCAGTTATTAGGTATCTTAAACAATTGATTTTTTTTTCGCTATACAACACTGGCGTGAATACCAAAATCAAGCTTTTTCATATGTCACAATCATTTTCTCCGCCATTTCATTTTGAGAGCGGTATTGAACCACATGGTTGTTTATAATTAAAAAGTTAATATACATATGTTTTTATATATATTTTTTAAACAAAAAAAATTTAAGAGTTTTACTTTAATCCGGTTGAGTTTATATCGGGGTTTAGTACGTTATATCGCGCTATTGATTTCTTTCGACGGGTAAAAAATTAATTTCGTCAGAACAAACCAAAAACATTATTCTCTGAGTACCAAGGCGGGTGGAGCACATTTGGCGCACGTGCCTGAAGCACCAGCTGGAGGGCTGCGTGTTCTTGCGACCATAACGCGATACGCACCTCAAGATAATTTACACTATATTTCATGAAAATTTGAGAAATTGTTATTTTCGGTAAAGTCCTCATACATCAGGTTTAATGATCCAACAAACTCATTTAGTACCCATTCCTATTTGAACGTTTTCAAAGGCTACTCAGAATCATCCAATGCAAACACTGAGCACGCCCAGAATAACTCAATTCTACCAGGAAGATCTTTGGAGTGACACGTGGGACTTACATAATTGATAGAAACCAAAAGTTTCCGGCGAACACAACTTGTCAGCGCATCCAAGCATCATCTTTTCTTTTTTCCCGAGCCAAAGTGTGGTTGGGTTGCCGAATTTTCTAGAAATCTATGAAAGCAAAAAAAAAAAGGAAATCCTAAACGTCAGTGGCGAAAATTCCGTCATGTTGTTGTTGTTATTGTAGCGTTAAGGACAATTCCCGATTGCCTTGGGGAGTGTTATAGATATTGATGATGCAAATCCGGTACGTTCCGGTACCAAGCCCGACCATCTCGGGAACGATTTGTATAAACATATACGCATTAATATATTTGTGTGTATGTATGAATATATATATACCCAGTTAAAACTTTCCATTATAATTAATTTTCTGGTTTTCTAAGAACACTCTACTTTTTGCACTAAATCTCTCCAAAATAAAAAAACGAAAACAAAACAAAAAAAATTGATGGAAAAAATAATTTTTTTTGTTTTTGCTCGCAAAACAACTTTAAGTAATTAGTTTATAAGTGGCATATTTTCATTTCGGTATCAAAAACACTTCCCGCTGTTTGCGCAAACATCGTTGATACACCCTTATGTAGTGGGTTATTTGTCTTGTTTGGGTATGGGAGAGCTTTACGTTATCTCTCAATACAATGGAAGGGAAGAGAGCGAGAGCAGATATAGCGGAAAAACAGCAGCTTTACCTCCGCTCTTAGCTAACATAGCTACGCACATATAATTTTTTACGCATATATTATTTCCTCCCACAATATTAATTTAGATTTGTCGATATGTGCAAGATCGCCAGAGAGTTCGGTTATGTTCGTCTGCCGTTTTCTTTGTCTCACAAGTCCGTCCGTATCATACTGTGAAATATTCTAGTCATATGTCCGTCCGAGTAAATACACTAGAGAACAGATGCACAACCTCATATTTAATGCGGAGCTTGATCCCTTTTATGGGCTACGTTCCGTCTAGTTCGTTTGCAGTGCATGATTATAACTTTATGTAGATGTACCATAGCTAGGGTGCAAGAAACAAGAACCCCGACATTCCCGATTCGCTAAGCCTGGAAAATGCAAGCATACAAGCCCGCTCCGAGCTCCCCAGCCTTGTATTGGTCCATGACAAGCCCTGGACCTGTAAAAATCCCAAGTCGCTCGGGTACATACAACCTGCTACAGCCATCGTATGGAGCAATACTGCTCCAGCTTTTCAAAGTTTTTTCTTCATAAACAAATTTTAAAAGCAGCAAATATTTCAAACATCTTTTGATATTTGCCCATATTTCAAGCGACTTATTGAGCTTTGAAAGAAATTAATTAATTATTGGTGAACTGCTAGGCTAGGCTCGGCTCAGATATGTACTTCAACAAAAAACAAATTGCTTAGCTACGGTATGGTTCTCACTAGGCGTTATGCTATGGCGTCAATAACAGAATACATTGATTTCCTTCCATAAGGTTGATTGCATTCCGCTCTGTCATGATAGAACAAAAACATGTAACTTAGACTTAAGATCTATGAAATTATAACACAAATTTTTTTTTTTCATACATCTAAATTTTTTGTGCTTTAACAAAAGCATGTAACTTCAGATATTTTTAAAATGAGGAAATTTCAGAGTCCATCACCGATTGGGCAATGAAAATTTGGTGGAGCTTTTAAGGATATTGGAGAAGGGGTCTGTGGTAATTTTTTGACCAAAACTGCAATATGTGCAGCAATAACGGGGATTCTTCAAAAGTTGCTTGCTTTTGTCGTGCACCAATTGCACCCATTTTAAGGGTTTCATACATTTTAAGTTACGTTGTTTTATTTTGGTTTGAGTTTAAAGTACTTAGAAATAAGATAGAAAAAACGGCTTAAGTCCTTAATAGATTTTTTCCATGGGATTCCATACGGAGTTTGCCAGGGCCATAAAGTACTTATTCCGAAATTTTCTATTTATCTCATGGTCTATTCATTAACGAGGAAAGTTTGAGGCTAAGAATAAAGTTTGATCTCGCAACCTAAGGCATTTCCATGCATCACACTTTCATTGCAAACAGTTAAAAATAATTTTTTTTAAATCACAATTATAAACATTTATTTGTTGATAACACAAAAGAAATATCGCCATATCTCAGCTGCCGTTTCGAGAAAGCTCTATCTTAGAATAATTTCTATATGCTTTGACGCGAGCTGCAGCGTGTGTGAAAGAAGTTCTGAAATGGCGCGTTCAGCCGAGTTTTGGAGATTTTCCCTTCGGTCGTCGATGTATAACAACGCGCGGAAATTGGGGCAACATCTTCTCTTCTTCTAAAAAGGCTATAACATCTGGATTATTTAAGTTTGTAAAAACACTCGGGGTAAGGGGGTTCACACAACCCCAATTATGTGATGCCACCGCACAGAAATCTCCGTCCACAACGCCCGGTGACCCAGCATCTTCGACGCACACATCAGATTTAGGATAAGCAGCACAAATCATTGTTGATGTATAACTTTTTTCTGCATTCAAATAAAGCTTCACACACTCAGTTGTTGGTAATGAATACAAGACAGCAGTTTGGAGTGTATTCGAAGTCGTCCCATCTTTTGGAGTTGTCCAACCCCATCCACTAACTCGTATTCGTGTGCATTTATCAAATGGACAAAAGCCAATTTGTATTGTGTCTACTGTGTCACCAAGGTCAAACAATCCACGCACTGTCATCACAGCAATATCCATATGTTTTGTTACGGGATCATAATTACGTGGATAAACTACATCCTCCACTTCGCGAACTTGTCCAATTTCGGGTATAAACTCAAATTCCGATACACCAGCTACAAGAGCGAACAAGTCCTTATAATAACCTACCACGCAATTTGCAGCTGTTACCACCTTCTGCGCAGTGACTAGTGTACCAACACAATGATTTCTGCATTCATAATGTATGGATACCAAATAAGGACTACTGCGTATATTCCAATAGCGGCCACCTACTATGCGATATTCTGAATTCGTATAATTCAAGAGACAGGTAAGTATGACGAACGAAAGCGCGAAGTAATTGCTCAAATTCATTTTCGTTTAAGACTATTTCCACCGATTTTTAAATATAAAGTACACCAAGATCAATTTTGTGGACGCTTTTTATAGAAAATTGGGTCGTATGAATAAAAAATAAACAAACACGTTTCGTTCTGGATTCCAGAAATTTGAACAATAACAAGTAAGGAAGGCTAAGTTCGGGTGTAACCGAGCATTGCATACTCAGTTGAGAGCTATGGAGACAAAATAAGGGAAAATCACCATGTAGGAAAATGAACCTTGGGTAACCCTGGAATGTGTTTGTATGACATGTGTATCAAATGGAAGGTATGAAAGAGTATTTTAAGAGGGAGTGGGCCATAGTTCTATAGGTGGACGCCATTTAGGGATATCGCCATAAAGCTGGACCAGGGGCGACTGTAGAATTTGTTTTTACGATATGGGTTTCAAATGAAAGGTGTTAATGAGTATTTTAAAAGGGAGTGGGCTTTAGTTCTATAGGTGGAAGCCTTTTCGAGATATCGCCATAAAGGTGGGCCAGGGGTGACTCTGGAATTTGTTTGTACGATATGGGTATCAAATGAAAGGTGTTAATGAGTATTTTAAAAGGGAGTGGGCCTTAGTTCTATAGGTGGACGCCTTTTCGAGATATGACCATAAAGGTGGACCAGGGGTGACTCTATAATGTGTTTGTACGATATAGGTATCAAATTAAAGGTATTAATGAAGGTTTTAAAAGGGAGTGGTAGTTTTATATGTGAAGGCGTTTTCGAAATATCGACCAAAATGTGGACCATGGTGACCCACATCATCATCTGCCGTGTACCGCTAATTTATTTATATATGTAATACCACGAACACTATTCCTGCCAAGATTCCAATGGCCTTTGATTTCGCCATGCCGAACTTTTTCATTTTCTTCTACTTAATATGGTAGGTGTCACACCCATTTTACAAAGTTTTTTCCAAAGTTATATTTTGCGTCAATAAACCAATCCAATTACCATGTTTCATCCCTTTTTTCGTATTTGGTATAGAATTATGGCATTTTTTTATTTTTCGTAATTTTCGATGTCGAAAAATTGGGCGTGGTCATAGTCGGATTTTGGCCATTTTTTATACCAATACAAAGTGAGTTCAGATAACTGAGTTTAGTAAAGATATATCGATTTTTGCTCAAGTTATCGTGTTAACGGCCGAGCGGAAGGACAGACAGACGACTGTGTATAAAAACTGGGCGTGGCTTCAACCGATTTCGCCCTTTTTCACAGAAAACAGTTATCGTCGTAGAATCTAAGCGCCTACCAAATTTCACTAGGATTGGTAAATTTGTGTTCGACTTATGGCATTAAAAGTATCCTAGACAAATTAAATGAAAAAGGGCGGAGCCACGCCCATTTTGAAATTTTCTTTTATTTTTGTATTTTGTTGCACCATATCATTACTGGAGTTGAATGTTGAAATAATTTACTTATATACTGTAATGATATAAAATTTTTTGTTAAAATTTGACTTAAAAAATTTTTTTTTAAAGTGGGCGTGGTCGTTCTCCTATTTTGCTAATTTTTATTAGGCATATATATAGTAAGAAGAGTAACAGTCCTGTCAAATTTCATCTTCAACGATTCCCAAATTACAGCTTGCAAAACTTCTAAATTACCTTCTTTTAAAAGTGGGCGGTGCCACGCCCATTGTCCAAAATTTTACTAGTTTTCTATTCTGCGTTATAAGTTCAACTCACCTACCAAGTTTCATCGCTTTATCCGTCTTTAGTAAGGAATTATCGAACTTTTCCGATTTTTCGAAATTTTCGATATCGAAAAAGTGGGCGATACGATATTGTTCATTTTAAATAGCGATCTGAGATGAGTGCCCAGGAACCTACATACCAAATTTCATCAAGATACCTCAAAATTTACTCAAGTTATCGTGTTTACGGACAGACGGACGGACGGACATGGCTCAATCAATTTTTTTTTCGATACTGATGATTTTGATATATGGAAGCCTATCAGGCAGGTTCTGTAATTCACTTTCGAGTGAATATCAAGCAAAATCATTTTGAATTCGACTAAAGGTGTTCTGTGTTTCACTTCCACTGTTTTATTTTCACATTTTTTTCAAAATGAACGCCCTGTGATTTGGCATGTTCTAGAAAACGAATTCACAAGATAACATTCGGTTAGCATTCGCTTCAATTTGAATTGGTGAATTTGGCAAGAGAAAACATGTAAGTTAACTAAATCGCAATAAACACACGCCAATTTAATAAACTAACGTTGAATACTTTAGGGGTAAGCATAAAAATGTACGCCAAGAAACAGTTTTACTGCAATTTATGGAGAAGCACCCACATATTGCAAAGGGTTTCATTAAAGGTGACAAGTTGAAAGTGGATGCACTATGGGCGGAGGTGTTAGTGGAATTGAACGAGCATGGCCCACCTCATAAGGATATTGCTGGCTGGAAAAAGTTGAAAAATTAAATTTTTTCTGTATAATTTGTGTATTTTCTTATACTTATTTAAATTTGTACAATTGGCAGGTTTGGATAGATTGGAAAGCCTTTATAAAAAGGAAACTCGTTCATAACAGCAAAGAAGCTAGGGCAACTGGAGGTGGACCATACAACAAATATGTACTAACCCCAACAGAAGATGCAATTGCCCGTTTATGTAACTTGATTACTTCTGTGAAAGGTGTTCCAAACACAAAAGACTACGGGGCTGCAGAAAGCGAGACACCTTCAGATTCATCAAGTGATGATGACCAGCCATCTACAAGTAGAGCTGCTGCATTATCTCGCTCGCGAAGGTCTGAGCCTTCTGCAACTGATTGCCTTAAGGCCAACATTGACGAGCAAACAAAAGATATGAAAAACATTGTAAATGGTTTAAAAGGATGTATTGAGGCAACTAAGTATGTGAGCGGAGCAGTTGAAACTCTCTGTGAAGCAGTAAAGGCAACGACGACTGCTATACGTGAAGGCAATGCCGAAAGAAAGAGACACCATCTTGAAATGGAAAGACAGCGGCAAACGGAAAATGAGCTAAAACAAAAGGAAAATGAACTGACTGAACTTCAAATACATTTAAAATATAACAAAAGCGGAAACAATAATTAGATTCTTAGTTTGTAATTTATGTAATGAAGTATCAAATTTTAATTTATTGACTGACACCTGAAATGTGATTAATTTTGTGTACCTGAAATGTGATTTTAATATAATAATTAAAGTATTTGCTTTGTGTTTTCTACTTTCACGAATTTCTATGAAGGTGACTGGCTATGTTTTCTCTAATTAATGCAGCTTCGTCATAAAGTATAGAATCGTTAAATATTTCTTCGGCAAGAGCATCTTCCTGATTTTCTATGTCAACATCTACGATTTCCTGGACTTTGTAGTGTATACAAATGTTGTGTAAAGCACAACAAACATTAATTATTTGTACAACCTTTTCCGGTTGGTATTGAAGAGTACGAGCTAAACATCTAAATCGGCTTTTTAACACCCCTATAGTTCTTTCAACTATATTGCGTCCTGAACAATGTTTTTGGTTAAACGTATGCTCTGCTGTGTTAGCTTGTGGATTTCTGAACGGTGTTAGCAGAAATGGCTGAAGTGGATATCCGGCATCACCCAAAAGCCAAGAACCACGTTCTCCATTCTCATAACGACGTTGGAAGGAGTCATTTGCTTTACTTACACTCCATATCAAAGCATCGTGACTTGACCCAGGGTGACGACCATCAACACTTCTAATAACCATATTGTAATCACATATCTGTAATAATTTACTTATTTAAATTATTTTACATTTTTAGATTTAATATTTGTATACTCACAATCATTGCATTCATGCTAAAATAACCCTTACGGTTATAAAATATGCTGTGATCTTTATTAGGTTTAGTTATTTGTATGTGCGTCCCGCCTATGCAGCCAATTACTCCAGGAATCCCAAAGTGTTGCTGAAAATGTTGCTTCGATTGAGTCAGTTCGCTTTCTGTCATTCGCAACTTAATCCACCGGGGACACAAGTATTTTTCCAAAATACGCAGCACTTCTTTTAACACCTTTGATACCGTGCTTCGCCCCATAGCGATGTAGCTATCCTTACCCACAGCTTTTTGGAAGCCACCTTCGGCTAAAAATCGCAATGTTGCAGCCATTTGCAGTGTCGTTGGAAGCGAAGTGTGCTTTATATGTGGTGCAGCAATATTTAAGAGCATAATGAATGCTTCTTTGCTAACACGATAGCTGGACACGAAACTATAATGAGAATCAATATGTAAAAAGCAGAATACACCGCATGCCCTACAAACTTACGCAGATTCCGGCACATCTAATGGATTTGAGTGGTCACGGAGTATCTTTCTATGAAGAGCTTCTTCTCCATTTCTCTCATTTTCCAGAATAATAAACGAAAGCGTTGTTATAGCACTCATTTTTTATTTTAAGTTTTATTTTTCCCTAAAATGTATTATTTTTTCTTTATCAATTGACAACTGTCAAATGCTAAGTTCATTTTAAGGGTGAATTTAAAACGAGCAAGAAAATGAATGAAAAACTCGGTTTGCAGAACACCAAATTTTAATTCCCTCGTTTTAGGCTTCATTTTCATATTCACTTTCACTCGAATTTCAGAACCTACCTGTATATCTATCTCGATTCCTTTATACCTGTACAACCAACCGTTATCCAATCAAAGTTAGTATACTCTGTGAGCTCTGCTCAACTGAGTATAAAAACGCTTCTACGTTGCAATTAAAGCTATTTATGTATACGATGGAATATTTTGTTGTTTTCACTTTGTTTTTTTAAGCTTGAGTAAATTCTTGTTTAGAAGTGCATAATTAAAAATTCAATGCCCTTAATGATGAAAAATACAAAATATTTATACAGCTTTTTAAAATCAAATTTCTATAGAAATTTCTTATTATATCTAATACATATATAAAATTCTTGTGTCACGGTGTTAGAGGCATAACTCCTCCGTGCATAACATCTCGTGCAAAGCGTAGTTTCACCTGGGGTTAACTCCTAATAATCGTCGCGAGCACAATTTCTTTAAATCATTTGTGGCTCCTTGGCGGTCACGTACAAAGGCGACTTACGGTTGCTATTCATGGTCTATTAATACTCATGCCTCTCGTGGTACAGGGCGCATCCAGTTTTTCCGAGCTACAATTCCCGATTTGCGAACAGTAGCAATCCCGACCACCAGTCGCTACCACGCCTCCTGACCCTCACACCATATGCCAGCACAGAAGCTATAGGACCGCGACTTTGAACACATATGTACCTTCGTCGACGTCACTTTCCTAAAAGCTCTTGGTGTAGTTCCGAAGACTTTCTAACGGATGTTTTTGTCGCGCTATGCGGCCAAGCTACACCAGAGAAACACCTTGAAACGTTAGGGAGTAACTATTCGGCCAAGGATGCCGCCCTCGAAATCATCAGCAGTCTAAGTGGATGTAATTGCGTAACTCATGGGTGAAAATCGTATAATCCTCGGCGCATCTACATAATTAAAATTTTACAAGGACCCTGGATACAATTTTTAAAATGTAGATCAAATTTTGCAGACGTCTGTGTCCACAACATTGATTTCAATAGTATTCGTTAAATGAAAACGATATTTTAGAATGGATGACCGCGTAGCTTCAGTTTTCAGACCAGTTCGACTGTCCACTACGTTAGGGTAGTAGCACACACTGTATTTAGTTCGACTGTCTTGGGAAAGCTTTTGCCTCACCACTTTGAGTGTTCTTGCGAAGGACAAAGCCTCACCTCGTAAATATATGTGCCTACGTATTCACATTTGTAAAAGGAGCCGTACCGCGAAGGTTATATTTAAACTTGGTTGGTAGGCTATAAACAATGTTATTCACTCCAAGGAACTAGTTTCGCATAAGGGCCGCCAACTTTAGGAAATGTCAAACCGGGTATTGAAGGATTAAGTGTGAAAATCAAAATTAAGATTTCAGACGCTATTGTATGGTTTCGCAAATAAACAACAGATGTTTAAATGTAAGCCCAAGTGATCTTTCATACCCTTCTCATACGTACATATATCCTCAACTTAAGTATGAGGTAAGAATTATTTAAAAGGAGTGTTTATGCCCCTAGAACCTACTAAAGGATTTTGCAACTGATTTCGCTTATTCCTTCAGCTAATCGCAATGTAAATTTTTTTTTTAAATCTGCACCTTTTTTTGGGTAATTTGCTGTTAACAACTTGAGGTCACTTTGAAAACATGTTCGCCTTGGGCCATTTTATTTGCATTGTTCATTATTAATTTTTTGAAAAAATAAGCAAAGTGAGCATATAAATTTATTATAAAACTTTTCTTTTAGTGTTTTGTTTTAATAACTTGGTGAATTGGGTGATGCAAAGTCCGTGTTAAGCTGACATCGAAAGCGCCTGTTTTTTTTTTCAATAACTTATGAACAGTTAGAAAGAGTTGAATTTCGCAATTAGTTTCTTATAACTGGCAGTGATGCGCATCCGTTGATACCATTTTCGATCATATCCGACCAATTTTTGACATGAACAATAAATGGCCTAAACAGTCTTAAATGAGTAGAAAATATAGTACCGCGCGGGACGCCGCCGCCGCCGCGCCGATATTTTTGACATTCGGCGGCGGCGTGCAAAAAACGACTAAAATCGGCGGCGGCGGCGGCGTATATCTCTACCGGGTACCCCTAGAATGTGTTTATACAATATGGATATCAAATGAGAGCTGTTGATGAGTGCTATAGTACATGATAATTTTCATACAACTGGGAGGCTAGGGTCTCGAGATATAGCCCAAAACGTGCACCCGGATACAACTAGAATGCGTTTTTACATTATGGGAATCAAATTGAAGTTGTTGATGTATGCTTTAGTACAGAGTAAGTTTTACACCGCTGGGTGACTACGGTCTCGATATATAGGCCAAAACATGGACCCGGATACACCTAGAATATATTTTTATATTATGGGTATCAAATTGAAGCTGTTGATGTGTACTATAATACAGAGTAAGTTTTACACCGCTGAGTGGCTAAAGTTCATTGTGATATTCGATTTAGTCGCATCAACCTGGCAAAACTGAAGCCGAAATAAAGACAAGAATTAATAATACCCACATACATATTTATATACGTACTATTCAATTTGCCTGAAATTTCGTATATAAATTTGCCTATATTAGTATTTACGATGCTTTTTTCCTGGAAGTATACCAGAAAGGGACTGGGGCTGGGATTAGGACTAGGACTGGGACTGAGACTGAGACTCGGAGTGGGACTGGCACTGAGACTCGGAATGGGACTGGAACAAAATACATACCACCCTCTGGGACTGGAAATAAGAGATGAAGAAGAAGGAGAAAAATTTGAGAAAAGAGAAAAGAGAGAAGGAGACTGAGAAAAGATAGAATGAGACGAAGATGGAGATGAAGCGAAAAAGGCGGAGGGAGGAGTGAATAAAAAGATTAGGAAAAAGTGTAGAGGGGTAGGGCAGATTTAGACGGAAAATCGTATTAAAATGTATGCAGATAGGCCAAACTTAGGGCAGAACAACGTCTGCCGGGTCTGCTAGTACATATAAAAAATTCTTGTGTCACGGTGTTAGAGGCATAACTCCTCCGAAACGGCTAAACCGATTCGCATGAAATTTTGTGGGCATATTGGGTAGGTCTGAGAATTGGCCAACGTCTACCTCTTTTTCGCTAGGTGGATAGGGTCTTGAGATGAAAACGTCGACCTGGGTAATCCTGGGATGTGTTTGTACAATATTTGATACGGGGTATATTTCATACCCCTGGGTCACTAGGGTCTATAGATATAGGCTAAAACGTGGACCCGGGTACCTCTAGAATATGTTTACACAATATGGATAACAAATTAAAGCTGTTGATGAGTGCTTATTACGCCCCGATTATAGTGTGGTAACAACATTCTTCACCATGGTAACGAAAATATGTGGCAACTTTTACACGCTTTTGGTATTCTACCCGCGAAAGTAGCCGGATAATTTTTTACCCACAAAAGTAGGTGGTTACATCGAAATAACCACACAACAGATGTTGCTTAGAAAACGGACAAACTGAAAAATTAAGAATTGTAAGCGCAAATAAGTAAAGATAATAGTAAAAAAGTGTTGCCGCTTGCTATACATATTTGTTTACATTATGTACTTTCACAGAATAAATTACAATATACCTATGTAGAAACTTATCATGCATAATATGCATATACATACACATCGTCGCGTTTATTCGTTAACCTCGTATCTACAAGTGAGAAATTTTCTGTAAAGCAAACACGGTTGCCACACCATGTTTTCATTTGGGACCAAAATTCATCGAAAAAAAGGACCAAATATTTGTTTTATTTTATTAGTATAAAATACAAAAGTTTAGGATGTTTCCATATAAAATTTTACTAAACATTGTGAAGACTTTCCTTTAATTCAAGCTGAACAAACAAATATATGTGCATGCAACCAAAAATGGTACTACATTTTGACATAGGATAAGTATATGTCTTTCACCAACCAAACGTTGCGAACCTAGTTTTGGTCACAAAGCACTTGGTTCTAGCATTATGTTGTTCATTGCAATGAAATAAAATATATAATGCAGTTAGGTTTTAGTAAGAAACGGTTCAAAATTTGCGTTCTGGTGTTGCCGAACTATGTATGTGGAAAACTCAGTAAATCAGAAATGAAACTAGCCAATTTTGTTAGTCTGTTTTTATAGATGCTTACTTTTTCCCTTAACGTTTACACTTCATATCAGAGCCTAGATTCAGTAAGTGTGAGTTTTTTTATATGGGGGCTAACGAAAAAGTGGCGAATTTTTGGGCAATATTGTGAATTTTTACCTAAGTGAAAAAGAGAGAAAAGTACCAATCGAGGCTACTGCCTAAAAAGGACTAAAATTAAAGAAAAGGGACCAGCGGACCAAATGGGATTGGAAGGGACCATTTTTGGTCCAAATGGACCAAAGTGGCAACTGTGAAAGCGAAGAAAACTACCTTTCAAAGTTCTCCACAGACACTGGTGAGTTTTTCGGTGATGACAGCGTCACCACTTGGGCCAGAATCGCGAATAAAACAACTGGTAACGATTTTCGGTTACATAATGTTCTGGGTACTATTTTACCGGTAACGCTAAGAATCGGGCCGTTAGAGGGTAATTTTCATACCCCTGGGTGAATAGGGTCTCGAAATATAGAGCAAAAAGTGGATCAGGGTAACACTAGGATGTGTTTTTACATTATGGATATTAATTTGAAGCTGTTGATGTTAGCTTAAAGGCCGCTTTCTCATCTTTACTTTAATTTTAGCGCTCACTTTATCCTGCTTATAAATGAATTTTCGTTTGCACAAGTTCGTTTTACTTATTATTGGCACGAATTCCTATGATTCCTACAGATGTGGCAATTGAATTAAAAAACGCATTCAATTCCCAATTAGATTAGCATTCGCAATGACGATCAATAAGTTACAAGGCCAAACGTTGTCTGGATGTGGCTTAGATTTGAAAACACCATGCTTTTCGCACAGCCAACTATCCAACATTCAGTTCTTTATATTGGCTGAAGAAGGACTAACCAAGAAGATTGTACACTCTATTGCGCTGAAAGATTAATCTTAATGTTTTTTCAAACTGACACAACAAACAGTAATAAAATAAATATAAATAAAAATAATAAATATAAATTGGGCTAAATTGAGCGATAACAGAGCTTCCTTATTCGATATTGAAAGTTTCCAAAAAGTTGAAAAACTGACACATTGCATTTAAAAATACTGTTAAAGTGGTAAAACTTGGCGAGTAGATTAACTTTATGACTAAATCGTGATAGTTTAGTAAAAGGTAAAAGTAACATGGGCGGAGTACGGCAGACATTTAGTGGCCATTTCCTCCACTCTAGCTTGCGACGCCATCGCATTTTCTTTTTCATCTTTACTTTGTTTTAAAACTTTAAAGCTTTGTCTTAAGCTTCATCTTGATCGTATAACCACCTGCGCGACGAGGCGGGCTCAGCGATCTAATTTTAAAAATGGGGAAAAATTTCGTCAAACCGTAAAGGCCGTCATTACTTCTCGAGGCGGCCTATTTTCGGGAAGGCTTCATTCAAATACAGCCGAAAATATCCCTTGGCAGCAAATCATCCAATAGGCATGGTCCGCATAACACCCTGGATCCCGTGGCCTGAACGAAACGGCGCCCTAAACCGCTCAGCCCCAAAATCGGGCGCTATGGAGTTCGGCTAAGCAATCACACCAAAGACAAGGTGCCTGCTATAGTGAGAGCTAAGGTAGGATTGCTCCGAGAATGTTTGTAGGGCTATTAAAATAAATATGCAAATATGTATGTATGCATGTACATATGTATATAAAATATTTAAAGATAAAAAATGATGTATGTTTGGCTGGTAAGTTGAGGGTTAAATGACAGACATTTTTCTTCAATTACAGTTAATGATTATGTAGCCCATGTACGTACATAAGTGGTTAGCCACTAGGCCGACAAGCTCAGGTGTCGACGACACCACCTTTTAAATTAAAATAAGAGCGAAACAATAAATTCCAAATGAATTGCGCAAGTATACGCTTTTGCTTAAAAACGGTAGGTAAGCTTAAAGCATTGATGACAAATCTAAATTAGTTTCACTACATTTTTTGTAAGCAATATATTTGAAATCTTAGCAATTTTTTAATACTTATTTACCTTTTATTTATTTTACCGGAAAATTATGACGAAGTTCGCTTTCGTTCACTTTGCTTGATAGATCCTGGCTTCCAGGCCTTTGTTATGCATATGTAGCGGCAAGACGGGCCTTCATATTGTATAGGGTCTTCATATTGTATAGGGCCGTTTTTAGCTCTTCTTCACTGAACGGTTGTATGTCGTGATCTTTGTGAGCGACATTGGCGCCCTATCTTCTTGTTCAGAACAGAGCATCTGTTTCGCATCTTGTCCTCATCCATCATCTGGTTCGATGGGCTGAATTTCCCCATTACTATTTTATACTCTTGTCCCCAAATATTACGATCCACTATTTCGCCTATCTTTTTCCAGCAGTTAAGTTTGCTTTCCTTTATGGCGGCAACGGTAGCTTGCTTTGCTCTTTTGTACACCTCCGTGTAACCTAGAACATCAGGCTTGCTGCGTGAGGGGGTTGCCAGCCTTCGCAGTCTGTGGCATACCCTTCTTAGTCCATCAGCTTCATTATTCCACAAGTACACTTATTTTTTACCTCTTCAAGTTCCTTATGCGGCATTGAGGTGTTGCAGGCCTGGTTCAGGAAGCGCATGGTCGCTTCTATCGTAGCGCTCGCCGCATCAGTACTGCCTGCATCCGTTTATCACCAGTTTCAGGTAGTCATTAAACCTGTAGTACGAAAATATCCATTTGCGTGACTATCACCCATTTTCTCTGCAAGGAAGATATTGTAGTATCGCAAGGCATACGCCTTACGCCTCTGAAGTGACGAAATGAGAAAACACGAGGTATTTCAAAGTACAATCGAACTGAGGAAGAGAAAAGGCTAGCATACCCATAAGAAATATTAGACTTAACTAATGCCGTATTCATGCACTATTGTTTGAAAAGAGCTTGGCTTCATTGGCCTTAACCCAAAATTTACAAGATTAGGACAAAACAACTAACATTATCCAGTCCGAATAAGCCCCCGAGAGGAACTCGTCATAACTTCATTTTATTCTTAAATTTGACGCCGGTATCAACAGATACCATCACAAGGAATAAAGGGGTCCCCTTTCTTACTAAAGATGAGTGAAATCAGGCTTTGTGTTATTTGGCGCCTTGTCTGAACTGGAATCAGGGGGACGTTGTATTGACTCGCTAAATGCCATTCTTGTCCCTGTTGGAATGCGAAAACTTTCGACTGGAGCACCTAGGTCACTATGTGTGTGGTCGTCGAGTGCGGATGTGTTTTTTCCGCTCATTATTTTCCTATACAAAAAGTCTATTGTATACCTGATATAAATTTGTGACATAAAGTCCACTAACCAAAAAAAAACTTCAACTACGCGCGAAAATAATTAAATATAGCAAATCAAAGAAATTAGAGAAGGTTATGTTAGCGCTTCCCAAGGCAGTCGGTTCTATGTACCGGAGCGACTCGGGATTTTTCCCGACCAAGGACTGTCATTTCAGTGTGACCCCATTTAATTTGTTTCGTCCCTCTCACAAATTGTCATCCTCCCAGCAGCTCCTTGCAGCAGGACTGCTACATATTCTCTTACTTCGGGAAGGTATCGAACCCAATCCGGGTCCGTCTCCTGACCCCGGTTCTGAGAAATGGCTTTGCTGCATTTGCCAGAAAAGAATCTTTTTAGGACGGTCATACTCTGTTCAGTGTGTCTCGTGCAAGGGATGGTTGCATCGGACAGGTTGTCTGGGCTTGATCCCAAAACTCGACGTCCACGTAACTTTTATAAATCTTTTGTGGCTCCTTGCTGCTCACGCCCAAGGGCGTTCCGTAGTCTACGCCTAAGTGCCCCTCCACTACCTTCCAGCAGCCTCGCTGCTCAGCAAGCCACAACAAGTACCCGCTGCTGCTCGCGCCCCACGGCGCCAACAACTCAAACAGCTGATACCACTCATAACTACTACCTTCGTAGTAGAGCTGGTAGCAATGCTGAGCATCAGCCCCTGCCCCCGTCTTCTTTCCCCCCCCCCCCCTCTTTTCTGGCAGCAATTGTGCAGATCAGGGAAACAGACTCTTAGTCCCTCCCTCCGTTTGCACCGTCTGCAAGCACAGAATATATAGGTTTGCGACATCCGCTCAATGCAGCTCCTGCCTTGGGTGGTGTCACTTTCCTAGATGTTCTGGTCTCCGCGACGGCAACCCCTCGACGGGTTTCATCGCGCCATGTTGCCAGGTCGCAAACCCAAATCATCCGGGTACCCCAATGCTTGCCCAAGGGCGCCCAGTCCCAAGGCCACAACAGCAATTGCGTCCTGGCCTTCCACAACCTAGGTGTAGTCACCCGTCACTTACCCCTAGAGTGGCGGCGTCACCCCTCATGCACTTCAGAATTCTGCAGTTAAACTGTAATGGACTAACTGGGAAGATTACGGAGATAGTCGATTTCATGAAGCGGCACAACATCCGCATTGCTGCGATTCAAGAGACTAAACTCACAGCAAGATCTGCATTGCAGACCTGCTCTGGGTATAATGTCCACAGGAAGGACCGCGAGAGCGGAAATGGAGGCGGTCTCGCGTTTATTATACACCACTCTGTGCAATATCATATATTTGATCCTGGCATCGACCGCAGGGACAATGTCTTAGAACGTCAAGGCCTATCTGTCCGGTCAGGCGATGCAAATCTAGAAATCATCAACATCTACATCCCTCCTGTCACCTGTTGCCCCAGTGGATACCGCCCTAAAATCGAGGCCTTACTCACTGGCAACAATCGCATTATCTTAGGCGATTTCAATGCCCATCACGACCTATGGCATTCAAACTTGCAGGCAGACAGTAGGGGTGAGATGTTGGCGGATCAAATAGAAGAAACGAAGTTCTGCACAATAAACGGAGACGCCCCCACACGTATGGTAGGAACCTGTCATAGCTCGCCAGATATCTCAATCGTGAGCGCAGAACTCGTAAACTGCGTCAACTGGCAGCCGATGGTAACATCCGCATCCGACCATCTGCCCATACTTATTTCGTTCGAACGTACCGCCGACTTCATCGTCACCGAAAAACGCACTTTCATAAACTTCAAAAAAGGAAAGTGGGAAGAATATAAATCTGCAACAGACAGCAGCTTTGCTGCCCTCCCTATCCCGACTGATGCCCGCCAAGGGGAGCGTGCCTTCCGTAAGGTCATTGAATCCGCCTCGGCACATTTCATTCACGCCGGGAGAATTCCCGAAATCCGGCCCCACTTGCCGGCGGAGGCCGCGAGCTTAGCGAGGGAACGCGACCTTATAAGACAGCTTGATCCAGGCGACCCCCAAATAAGGGATATAAACCAACGCATCAGATTGCTTGTGGACGAACACAAGCGGGCGAAATAAGAAGAGCACCTAAGAGGTTGTAACCTCTCTACCGGTGTAGGTAAACTTTGGTCCACCGTAAAGTCCCTATCGAATCCGACTAAGCACAAAGACAAAGCTTCCATCGCCTTTGGCGATAAGGTGCTGTCGGATGCGGAAAAATGCGCGAGCGCTTTCTGCCGACAATATATAATGCATCCTACGGTCGACAAAGATAGACGGAGAGCCAATAGACACGCACATAAACACAAATTCAGCGCGTCACCAATCACCATCACCGCTAGAGAGGTTGAGGACGCCATTGGTCGCGCTAAACCATCCAAAGCAGTGGGCCCAGACGGCATAGCCATGCCGATGCTTAAAAACCTAGGGAAAGAGGGTTTCAAATATTTAGCGCATGTCTTCAACCTGTCTCTCTCCACCTTTGCCATACCCGAGAAATGGAAAATGGCCAAGGTGGTCCCGCTACTAAAGCCTGGGAAACCAGCTAACGTAGGTGAGTCATATCGTCCGATATCTCTCCTATCGCCAGTGGCAAAGACGCTTGAAGCCATTTTGCTCCCTTATTTCCAAGCACATTTGCAGCTAGCCCCTCATCAGCATGGCTTCAGAAAACTCCATAGCACTACCTCCGCGCTAAATGTCATTAGCACCCAGATAAATTGCGGTTTGAATCAATACCCCCACCATAGAACAGTACTCGTAGCGCTAGACCTATCAAAAGCCTTTGATACGGTCAACCATGGCTCATTACTGCAAGACCTGGAAGGGTCTACCCTTCCCCCATGTCTTAAAAGGTGGACCGCAAATTATCTGGGTGGTCGGCAGGCATCGGTGCAATTCAGAAACGAAACATCAAAACCAAGGAGAATTAAACAAGGGGTGCCACAGGGTGGTGTCCTATCCCCACTTTTGTTTAATTTCTACATATCTAAGCTACCTTCACCACCGGAAGGAGTCACAATCGTTTCCTACGCCGATGACTGCACAATAATGGCCACAGGCCCAGGCCCAGAGATCGATGAGCTATGCAATAAAATAAACGGCTATCTCCCTGATCTCTCCAGTTTTTTCACCTCGCGAAACCTGGCATTGTCACCGACTAAATCTTCCGCGACCTTATTTACAACATGGACGCCCCAAATGTCGACCATATTGAACACCCACGTCGATGGCACTACGCTACCGACTGTCCTACACCCCAAGATCTTGGGTGTGACGTTTGATCAGGATCTACATTTTGGTGCGCACGCAACCGCAATTGTTCCGAGAATTCAGAGCCGTAATAAAATCCTCAAATCCCTTGCTGGCAGTACCTGGGGAAAAGATAAAGGAACGCTCATGACCACATACAAAGCAATTAGCCAGCCGATTACGTGCTACGCGTCACCCATATGGTCGCCAAGCCTAAAAACTACCCACTGGAAGAAACTACAGGCCTGCCAAAATACTGCTCTCAGAATCGCCACGGGCTGTCTTCTTATGTCCCCAGAACACCATCTGCATAATGAGGCGAGAATACTCCCCATCAGGGAGAGAAATGAGATGCTGACCAAACAGTTTCTGTTGAATACCCAGAAACCTGGGCATCCCAACAGACATCTGATTGATGAACCAGCACCGCCTAGGGGCCTAAGGAGTCATCTCCGTAAGCATTTTGAGGAAATACGGCACCTGAGAACCCAGCCGTATGAAGCGAAAAAACACAAGCAGGTCCTTGGTGAACTCCATAGACAGCCGTCGGACCTTTATGTCGGGAATTGCCCGGTGAATCCAGTACTTGAAGAAAAATATCCAGAACTCGCGGAAGAGGATCGCATACTCCCCAGGGAAACGCGTGTCACTCTTGCTCAACTTCGTTCTGGATACTGTAACAGGTTAAACTCTTACCTATCCAGAATCAACCCCGACATACAAAATGTATGCCCCGCTTGCAATGTGTCCCCACATGACACCAACCATCTCTTTAATTGTAATGTGGAACCAACGCCTCTAACACCCCTTTCCTAATGGTCCACCCCTGTTGAAACGGCAAGTTTCCTTGGACTCCCGTTAGAGGATATTGATGACAATTTGTGATCGGTCGCGGCTATTAGGTGAGGCGAGCATTGCTACAACAACAACAACAACAAGGTTATGTTAGGTTGAACTGGCCGATCCATGAGGACCTCACATAGACTGATTGAGTCCGTAGTGTTACCAGCAGTTTGTTTTAACGATCAAACTGAAAAACTATCAAAAACCAGGACCTGTGTTATAAAATAACTCCGTCCTCTTGGCAAATACTAGAAGCTTCTTGCTACTTCTAGATCTGACAGTTTTATCACTCCTAATAGCTGGAGTCTTAGCCTGGCAACTGCAGGGCACGAGCTCGATCGTTTCCTACTCCAACCCGCACTTCCTACATGTGCTATCACTGACCAAACCTAATTTAAAGGCATGTGACGCCAGAAGGCAGTGTCCAGTCAGAATACCCGTCATGAGTCTACAGTCCTTTCTTTTTAGTGATAGAAGCAACTTTGTTAGTCTAAGGTTGTAAGACCTACACATAACCTTCGACACTTTACAGCCCGCTCTTGAAACCACGCCTTTCCGCTTGGTCGATCATGTGCACATCTCGCCTTTGATTAATATTGCCCAGTCTAATTGGGACGTCTACGGAGCAAGCTTCAAGGGATGCGCCCATTCTACCTAGTTCATCCGCTTTTTCATTCCCATCTATTCCCGTATGCCCTGGGACGCAATATAGATGTATGCTTCTCTCTGTCCCGATTCTCTCCAGAGACGGCTTACACTCTAACATGCATTTAGATGCTGTGCTATGTGAGATTATTGCCTTAATTGCTGCTTGACTGTCAATATAAAAGTTAACACGGTTGCAGCTTAACCTATTCTCATCCAGGGTTTCTACTGCTTTGGTTGCGGCTAATATTTCCGCTTGGAAAACGCTACAGTAATCCGGCAGCCTGTAGGATCTGCTTATTTCCGGATGAGCACAGTATAACGCAGACCCTACTCCTTCCACTACTTTGGAGCCATCTGTGTACATATGTATCGCCTATCGTTGTTAATGCTATGTTCTTTGCTACCAGTTCTACATGTGGAATGTGCAGAATTCCATACAGTGCAGCCGTCGGTGTTGTTTTCAGGGCTCCCGTAATGCTAAGCATCGATATTCTGCAAACCCCCTCTAATTTTGGGAAAGAGAGGGCGATAGGCCCCACGTACACCCCAGCATTCTTTTACATGCATAAAGTGCCGTTGAAGCCTTCTTCACCCTCTCCTGCACGTTGAGCTTCCATGAAAGCTTACTGTCTAGGATGATTCCTAGATATTTTGTGCAAGGTTTCTCCTGTAAGGTCACCCCTCCTAACTTAGGCGTGGGCCAATTTGCGACCTTATACCTCTTTGTAAACAAGACCATATCCGTCTTCTCTGCATTGAATTTCAACCCGACATTAGATGCCCAGGTATGAATATCCCGAAGCGCCCGATCCATCAAAGAACTAATCGTTGGAAGGCACTTTCCACTTATGACAATTGCAACCTCATCTGCGTAAGCCGTAAGTTTTACGGGTCCCTCATCGAAACGCCTCAGCAGTTGGTTGATGACCAGCGTCCACAGCAGAGGTGATAGCACCCCTCCCTGCGGCGTGCCCCTGTCCACTGATTTCGTGGCCTCGTACAATCCCCATTGTGATGTAATCTTCCAGCAATTTAACATGCAGCCGATCCATCTGATTAAGGCAGGGTGTACTTTAATGTAATTAAGGCCATCTATGATCGCCCATTTTGCAACATTATTGAAAGCCCCGGCAATGTCCAAGAAGACTCCTAGAGCATACTCCTTATATTCCAGGGATTTATCTATGCTTATTACCACCCTATGCAATGCGGTGTCCACGGAGTCGCCTTTGGTGTACGCATGCTGTGTTGTGGAGACCAGCTTTTCATCCACGTTGGACTTTATGTACACATCTATCAGCCTCTCAAAGGTTTTGAGCAGAAACGATGTTAAGCTAATGGGTCTATAGTCTTTGGGATACACGTGACCGATCTTCCCCTCCTTTGGTAGGAAAGCTACACGAGCAGTTCTCCAAGAGTGCGGTACATGATTCAGTCTTATGTACCCATCGAATATTATTTTAAGCCATTCCACGACCGCCCTACTTGAAACTTGTAGCATGGCCCGGAATATACCATCTGGGCCGGGCGATTTGAACTTAGAAAACGTCTTCACTACCCATTCGATCTTGGTATCGGTCACCAAGCCCGGCACTACCTGCTCCGTGATCGAAGTGTGAGTGATATCTGCTGGCTCTTCTAAACCGTCTCCCGATGGGAAATGTGTGTCGAAAAGCACCTCAAGGGATTCCTCACTATCACGTGACCATTCCCCGTTGTCTTTCTTTATTAGCCCGTGGACTATGTTTCCCCTTGCTAGGACTTTTTTAAACCGTGCTGTTTCGCTGGAGCACTCACTCTATGTCCGTAGAAATTAGAGAAAATTATAAACAAAACTTCACCTCGTTTATTTGTCAACAATAAATAGTTCAAACCTACATATGTATGTACATACACATAATATAAGTGATCACACCACCCATCCCTTCATCCCTCAAACACCGACAGAACAAAGGTTCCCCTCAGGCAAAAACTGTCAAACTGGATGAGAGTGCCATCTTAGGAGAGACTACGAGAACAGTCTGATACGCTGCAGTCGCCATTTGACGGCTTATCTGATAAAATAACTGCGCTGGAGAACAGGTTGGTGAGTGAAATAAATGTAGAGGTAGCCATGGTTGTCACACCGTGTTTTCATTTGGGACCAAAACTCATTGAAAAAATGGGCCAATTCTCAAAAAAATTACCAAATTTTTGTTTTACTTTATTGTGATACAAGACATTCGGCAATTCACAGGAGTGTCGTATTCGTTGTAAAGTATAAAATTCTAGTATGTCTCCATGGTTTTCTATACAAAATTTAATTAAGCAAAGCAATTAGGAGACTTTGTTTTAATTCAAACTGCACAAACAAAAAAGTGTAATTTTAGGTATTACATTTTCACATTTCTGGGATAACTCTATGTCTATCATCAACCAATCGTTTGAACCTAGTTTGCTGACAAAATTTTTAGCTGCAGCATTGTGTTTTTAGTTGCAATGAAATAAAATGTATAGCGATGTTAAGCCCCCATTACTGATACTTAGCATAGACTTGACTTGACTTGGCGTAAACTTGGCAACTTAGCCACGATTTTACTCCACTTAGCGCATACAATCTGGCATCATAATCAATAAATGTCAATTTGTATGACAAAATGTCAAAATGAAATGGAAACAAACAAATGGCATCTCAAAATGTAAACGTCACTTAGAACTTACATAGAAAATCAAAATTCAACAGACTTCTAAGTCAAGTTAAGTGTTGCTCAGTTTTGAGTAATCAGTAACATGCAATGTTCATTTAACAGAACTGTAAGTGACAGTTCTCAAGCCAAGTCAAGTCTATGCTAAGTATCAGTAATGGGCCCTTTAGGCTTTAGTAGCAACTTTATTAATGCTATTTTTATAGATGCTTAGATTGTGTGAGTTTTGAAAAAAAAAAGATTAAAAATCAAACGTCTTGAAAGTTGGCATTTCTTATGCCAAGCTATTTAGTTTTCAAACCACCAAAAATGGTCCCTTCCAACCCCATTTGGTCCGCTGGCCCCTTTTTTTTCAAATTTGGTCCTTTTTAGGCAGTAGCCACGATTCTGGCACTCTTCTTTTTTTTACTCAGGTAAACAACACTGCTCACAAGATTTGGTACATTTCATTAACCCACATATAATTTTCAATTTACTTCCATGGAATTCTTACCACAAAAATTGCAAAGCCAATAAAATACAGCAGAAGACCTCGGAGATAATTTAGTCTAGGCATTAAAAAGAAAAGTACTGTATATTAGGGCAAATACATTACACGGACATATCAGAGTTGAGTGGCTTCAAAGATTTTTTTCACTAGTCGAGCTAAACAATTTTTTTTCAAATGCACATGTGCCGCTAAGAAACTTGGCAGGGTTTGCCACTGATGGAGCTATTACAATGGCCGACGAGTTAAATAAATTGGAAAGTAAGTAGACGAATTAAACTAATTTGTTTTATGTTTGGTGTACTTGCCAAACAAAAGGTTACACCTTCAAAATTTTTTACAAAAAATTCTATGTAAAAATTGCACGTCGATATTTTAATCATTCTCACACAGCTCCAAGTAGCTTAGTACGTTCAAAGAATTCCAGAGCTATTGAGAATTAAGTAGCTTGACAAAAGAAATATTTTAACTGGAAGTGGGGCAGAAATACTTATCGAAAGTGATAACTTTATAAATGTACAAGTAATTGCGATTAAAGTCAATTTAGTTTTATATTCAGATTTTGAAGCAAATGTCAAAGATATTTGATTTCGGAAGAATTGTTTTGTGACAACTTATTCCCGTAGGTATAATAAACTTCAATAACAACACTGTTAAATAAATTCTAGTACCTAATTAAACGTATTCAGGTTCCGTTATTACACAGTTGAAACTTTTAAGACGTTTGATTTAAAATCCGAGGCCTGGGGCTAGATTAAGTAAATGTGAGTTTTTCAAAAATTACACCTACTGAATCTAAGCTCTGGTATGAAATTTTAACGTTAGGGGGGAAAATTAAGCATCTATAATAACAGCATTAACAAAACTGCTTCGAAGAACTGCTTGGTTTCATTTATGATTTACTGAGTTTGCCACATAGTTCGGCAAAACCAGAACGCAGATATTTGAACCGTTTCTTACTAAAACCTATCTGCGCTATATATTTTATTTCATTGGAATGCCCAAAATAATGCTGGAAATAAGAGCTTTGTCAACAACATTAGATTCAAAATGTTTGGTTGGTAAAAAACATAGACTTATCCTAGAAATGTGAAAATGTAATATATAAAAGTACACTTTATTAAAGCAAAGTCTTCGATTCGCTATTTTTAGTAAAATTTTGTATAGGAAACCATGGAATCATACTAAGATTTTATATTTTACAACGAATACGTCACTCTTGCGAATTGCCGAACTGATTGTGTCTCAATAAAATAAAACACATAATTTGGTCCTTTTTCTTGTGATTTGGTCCTTTTTTTCGATGAATCTTGGTCCCAAATGAAAACATGGTGTGGCAACCGTGTCTGTGATATCACTTTCTGTTGTTGCTTAACTTTGGAGCAGGCATGCTTAACCAACGAACCGATATCATTTCGTTACGATAATTAACGTTAATAAACGAAACAAAGTCATTTCATTTCGTTTTTTAACGTTAAGAACGTCAAATTAACGAAATGATTCTGTTTCGTTTTCTGCCATATCAAAACGAAATCAAATCGTTTATGTTGATTATTAATTTCAAACCATGCTGGCAAAGCTGATTGATGACGGAGTCATTAAAGATGAAAGCATTAGCCAAGCTGATTGCAACTTTTCTCATGAATTTTGACAGTACGAACATTTCTCAGAGTATTTTTGACATTACCATCGACGAATTACACAAACAAATTACATGGAGTTTGTGTGTGTATGTCCGCTCGCTGTTACCACCTTACGGCTTCACCATGGCTATAGCATTGCCAGCACAATTCAAACATAAAGTATCACGTTTTTGTTAACGTTTTTAACGACAACGAAAGCTTATCGTTTCGGTTAAAAACGAGATACAATTTATCTTGATAATTTTTTTATCGATAATATTTCGAAGTGTTTCAACGGAAACGGTGGAAATTTTTTGATAAACGATTAGCTTAACGTTAAGGTGCATCCCTGCTTTGGAGAATACGAAAATTCTGCAAGCAGCGGTTCGACTTCGAAGAGCTGGTAAAATCAAATCAACATTCACTATTAGAGGGGAAGTTCATATAAGAGAAAGCAGAGACAGTAAAAATATCTGCGCTTGAAAATCTACATGGCTTTGACTAAAGTTATTGGCCCGTAATCACAGTCGCTGACTAAAATACTCTTTAGTTAAAATCTTGCCTAAATTAAAAATTGGATTTAAAATTTTGGTCTGTCATAGACATATTGAGCCATATATGTAATACTTCTATATCACTACTACTGAACTGTGCAGCCTGTCAAACATTACAGTACAGATATACAACGAGAAAAGGAGACAAAATCTCAAGGCTGTCGTTAAATTTTTGTAAAAGAGGGGCTTAAAAATACGTATATTTCAACAAGCCTTCTTGCTTCTATCAATATTGTACATTAGGCTATTTCGTTCTCCAAATGAAAAAGTAAGCTTTTGTTTTCCATTAGTATTGTAACGAATTTATTTGCAACCTTCTGCTAAGTTCGAATCACTAAACTATGGAATAAATGACTCCAATATTTAATAATGCAAAATGGCCTTTATTCAAGTACTTTCAAAATAACACTTCTATTGCTCGACAGATAGTGTGCTTAATCGAAACTGATTCTTGCGCATCTACTGGTGTCGCCTTTTATACTGTTTGGTTTACTCGTTGACATTTCCAGGCGGTTCTGCTCTAGAATCTACTAGTTGGTTATCTGCTATAAGTTTCTCAGCTATAACTACAGATGCACAATTTTTATAGCTTCTCTCAGAGCTCATGCGCGTGTGTTTGTGAACGACACTTCCACAATTATATTGCATATCTCAGATAAGATATCTGCATGTGTTTGTGCGTTGCTTCTCCGCTACGTGTACGTACATATGTGTAGACATAATGATTGAATTATTGTTGTGCATCAAGTCACTGCTTAGCATCGGCTTAGAGATGGCAGTGCCCCTTAGTCTTGCTAATACTCGTAACAGTATTATAAAATTTTTATTGTTTAAGAACTCCGCAGTATAGCATTACTAATTTGTACTGAGTGAGCAGATATACATACGTAATGAGCCCTTAGTGACCAAAAAGCGACAAAAAAAAGCAAATAATGCCAACTGACAACTCGAATTTCTCATGCACAGAATTAACAGTTACAAAATATGCGTAGGCGCCACGAATGGCATAAATTGAAAACGAATCTAGATAGCGGTCGTAAGATTTTCAGCTGTTATAAGTAAAATTTACAAAATTGATATTATTTCAACACCAATAGCAGCCAGCCCAGTACTCATAATTTGTTTACTTCATCAAAAATTTACTTCATTAAAAAACTCAAAATAAGCAAAATTTTTAAAACGTTTAACGTATCGTATCGTTTGTTCAAGCTAATTCACTTTAAATTTTTTTAAAAATGTCGCTTGTTGGGATGTATCTATAAGTATATTTTTTACATGTATATTTGAATTTTTTTCATTTCAAAAATATGAATTTTCGCCTTTTTTTACTAGTTATGTAAATAATGTACTTTGTATGGCTGCAGCCCATGCTTAAATAATAAATACATCAAGCATTGTATTGTATTTGTTGGACTTTTCATTGTTTAATCGACTAAACTGAGATTTTATAACAATTAGTATGCAGAAGTTGGGTAAAGAGGATAGTGACCCTTTGCTACCCCTTTAATACTTTTTTTACACACGCTACTAAAATTCACTAACAGTAACAAAGCCCGCGCATGCGCAGAACATACATTTGCGCAGTTTCAGCAAATAATGATTGACAGAAAATTTGCACATTAAGAAGATAGGAAGGTATTGATATAGAAGTATTATATATATGTATTGAACACATTTTTCAGCTAAAATAAGCATGGGCAGAGTATCCGCATAAAAAAAAGGTATTGATTGGCACTATGAAGGAATTTTTTAGAAATTTTAAAAATTCACCCTGTTCCTTACAATCGTTGTTACTTAACTCCACGTATAAAAAATGGTAATTTTTTACTTGACAGAAACTCTTATACTGTTTTCACACAGAAACTTAATCATCTCATTTCACCTTCTAATGAAATCGTAAATTTTTTGCTTTCACACAGAAGTAACTGCTCGATTAGTATGAAGGATGAAATGTCAAGCGAATAAAATGACAATTCTATATGACAGACAATCATGGCGAACGATACAAGGTGGCAGCATGGCGACATACCTGCATACATAAATAAGAATTACATGTACTTTGTTTTTGTAAATTCGATGGGCAAATGTCAAAATCGTACTGCGCCGGAAGTTGATATATCAAATCAAATAAAACAAGTAAGGAAGGCTAAGTTCGGGTGTAACCGAACATTACATACTCAGTTGAGAGCTATGGTGACAACATAAGGGAAAATAACCATGTAGGAAAATGAACCGAGGTAAACCCTGGAATGTGTATCAAATGAAAGGCATTAAAGAGTATTTTATGAGGGAGTGGGCCATAGGTCTATAGGTGGACGCCATTTAGGGATATAGCCATAAAGGTGGATCAGGGTTGACTCTAGAATACGTTTGTACGATATGGGTATCATATGAAAGGTGTTAATGAGTATTTTAAAAGGGAGTAATCCTTAGTTCCATAGGTGGACGCCGTTACGAGATATCGCCACAAAGGTAGACCAGGGGTGACCATACAATTTGTTTGTACAATATGGGCATCAAACGAATGGTGTTAATGAATATTTTAAAAGGGAGTGGGCCTTAGTTCTATAGGTGGATGCCGTTTCGAAATATCGCCATAAATGTGGACCAGGGGTGACTCTAGAATGTGTTTGTACGATATGGGTATCAAATTAAAGGCATTAATGAGGGTTTTAAAAGGGAGTGGTGGTTGTTGTATAGGTGGTCGCCTTTTCGAGATATCGCCATAAAGGTTGACCAGGGGTGACTCTAGAACGCGTTTGTACGATATGGGTATCAAATGAAAGGTGTTAATGAGTATTTTAAAAGGGAGTAATCCTTAGTTCCATAGGTGGACGCCGTTTCGAGATATCGCCATAAAGGTGGACCAGGGGTGACCCTAGAATTTGTTTGTACAATATGCGTATCAAAAGATAGGTGTTAATGAGTATTTCAAAAGGGAGTAATCCTTAGTTCCATAGGTGGACGCCGTTTTGAGATATCGCAATAAAGGTGGACCAGGGGTGACCCTAGAATTTGGTTGTACAATATGAGCATCAAACGAAAGGTGTTAATGAGTATTTTAAAAGGGAGTGGGCCTTAGTTCTATAGGTGGACGCCGTTTCGAAATATCGCCATAAAGGTGGACCAGGGGTGACTCTACAATATGTTTGTACGATATGGGTATCAAGTTAAAGGTATTAATGAGGGTTTTAAAAGGGAGTGGTGGTTGTTGTATAGGTGGTCGCCTTTTCGAGAAATCGCCATAAAGGTTGACCAGGGGTGACTCTAGAACGCGTTTGTACGATATGGGTATCAAATGAAAGGTGTTAATGAGTATTTTAAAAGGGAGTAATCCTTAGTTCCATAGGTGGACGCCGTTTCGAGATATCGCCATAAAGGTGGACCAGGGGTGACCCTAGAATTTGTTTGTACAATATGGGTATCAAAAGAAAGGTGTTAATGAGTATTTTAAAAGGGAGTAATCCTTAGTTCCATAGGTGGACGCCGTTTCGAGATATCGCCATAAAGGTGGGCCAGGGGTGACTCTAGAACTCGTTTGTGCAATATGGGTATCAAACGAAAGGAGTTAATGAGTATTTTAAAAGGGAGTGGGCCTTAGTTCTATAGGTGGACGCCTTTGCGAGGTATCGCAATAAAGGTGGACCAGGGGTGACTCTAGACTTTGTTTGTATGATATGGGTATTAAACGAAAGGTGTTAATGAGTCATTTTAAAAGGGAGAGGGCCTTCGTTCTATAGGTGTTCGCCTTTTCGAGATATCGCCATAAAGGTGGACCAGGGGTGACTTTAGAATATGTTTGTACGATATGAGTATCAAATGAAAGGCGTTAATGAGTATTTTAAAAGGGCGTGGGGCTTAGTTCTGTAGGTGGACGCCTTTTCGAGATATCGCCATAAAGGTGGACCAGGGGAGACTCTAGAATGAGTTTGTACGATATGGGTATCAAATTAAAGGTATTAATGAGAGTTTTAAAAGGGAGTGGTGTGAAGGCGTTTTCCAGATATCGACCAAAATGTGGACCAGGGTGACTCAGAACATCATCTGTTGGGTACCGCTAATTTATTTATATATGTAATACCTGCCAAGATTTTAAGGGTTTTTTATTTCGCCCTGCAGAAATTTTTCATTTTCTTCTACTTAATATGGTAGGTGTCACAACCATTTTATACAGTTTTTTCTAAAGTTATATTTCGCGTCAATAAAACAATCCAATTACCTTACCATGTTTCATCCCTTTTTTCGTATTTGGTATAGAATTATGACATTTTTTCATTTTTCGTAATTTTCGATATCGAAAAAGTGGGCGTGGTCATAGTCGGATTTCGTTCATTTTTCATACCAAGATAAAGTGAGTTCAGATAAGCACGTGAACTAAGTTCATTAAAGATATGTCGATTTTTGCTCAAGTTATCGTGTTAACGGCCATGCGGAAGGACAGACGGACGACTGTGTATAAAAACTGGGCGTGGCATCAACCGATTTCGCCCATTTTCACAGAAAACAATTAACGTCATAAAATCTATGCCCCTACCAAATTTCAAAAGGATTGGTTAGTTTTTGCTCGACTTATGGCGTTAAAAGTATCCTAGACAAATTAAATGAAAAAGGGCGGAGCCACCCCATTTTGAAATTTTCTTTTATTTTTGTATTTTGATGCACCATATCATTACTGGAGTTGAATGTTGACATAATTTACTTATATACTGTAAAGATATTAAATTTTTTGTTAAAATTTGGCTTTAAAAAATTTTTTTTTAAAAGTGGGCGTGGTCCTTCTCCGATTTTGCTAATTTTTATTAAGCGTACATACAGTAATAGGAGTAACGTTCCTGCCAAATTTCATCATGATATCTTCAACGACTGCCAAATTACAGCTTGCAAAATTTTAAATTACCTTCTTTTAAAAGTGGGCGGTGCCACACCCATTGTCCAAAATTTTATTAATTTTCTATTCTGCGTTATAAGTTCAACTCATCTACCAAGTTTCGTCGCTTTAGCTGTCTTTTGTAATGAATAATCGCACTTTTTCGGTTTTTCGAAATTTTCGATATCGAAAAAGTAGGCGTGGTTATAGTCCGATATCGTTCATTTTAAATAGCGATCTGAGATGAGTGCTCAGGAACCTACGTACCAAATTTCATCAAGATACCTCAAAATTTACTCAAGTTATCGTGTTAACGGGCGGACGGACGGACGGACATGGCTCAATCAAATTTTTTTTCGATCCTGATTATTTTGATATATGGAAGTCTATATCTATCTCGATTCCTTTATATATGTACAACCAACCGTTATCCAATCAAACTTAATATACTCTGTGAGCTCTGCTCAACTGAGTATAAAAAGGTTATAAGCAGCTTTTCGTCCACCTTGTGTTCCGCCATGCAGACAATGACATTTACTTTGACAAATGACATTTTTAAGCACTGAACACACCAAAAACTAAGAAACTGAACGCTCCCAACAGAGTTGCATTGTGCTTTTGACTTCATTAGGCATTCGATTAGCTACTAATGAAATAATTATAGATTCGAATTTTGTAGGGAAGATTGAGCTCAATAAGCGTCTTAATGTAGAAAACTGCCTTTATTATTCAATAAGCCGTCTGTGTGAAAACAGTATTACAATAGCACAAAAATTGTCAAAGGAGTACCTGAAAACGCGTTTTGATCATAATCCGGTGGCGGGTAATTATCATTCAATTCTATTGAAAAGTTATTAGCAAACGTTTTATAAAAATTCGCTGGTTTTTATCAGCCGTCAATTTAAAATTGTGTGCAAAATCTAATAATTGAACATGAACATACTTATTTAACGAAAATTTACTTAATTTCGTGTTAAAAAATTATTTAAATCTCGCAACTAAACGAGTAAGTAGTTAAAGCGGGTTTGGGCTCCTTAAAGCAAATGAACCAACAAGACTATCCACTCATACACTCGTATTCATATTGCATAGTTTATATAGTTTGTAATGTTGTTTTCATTAAGACAGATGTGACGGCCAAAATGATGCAAACCTTAAATGTTAGGTGTCCCTAACCGTTAAAGCCGTTTAATTTAATATACCCAAAACCGAATAGGGATATATCTAACCTCGATACTAATAAGTACGCAGGACATTCAATGATAATCAGGTTAAATCAAAGTTAGGCTTGTCTTCGCAAAGTCAACATAAATAAAGGGAGTTTAGTATAGTTTTCCATAGGAAATAAGTGACCTAGAATGTTGAGCCATTGTACTTGGACCTGCAAAGTGTAAGCCCCTTTTACATTAGAAAATCATTGAACTCAAGTCGATCATGACATAGACTAAGAGGGTGATAAAGGGGGGAAGTAGTTCAGCAGCACCCGTACCAAGCAGTTCTTAAAATTTTTGCTGCTAATTCTTGTTGTATTCCGTGTTTTATTTCACGCTTTATTTTAAGGGGAATTGGGAAATGTAAACGGTAATAGAAGACACAAAAGGAAATGCCAGCAGAATTGAATTCAAGGCTTCTGTAATGTAATTCAATAATTAGAAGTCGGAAATAAGAAATTGTTCTTTTATTGATAGATATTCACGAAAAACCGAATAATTACCCTCAAACGGCTGCGAAACTGACTGGTGAAAATTGTATCAGCGCAAAACGACTTTTTAGTTAATTATTTTCTGTGTGCAAAAATATCACCAAAATTACATCAACCACATGAAAGTCTTCAAGAAGTGGAAGTATTACTTTGCCGCCTTCGGATTATTGCTTCTGAAATTAAAATGCGTCATTTGACACCTCGCCCGAAATTTTTTGACATGTATAAAAAATCGACGCCTGTGGTAAATAATTCCTTCCATTGAAGATTTATTTCTAAATTTAATGCCAAAATCAGTATTTCTTCTACTTTTTCCTCAAAATACTAAAATATCAAACTCACAAATATCTTTGAATGCGGAATAGTCTTAGTTAAAGATTTCGCATATGTGGAGCCAAGTAACCATCGCACATTTTAAGATTGTGTAGTTTTCGTCACAAGTATATTAATACGCATTCTAGGTATAATAAATTAGCTACTGGCGTATATTTGCTTGTCGGGGAAGGCTTTTTTCACTTCCATTTAAGTTCATCGCGTTTAAATAGCAAACTGTTTAATTTCTCGCAACTTTTGCGAGCAGACCCCTAACTTAAAACCTATTTTAAAAAATTTAAATCGGGCTCATGTCATTTTAAATTTAAAATACTTTTTAGATACAATAGTGCTTAAGTGGACTATAACAGACTTATAATGATATTTAATTTAGAACCATGTTTAAACCAACAAAACTCTATTTTGTTTCGACTATGATTACGGGCCATTATGTTTGAGCATTCGTCACTTTATTTTATAAGTTTATTTCCTATTCTCTTCTTAAGCTTCTACACTTAATATCAACTGCTGGCATGGTTAGTTTAAGAGGGATACTCAATGGATGTTAACTGTGTATCATAAACTTGGTTTACGCCAGAGTTGGATGTCATTCACGCTATCATCAATGGCTATAGCCTAATCCGAAATTAGAGAAAGCATAAGAAATGTGGAGGCGTGGCGATATATTGCAAAAATAGTATTAAAAAAAAATGTGTACAGATGTCTGAGGGTCCAGGGGTAGAGTATTTGTTTGTAGAATTGTATAGTAACTCTGTTAAAATGTTTGTCGCATGTGTGTACAATCCCCACAAGTCAATAAGCCTTGATGCACTATTTTCGTCTTTGGCTTCATATGTAGTCGACTATAATTATTTGGTTATATGTGGAGATCTAAATGTCAACTTTCTTGTTCACGAGTGTTCCAGTGTTAGACTCTTGGATAACGTAGCCGGAGCAGGTTTTTCTGTTGTTAACACAAGTGTACATACTAGATATGGTTCTAGTCCTAGCCTGTTGGACTATTATATTATCGCTGACTCTATAATTTTCCAAAAATTTGACCAGTTATCGTTTATTTCAGAGCATGATCTTATAGTTTGTTCACGTGACCTCAGAGTTGATCAACCTAGCATAGGAACTACATATAGTTATAGACCAAAATGCTCTTTTCCTACTGCCCATTTGTCTACTGTTGATTGGTGTGAATGTTGGCATCTTTCAACCGTAAATAAGTCGGGTTTTCTTAACAATAAAATAACTGATGCACTTGAGAATCATGCCCCCATGCGTACTCGAGAGGTAAAGTCCTTAATACGCCCCTGGTTTAAAAGGAAAATGATAGATGCATTTAAAACGAGGAATAAGGCCTATGGCATTTGGAAAAAAGAAAAGGCGTAAATCAGTTTGGAACTTTTATAAAAATACACGAAATACAGCCACAAAGATTACGTCATGTTTGGGTCCAGATCTTCCACCCAGTGTTCTGTGGCTAAATTTAAAAAGTTTGCGTGTGTGTGGTAAGGCCATTTCCGAATGTACCTTGAACTCAGACGTCCTTAATAATGCCTTACTTAGTGGTCCTATGTGTAGTATAAGTCCTATGAATTCCAAGTATTGTGTATCTGCATGTAATTCGGGTGAGAGGCTTGATTTCTCTGCTTTGACAGAAGTTGATGTCATAAGGTGCACCCTCAAAATTAAAACTAAGGCTGTAGGAGTGGATGAAACCCTTACCAAATCATCATCAATCACTTCATTGCAAACTCATGCTTTCCGGATGTATGGAAAGTGGCCAGGGTTCTACCTCATCCTAAAAATAAAATAGCAAGGCAAGCTCTCCCGGAGACTTTAGACCTATTAGCATTTTACCAGTTACGTCCAAAGCATTCGAAAGTTTACTAGCGGAACAAATTGGCACACACGTGCTTAAACATAACTTATTATCTCGTATCAGTCCGGATTCAGAGCTGTTCAACTTCCCTAATAGAAATTTTGGATGACATACGTGTGCCCTTTGACAAAGGCCAAATAACGCTTCTATGCGCACCCGACTTTTCCAAAGCATGTGTTTAATTAATGACTATATTCAGTTGTATTTGGCTAGTGAGTTGACTGATATATGTGACTTATGTTGTCGAGTAAATAGTGATTTGTCGTCCATATTATGTTGGGCGAATAACAATGGCCTATGTCTTAATGCTTCAAAATCATACATGTTACCTATTGTTAAGAAAAACGTATCGAGCCTTAAAATATCTGCAATAATTAGTAAATTTAACGTGAAGACCGTCAATAAAGTAAACAAGTAAGGAAGGCTAAGTTCGGGTGTAACCGAACATTACATAGCTGAGAGCTTTGGAGACAAAATAAGGGAAAATCACCATTTGGCAAAATTAACCTAGGGTAACCCTGGAATGTGTTTGTCATGGTTTTCAAATGGAAGGTATTAAAGAGTATTTTAAAAGGGAGTGGGCCATAGTTCTATAGGTGGACGCCATTTCAGGATATCGCCATAAAGGTGGACCAAGGGTGACTCTAGAATATGTGTTGTACGATATGGGTATCAAATGAAAGGTGTTAATCAGTATTTTAAAAGGGAGTGGGCCTTAGTTCTAGTTCGAGATATCGCCATAAAGGTGGACCAGGGGTGACTCTAGAATGTGTTTGTACGATATAGGTATCAAATTAAAGATATTAATGAGGGTTTTAAAAGGGAGTGGCCCTTAGTTGTATATGTGAAGGCGTTTTCGAGATATCGACCAAAATGTGGACCAGGGTGACCCAGACCATCATCTGTCGGGTACCGCTAATTTATTTATATATGTAATACCAGGAACAGTATTCCTGCTAAGATTCCAAGAGCGTTTGATTTCGCCCTGCAGGACTTTTGTCATTTTCTTCTACTTAATATGGTAGGTGTCACACCCATTTTACAAAGTTTTTTCTAAAGTTATATTTTGCGTCAATACACCAATCCAATTACCATGTTTCATTTCTTTTTTCATATTTGGTATAGAATTATGGCATTTTTTTCAATTTTCGTAATTTTCGATATCGAAAAAGTGGGCGTGGTCATAGTCGGATTTCGGCCATTTTTTATACCAAAATAAAGTGAGTTCAGATAAGTACGTGAACTAAGTTTAGTAAAGATATGTCGATTTCTGCTCAAGTTATCGTGTTAACGGCCGAGCGGAAGGAAAGAAAGACGACTGTGTATAAAAACTGGGCGTGGCTTTAACCGATTTCGCCCATTTTCACAGAAAACCGTTAACGTCATAAAATCTATGCCCCTACCCAATTTCAAAAGGATTGGTGAATTTTTGTTCGATTTATGGCATTAAAAGTATTCTAGACGAATTAAATGAAAAAGGGCGGAGCCACGCCCATTTTGAAATTTTCTTTTAGTTTTGTATTTTGTTGCACCATATCATTACTGGAGTTGAATGTTGACATAATTTACTTATATTTTGTAAAGATATTTAATTTTTCGTTAAAATTTGACTTAAAGTTTTTTTTTTAAAGTGGGCGTGTTCGTAATCCGCTTTTGCTAATTTTTTCTTAGGACACATATAGTAATAGGAGTAACGTTCCTGCCAAATTTCATCATGATATCTTCAACGACTGCCAAATTACAGCTTGCAAAACTTTGAAATTACCTTCTTTTAAAAGTGGGCGGTGCCATGCCTATTGTCCAAAATTTTACTAATTTTCTATTCTGTGTCACAAGGTCAATGAATTATCGCACTTTTTCGGTTGCTCAAGTTATCGTGTTTACGGACGGACGGACGGACGGACATGGCTAAATGAATTTCTTTTGTGGCCCAGATCATTTTGATATATAGAAGTCTATATCTATTTCGATTAGTTTATGCCGTTACGGATTACTGTTATGCGAACAAAGTTTATATACTCGGTGAGCTCTGCTGAGCTGAGTATAAAAAACTTGGTGTAGTGATTAACTCTAGTCTTAATGGGTAAGTTTTATGGCATTTTGCGTAATCTGAGGCAGTCCGCGCCCTACACTCCCCTTCAGTAACAAAGGGCCAAGAGTTGCATATTTTTGTTCAGACTAATCTCAACGAAGTCTCCCCCATACTTGTATGACAAACTTGCGTTTAGTAAGTCCACTAGGTCTTGCACTCTGAATTTACCCAGTTTTAATTATATGACATCTACTAGGCTGTTCTTCGTCAATACCATGCGTCTCTGGAATTCAATTCCGTCTACAATGAGAAACTCTGTAAACCAAAACAACTATAGAAGTGTTCTTTATAGTTTGTATACTCAGCTGAGCAGAGCTCACAGAGTATATTAATTTTGTTCGCATAACGGTACCCCGTAACGGCATAAACTAATCGAGATAGATATTTAGCCATGTCCCTCCGTCCGTCCGTCCGTAAATACGAAAACTTGAGTAAATTTTGAGGACTCATATCAGATCGCTATTTAAAAGTGCGATTATTCATTACAAAAGACAGCTAAAGCGATGAAACTTGGTAGGTGGGTTGACCTTATGACGCAGAATAGAAAATAAGTAAAATTCTGGACAATGGGCTTGGCACCGCCCACTTTTAAAAGAAGGTAATTCAAAAGTTTTGCAAGCTGTAATTTGGCCGCTGAATATGTAATGTTCGGATACAACCGAACTTAGCCTTCCTTACTTGTTCAATGCATTTTATACTTAAGCTATTTATTCTGTTTAAAATTTGTTAAATTAATTATATGTATATTTATAAATGAATACGATTCACTTGACTTGTAATAATTATGTGTTGTACGATATCTTACTGTACGCCCAGCGGGTTAGGGGGCTTATAATATACCCGCGGTAGGTGTGCCTGTCGTAAGAGGCGACTAAAATACCAAACTGATTCAAGGGGTTGTGTAGGGCAATCTTCTCAAGGGGTTGCCATTGCAATATATAGCTTATCCAACCCAATTGTCAGCCTCACCTATCCGTGGCGAATCCTGTTTCATTAACAGCCGAGGCTCTGGCGACTCCAAGTTTTTCCGGGAACTAGGGGGTGGGGAGGGCGGTATGGCCTAGAAGGTTTAATGTGGTCATATAAATCGTTCCCGAGATGGCCGGGCTAGCACCTTAATGGTGCTTTGTTACCGGAACGTACCGGATCTGTATCCGGCAAAGGACCATCAACATCAATAGCACTCCCCAAAGTTTTCGGGGAGTGTCTTTATCGTTAATACAACAACAACAACATGTTATCTTAATATACTAATAACGAACTCTTAAATAAATGAAATGACATCTTTCTTAGAATGAACCTGGGTTGTCTAGCTGACTAGCCAAATTCGTAACAGTACTCGCTACAAAGTTCTAAAACAAAACAAAGCTTAGATAAAACAACAAAAAATAAAAAATAAAAATAAGAAAAAAGCAAAAGCAATGAACTTGAAAATGTTAAATATCGTACAACAACACAACGCTGCAGTCGCCGGCTAAAAAGCGAAAATAAATACAAATATGGCTTAAACGCTACCGCGAATATGGACAACAGACAGACAGAATTTCCATAAATTGTCCGCAACAAATCACACATATTAACTCGCTCGCACTAAACGCTTGCTGCTGATGCCGAATAAAAAAGACAGTCCAAGACCAAGTAGCCTAGCAACAACAAAAAAGCGTAGTATGAGCAATACAAAATATAAAATAATGTCGCTTACGCATCTGCCATATATGGTTTAGACGGGTCGTTGAGTACTGTGAGCATGTGACCCAGCTCCGCCCGCGCGCCAACAACTTTTGCTCCGGTACACCTCCTCTCGTGTTTTCTGTGCTCAAAAACACTGATTTTCTTTGCCAATGCCAACTTGAGTTGAGTCAATACCAGAAATAGATGCTTCATGTTGTCGTCATTGTTGTCCAATATTGTGCTGAGTAGACAACGACTGTCTAGTAGGCGCTATGGGAACAGTAGCTCAGCCGGTCAATAGACTTTCTAGCAGCGACATTGTTGGTTACATAGATTTTTTGTGGTCTGCGGAAAGTGCAACAAGCTTGGCGGCTACAATCGAACTTGACTTTATATGCAATGAGGCCGTTTACAACAGCGATAAATTTAGCCATGAGCGAGTGATGCGATGTGTTGTAACATGTTTATATGTTATCAGGTCGCACTACCGAGACTGCTTTATATGAAGTCGTCGCCAGGTTGAAGACGTCTCTTTGAAGCAAACGTTTCTGAATATAGTGGAAGCTGTCGACTGGCATCAATAGAAGTTTTTATCTATACTCTAGGTATTCAAGATCTTATTGCAAACTGGATGAGGTCGGGTTTGCCTTCAAGAGCCAAGAGTGCTATGATCTGAGCTTATAAGGTTGAATCACATGTGTTAAGGAGGACTCATTAAGGCGACTTCTTGTTACCATTGCTCGGGTTTTGTGTTATAAACAGATACTTCGCCAACTCAACAGGAATGGAAGAATAGCGCAGTCCTATGAAGATGATGTAGCAGTTCTGGGCTTCGACGTGACAAGCGACATTACGCAAATAACGGCAGTAAAGCTGCGTGAAAGAGCACAGACATTAGATGTGAGTGTAAGTCAATGAAAGGCTGAGCTAGTTTGTAGTATGGATTTAGTCAAAACCGGTTACAAAAACAGCATAAAGGGTAAAGTCCAACGAACCTTCTGTAATGCGATGTGATTGGCGATTAGACCGGTTTCAACAGAGACTCTAAGCGTGATATATAACATGCAACCGATCAAACGAGGGAAAAGGCATCCAACTGTACCCTTATGCTACGGGAGTTGGAAATCCGAATAGGCTAACCATACGGGCCCAGGCGTACTTTCCTTGATGTTAATGGCTTCTATATATGAAGGAGCATTAAAATCTAAATGTGAATTTGTTGGGGCATTGCAGCTTTCACGAATGGATTTAAAATTGTCTGCCTTACCGGGTACGCACATATCTATGCAGCTACCATTATTCGACCCCAATCTGAGGTCTTCACTATCGAAAAAGCTACTGGCTACACGTAATGACGGTAATAGGGTAGCAATATTATAGATAAGTCAGGCTTCGGATTTTCAATGTTAATATTTATCGCATTGCAGGTGAGGTGCTCCCCTAAAAGATACAGGAAGGGAGTCAGCGTTTGCAAGTAGAGGTTAGCGCTGAAGTTTAGCTGCGCAGCGGAAGCTGGAGGATTCCTAGCAGAAGACTCGCTTGGAAGGTCAGAGATAATCCGAATCTCGGACCGGAAGGTTACAATTACAGCGCTAAGTTCTTAATTAACATCCATCAAAAGCAACGGTAACTGTAAGAAAATCCCGCTTCTCTCTTACCTGCATCCCAGGCTCACAAAGAGTAAAGAGGATTAGGGGGTCAGAATATACCCGCGGTAGGTATGCCTGTCGTAAGAGGCGACTAAAATGCTAGATTCAAGGGGCTGTGTAGCGCAACCCTTCAGGTTGCCAGCGCAATATGCAGCTCCTCCAAACCCAATTGTCAACCTAACTTATCCGCGGCGAATCCTGTTTCACTAACAGACGAGGATCTGGCTACCCCAAGCTCCTCGTGGAACTTGGGGGTGGGGAGGGAGGGACGGCCTGAAGGTTTAATGTGGCCATATAAATCGTTCCCGAGATGGTCGGGCTAGCACCTTAATGGTGCTGTGTTGCCGGAGCGTACTGGATCTGTATCCGGCAAAGGACCATCACATCGATAACACTCCCCAAAGCCTTCGGGGAGCAACCTTATCGCTACATCAACAACAACAACAACAAGGATTAGCTTCAGATCAGATACCGGTAAGCATACCAAGCACACATTCCCGCGTTGCAGCAAAGGCAGAACATAAAACCTTATATGTAGGACAAGAAAAAACATCATTTGAAATAAGTCTGTAAATACGCAAATTTACGCTAGGCAGAAAGTGTATCGAATTAGCGCCCGAGCGGAACAGTGTACATCGCTAAGCGCCTAAGTATGTATATTGTGGCGAATATTAGCATTTCTAGCATCATCATTCATATTCCCACCATGAGAGTTTATGAAAACCACCCAGAGGGACTGGGACCCCTGTTAATAGTAGTAAGCAAGGGTGTGCCAGTACAACTCGCTAGTTATGAAACTAGTCGAATAGAGTGATGGTAGAAAGCAGCATGGCGAGCGTCGATTTAGAATGCGTGCTGACTATATCTTATACGATTCAATTATTTCTTCCGAGCTATCTTTCTTGGATAAGAGAACAATACAATAGCATGGGTTTGTAGTTTGGGAGTTCTAACCTCCATTAAGTTTAAATAAAATTGCTAAAGAAAGCTACCCGTTGCTGAAAAAAATCAAATCTGTGAAACAGCAGATCACATGTCAGAGACAGGGATACAGTATTAACACTTATCCTGTATAAGTGGGTCAATACGGACAATATCAATGAACCTCGCGGCTGCCTGACATGTATGGATGTATGTACTTATGTATGTGAATAGAAGTGTGAAAGTTCATGTTTATCTTGAGCAATTTACCATTAACTTGTTCGTGCGTGATGATGCGATATTTACAATCTTCTGCGCGGTCGTAAAAAGTTCTTGAATTGTCAGGTTGTTTTTTTTTTCAAAGAATAAAGTAAGTGTAAAAAAGTGAAATCTATACTATTTTGTGTATTAGTAAGAAGTGTTTTTAGTGCGGTTGTGTTTTATTTATGTTTCAGTATGAATAGAGAAGAAATTGAAGCCCTTCTGGAGAACTCCGATTTGGATGATGAAGCACCAAACGATATCGAAAGTGATGATGAAGAAGACCAGATATCAGAAGTCGAATCCCTTTACGTTCTCAATTTATCTGATAAAACAGAAGAAGAGGACAATTCTGCCCGACAGCATGATGTTTCAGGAGCTTTTCCGTCGAAGGGTGGGAAATATATGTGGTATAACCAATCAGTTGCAAGCGGAGCTAGCAGGCGGGCTGCAGAAAATGTTATTACCACCGCGCCAGGTCCTACACAGTATGCCATTGCTCGGACCGATGCACTATGGTTCAAAATCGAAATATTGAGGAATTAAACCCAATTATCGACTTTTGATTTTAACAAAAAAAAAATAATTACCTTTTATTACACATTACTGTAGTTAATAAAAAATTAAAAAAATAATCTCAGCTGGCTACCACTTGTTTGTCAGAAAGCTTTCAAAGTCTTGGTTTTGATTTTTGTATTCGTAAAGAAGATATTACTCAAATTATATAAAAATCTCAAGTGGTGATAAAAAGCTAACGAATTTGAATAACGTGTGTTTATAAAATGGAAAATATTAATAAAGGTATGTAAAATCAGGAACAACAAACTTTTTTCTGAAACAATAATAATCGTTAATATATTTTTGAGTTTAAATAAGCCGTGTTGTGTTTAGATTTTTGTGAGTTTTTTCTGTGTTAAATAGAATATAACTAAGTTGGATCAAATAGGATCAATATAAATTATATATGTAGTTAGAGCTAATAGTGTCCTCTTTAATGAAAATGTTACTTTATCTGCAAGAGTTTGCAAGCGCGGCTACAATTTCAGAGCAAAATGTAGTCAAAAATTGCGAAATTTTCAAAGTTTGGATTGATAATAAAAAAGATTTTGTTGCGGTATTCGATTGGGTTGTTCGAAGATTAAAACACAGATATGGGGAGGAAGAAATTGAATCAATAAAAAACAAGGTTAAAATTTTTTGTAGAAACGCCAATAGAAGGTGGCCGAAAAACAATCGAAGTTTTGCAATTTTAAAAAAAGCCGATCGCGAGTGGTTAGAGTGCGAGGCAGAACTTCTCGAAACCGTTATTGCAAAGCCTCAAGGCCGACCAAAACTCCAATATGATATAGTTTGCGAAAGGCAGAAAAGAAAAATAGCGTCTACAGTGACATTAGAACAAGAACACAACTCAAATTTATTGCTTCATGCTGCTTCAATTTCGGCGAAATACATAATACTCGTAGCAATATCGTGTGAATACGAAGTAAATACCCAGCTCTTTCAGAACTACTGTGAGGAAACAGCAAAATTGTATTTTCAGCTTTACGATTGGAATCCGATGACACCAACTCATCATAAACTGTTAGTGTACTCTTCGGTGTTTTAGGCGAAAACGCGTCGGAAGCGCGTAACAAAATTTATGAAAGTGATCGTATCGGACATGCCAGGAAAGATTGAAGAGTGGAGGATGTTTTCGGCAGAACTATGGACTCTTCTGATCCACTATTATCTTCATTACGGAAAAACAATAAAGCCAAACAAAAATTGTCTCTGCTACCTGCAGTAGTCTCCCTTTTAAAAATGCCTGACATCTCCAATGAATGTGAAATTTCAAATAAACAAACTTTAAAGTAATATAATTTCAGATGGAGATGTTCCTGATGCAGAGTTGCTTTTCTTTTAGGTTTTGATTGTGTTTTTTCGAGTTCAATAAATACTGTTTATATCGAAATATATAAAAAACTATCCTGTTTGAAATTAAATTTAAATTTATAGTTTACACTTTGTATGGCAGCAGTACTGAAAAATGGGCGTGGCCCGCCTATTTTTGCCACAAGACGTTATTTTCATCTATAAATACCCCATGCAAAATTTTATACCGATGGCTTAACCCCAACTATTTTATTCCTCAAAAATTCAATTTTGAACCAATGTGCGATGGTATACAATCTTCATTCATGTTACTTATACCGCCCGATATGGTGAAAATTGTCATTGAGATGACTAATATAGAAGGTAAGTCACTTGCAGTTGAAAGATATAATTATATAGAAGTATGTACCTGCATGTAAAGTAATACCTGTGGATTTATTTCAGGTCAATCAGTGTTTGGAAATAATTGGGTCGAAATAGATAGTATTAGTTTGGAAGCATATTTTGGCCTTTTGCTCTTAGCAGGTGTATTTCGATCACATGGAGAAGCACTCGAAAGTTTGTGATAAGATTGTAAGCGCCGTCCCATTTTCAAATCGACAATGACTTTAAGCAGATTTCAGAATATCACCATAGTTCTGAGGTTCGACAAGAAATCTGACCGGAATGAGAGGCGAGCTCGACATAAACTGGCACCAATCAGGGATGTTTGGAATCGCTGGGAATGTAACATACAAAAGATGTATAACCCTGGAGAGTTCGCCACAGTCGATGAACAATTGGTTACATTTCGCGGACGTTGTCTTTTCAAACAATATATCCCATCGAAGCCTGTAAAATACGGAATTAAAATGGTGCCTTGTGCGATAGCCAAACAAGTTTTGCATGGTCGCTGCAGGTTTATACAGGTAAAGATCGAAATTGTAAGCCTGAGAAAGAGCAGGGACGTCGTGTTGTACTCGATCTGGTGAAGGATATACAAGGTCGTACTATCACGTGCGATAATTTTTTACATCTCACGAGTTGGGGATAGAGCTTTTGAAACGCAAGGTGACCCTAGTTGGTACGGTTCGAAAGAATAACACGTTTTTGACTGTGGAAATTACAAAGTTAAAAAATAAACCAGAAAATTATTCACATTTCTTTTTTGATAACAAGAACAAAACCACATTAGTTGGATATGTGCCTAAAAAGAATCGAGCTGTATATCTACTCAGTACTCTTCACAATAATGTTGAAATCAATCCCAACACTGAAAACCTGAAATCATAGACTTTTACAATAAAACCCAATCCGGGGTTGACATACTAGACTAAGTTATCAGGACATACACCTGCAAGCGAAGGACAAATCGGTGGCCACAGTCCTTGTTTTACAATATGCTGGATATAAGTGCTTTTGTAGTTTTTAGAGAAATAAACCCTGAATGTAACAAGAACAAAAAAAAAATAAAACGCCGTTTTTTCCTAGAAGAGCTCGGAAACGAACTTATTTTTCAGGAAATTTCGCGAAGATCTATACTTCCTCGAAGCAGTGCAGCAAAATGGTCGTAATAAACACTCAAAAAACAGCAGGAACTACTGAAGAGTCTCCGAAACCTACAAATCTAAAACGTGGTCGTTGCTTTATTTTTCCAGGTCGATCAAATAGTACGAAATATAGCAGTAAATGCGGAAGCTGGGAAAAATTTATTTGTAAGATTCATTCTGAAGCATCTCTCTTATGTACTAGTTGCTTAAAATCACACTAAGAACATCTTTTTGTACTTACTTAACTGAATTTCATTATTTATTGAATAAACAAATACTTTAAAGCTTGAAATAAAATTAAAATCTATTCATTCCTCCGTTGGGCAAAATTGACCCACTTATGTCACATACGTTACCTTTTTTGAATACAGGATAAGTGTTAAACGAGCGTGTTTTTTTTTTCTAGAAATCTTCGGTCCATTAAGCTGAAGTAGTAGCTTGTGGATGGACCAAACCAAAAGTTGAGTTGTTCACCCCGTATGCAGGCAAATATCGATATTGCAAAGGAGAGCAAGAGGTAAGAAGGTATGCTTTCAGAAAAGATAAAAAGTAAATTGGTAGAGAAGATGACATGAAAAGCAGCTATTTATTAGAGGTTATAGAACAAATCGATACAGGGAATTCATAGGCCTTACGAAAAACAACCAAGGAATCCTAATAGCTATTCTTACAGGCCATTGCAGCCTCAACAGTCGCATGCAGAAATCGGGTGTATAATCGAAAGACACCTATCGGTTCTGTGATTGGTTAGCAGAGACGGCGGAATATATCCCCATGGAATGTGACGCAATCTCAACAAGACGATGGGCTAAGGTTTTGGGCTCGCCGAATAATGGACCAATGTTGGCAGTGCAATCCTCAATAATTATCTATCTATCTATCTAAAGAAGCGTTTGGCTCTTTCGCTGCCTCCTAATTTCCTTTTCCCATTCCCTTACTTTTCTGTCAGCTTTTTTATGAAGCTATCGCGAAAATTTTGTGAAAAAAACCGGCTAAGAGGCTTTCTTACTCCTTAGGGTACATTCAACCACCATATTTTATCTTATGTTCGAAACTACATATCTTCCCACTGTGATAAATTACGAAATGTACATCTTTTTTTAATGAGCTAAAGAATCATTAATAACAGCCTCTCACTAATCAATTGGAAGACCTAATTTTAATTGGAAAATCTGATAAGCAAATAAGTATGTTTATGAGCTCACTATCCTCGTATGTAATGCATATCAGAAAACGGCGTGAGTGCAATTACTTGATACGCTAAGTACACTTGCAATAAAGAAAAAACAAAAATCTGCGAAATTCATTAAATTTAATCACCCACATTGATGATAGCTCATTCACATTGTAAATAATTGCACACTTTGTTTAGCCAATTACCAATTTATCTGTGTAATTACAAAAATTTCAATTATTTCCAAAAATTTAATATTATCGAAATAACTTGCATTGCTTTTTATTTCAATTATCCTACAAATATGTTCAATTTATCATTATTTCAGTACATATCGTGCATTTTTTGGTCGCGTTAACAATTAAGTTTAATTAATGAAGTCGTTTATACACGCAAGTAGCTTGTTTTGGGCAGCAAATGTAAATGGATTCATAGATAACCCAACTAACCAAACGAAGGCAAGAAAATAAAGAGTTAAACACTTTTTTACTGGAATTTAATCGTAAAAACTAAGCTTTTTAAACTCTAAAGGAGTGCAAGTTTAAATTTCACAATAAAGTTTAATATCTCAAAAAGAAAAGGGAGGCATTTTTGTGAATGAATCATTTTTGAGCTATAAGTGAATGCAAATATCTAGCTGAAAAAAGCTAAAAATAGCCAAAGCAGAGTGAATTCAAGGGCACTCAGAAAACAATGACTCGTTTTTGTGTGATATATGCGTCCTTTTGACCACTTTTTTATACTATATTTGGCCTATTTAGAAGAAATTATATTTTGAATGGAAGCGAGAAGCGTTACTGCAATATAAAGATATGAAAATGATTTCTTATGAAAAATTTTAAAAGCTCGCACAGTGCCAGAAACATTTCAAACTTGTTAAATACATAAACAAAATAATTTTTTTTGTTTTTATCGGCCTATTGATAAATGATTCAAGGTTCGATTCGAGCTCAACGCCAGAGCAATAATTTTTTTCTAATGATAATTATTGTTATTTTTTAATTTTTCTAAATTTGAAAAATTGTATTTTGTTTTTGGAATAGTAAGTAGAAAATTTTTCAGACAACCTGCCATAGCTGCGCAGATAGATCCATTTCGAAGGGTGCTAAGCCTTCATCATCAGTACGCTTAAGCATGCTGCGCTAACCATTTAGCTATACAATGGTGGTTTGTTTGACTGGCAAATTTGCTACTTCTATTCCTTTTTACCAACTATATTTATTCAGTGTTGCGCCATCTGGTGCAAATGACTGATAATGCTGGATTTTTGTTTATTGTCAATTACTTTGTTTGACATTCCCAAGTGCACATGGTTTATTAACAATTGTTTTTGTTTTTATCGGCCTATTTATAAATGATTCAAGAAAAAAAATAATATTTGCTTTTCGGCTAGCATAGCTTAAAGCGAGCACTCTGCCGTCAAACTTTACTCGTTTTGTCGTTGATAAAAACAACAGCCATTTTGAAGGCAAAGAAGAGTGGGCTTAAGATATTTCGAAAACCAAGTGTTATATAGTTTTCGAAGATTGGTAATTTAATGTAGGAAAACATGTTTAAAACTATTTTTTTAAATTTAGTTGATTAAGTATTCTAGGAAAAAATTAAACAACGTGACATCAGGCCGGACAACCTTTTTAAAGCCTTTTATTCCGAGAATGGCATTCGAGCCCGCACTCCTGCACTGATCGAACTATTGACAAGCACATTCAACCAAAGCTACGCATTTATTGTTGTATAAGCTTTCCTAGTTGCCATAAGGCATATATTTATTTCTTCGAATTCGAATTTTCTGTCTCGATTTGAAATGCTGCTTTCCAAATCCGGAAGAAAAATTCATTTATGAAACGCAAACGGTCCAAAGATTGGGCTACAGGGCCACGCTCAAGTTCCAAGAAACAAACCCTATTTCATAAATACAAACTGGAATCTTTTACATTTCAAATTTCAGTACCTTGGTATCACACCACCTTTAAATTATGCGTGAATATTATTACATACGATTGGATATATTTTATTCATGCATCCCTGTGATACAGATTATTAAGTCATCTGCATACCCTTGTGTGTCAAATCCATTGGATTTCAGTAACTTTAGGTGGCCATCTGTGACTAGGGTTCACGAGAGAGGTGAGAGTACATCCACGTGCGGGAATTTCCTATTAGCCTCAATCGACACAGGGTCCTGAGGGTCCTATCTCCAAAAGGTCCCCGCTTTCCCATTTTTGAGCTATGCTGTGAAAGTAACAACTAGCTATCTCTCTTGCCTCTCCAGTTCCTTCACCCTAATGAAACTTGGCACAGCAGTCCACCTTTGGCAAACACTTAATAAACCAACAACTCACACGTTTTAATTCAGTGCGAAAGGAGTCAAAAACGACTCGACGTTCTATGAATTTCGAGCGCTTTATAACTCATTTATAGATGCCTTTTCTAAACTTCTATTCATGGATTTCATCTTATATAAGAATAGTTTAACTAATATTCAAATGTGCTTTTTCCTATTTAGATTCTTAATAAAGTCTTTGAGATATAAGTTCTACGAAGAAAACTTTCTTCCTTACCTTTAACGAAAGGTCTCAAAATGAAGCAAAAACGTCATTGTCATTGCGTCCCTATAAATGATTGGGGACGAAACATTAACATTGCCAATGTAATTTCGAAAAGAGCTCATTCAGAATTATTCATAAAACTCTACTTGTGTACTTATGTGACTTTTTGGACTCATATTTTTAACCTTTAGCAGCGTGTCCGTATGGAACGATTTATCGATAACAGCTTAAATCTTTAAAGGAGTGAATGGTTAAATATTGTTTTGGTGAACTGGGTTTATTTTTACTCCCATTTATTTAAGCAGCTTTATTGCAATTTGCACTCAATTCACTTGCATATTTATTTACTTTACTTTAACTTACTTTACTTTGCGACTTAAACTATTTTATACTTGTTGTCTTTGACTGGCTTTTGTAGTATATGAGTTTTCTTTTTGTTGTTTTTGTTGCCACAATTAAAACCACTAAGATCGTGTTCAAGTCATTTGCGTGTTATCGCAATAATAAATTTTAATTGATTTATTGAACTGCGCTCATGAGGCAGTGTGTCCAATCTAAAGAGTCCAGTGCAAACACGAGAGAGGAGAGTCGCAGCAGAGACGAACTTACATAGGAACGCAACATATTGACATAAATGTTAGTTTTTCTTGCAAGAACAAATTAACATGTGAGTCCAGCAGAGATTAAACGACTAGGAGTTGCGGTGGCGCTCGGCATAGTTGCCATATGATTTAAAAAAAAAATGCCCATAAAGAAGGTTAATTATAGAGAATTTATCCAGTATAAGTATATTAATTTTGTTCGCATAACGTTACCCCGTAACGGCATAAACCAATCGAGGTAGATATAGACTTCTATATATCAAAATGATCTGGGCAAAAAAAAGAAATTTAGCCATGTCCGTCCGTCCGTCCGTCTGTCCGTCTGTCCGTAAACACGATAACTTGAGTAACTTTTGAGGTATCTTAATAAAATTTGGTATGTAAGTTCCTCGGCAATCATCTCAGATTGCTATTGGAAATGAACGAAATCGGACTATAACTTCCGATATAGAAAATGTCTCAAAACTGAAAAAGTGCGATAATTCATTACTAAAGGCGGATAAGGCGATGAAACTTGGTAGGTGGGTGGAATGGAAGATTAGTAAAATTTTGGACAATGGGCATGGCACCGCCCACTTTTGAAAGAAGGTAATTTAAAAGTTTTGCAAGCTGTAATTTTGCAGCTGAGTATGTAATGTTCGGTTACACCCGAACTTAGCCTTCCTTACTTGTTTTTTATTAGGCATGTCAACAGCTGAGTGGAAGTTGACACTTTCGCGCTTGCTGCCGAAGAAACGAACTTTTCAAGTAATTGATTTAAAAACGGCAATATTTCAGGTGAGAATCCAATTTGGAACATGTAATTCTTTCTTAGACGATTTTTTTAAACCCGAAGCCGACATAGGACGTTATCCAGCTATAGGGCGAATTTCAAAAAGTTCTAATACATTCGACTTCAATTGGAAACGGACTCCAAATATAGACGCTACATCCCTTAACGGCAATGTTATAGCTACTTCATCATTAATTGGCGCTTAACCGCCTCAGCGACTTTAGCCCTTTTGACCCAAGTCTTTCTGCACCTCCTTTCCTAGCTCAGTGGAGGTCTCCCCCTTCCTCTGCTTCTAAACTATGTGTCAACTGAAATACTTTCTTAGCCGGAGCGTCTTCGTTCATTCGCATACCATGACGTAGCCAGCAAAGCCTTTAGATTTGACTGCACTATCGTCACATTTGCATAAAGCTCATACAGTTCATCATTATAGCCCCAAAAGTCATCTCATCTTCTCTCGACACCGTCCATGATTCCGAACCATGCGTGGTGAGCGACTTGTATAAGCGTCTCCCCTTATGCACTTCAGAATTCTGCAGTTAAACTGTAATTGACTAACTGGGAAGATTACGGAGATAGTCGATTTCATGAAGCGGCACAACATCCGCATTGCTGCGATTCAAGAGACTAAACTCACAGCAAGATCTGCATTGCAGACCTGCTCTGGGTATAACGACCACAGGAAAGACCGCGAGAGCGGAAATGGAGGCGGTCTCGCGTTTATCATACACCACTCTGTGCAATATTGTATATTTGATCCTGGCATCGACCGCAGGGACAATGTCTTAGAACGTCAAGGCCTATCTGTCCGGTCAGGCGATGCAAACCTAGAAATCATCAACATCTACATCCCTCCTGCCACCTGTTGCCCCAGTGAATACCGCCCTAATATCAGGGCCTTACTCACTGGCAACAATCGCATTATCTTAGGCGATTTCAATGCCCATCATGATCTATGGCATTCAAACTTGCGGGCGGACATTAAGGGTGAGATGTTGGCGGATCAAATAGAAGAAACGACGTTCTGCACAATAAACGGAGACGCCCCCACACGTATGGTAGGAAGCTGTCACAGCTCGCCAGATATCTCAATCGTGAGCGAAGAACTCGTAAACTGCGTCAACTGGCAGCCGATGGTAACATTGGAATCCGACCACCTACCCATACTTATTTCGCTTGAGCGTAACGCCGACTTCATCGTCACTGAAAAACGCACTTTCATAAACTTCAAAAAAGGAAAGTGGGAAGAATATAAATCCTTTACAGACAGCCGCCTAGCTGCCCTCCCTATCCCGACTGATGCCCGCCAAGGGGAGCGTGCCTTCCGTAAGGTCATTAAATCCGCCTCGGCACATTTCATTCCCGCCGGGAGAATTCCCGAAATCCGGCTCCACTTCCCGGCGGAGGCCGCAAACTTAGCGAGAGAACGTGACCTTATAAGACGGCTTGACCCAAGCGACCCCCAAATGAGGGATATAAACCAACGCATCAGATTGCTTGTAGATGAACACAAGCGGGCGAAATGGGAGGAGCACCTAAGAGGTTGTAACCTCTCTACCGGTGTGGGTAAACTTTGGTCCACCGTAAAGTCCCTATCGAATCCGACTAAGCACAAAGACAAAGTTTCCATCGCCTTTGGCGACAAAGTGCTGTCCGACGCGAAAAAATGCGCGAGCGCTTTCTGCCGACAATATATAATGCATCCTACGGTCGACAAAGATAGACGGAGAGCCAATAAACGCGCACATAAACACAAATTCAGCGCGTCACCAATCACCATCACCGCTAAAGAGGTTGAGGACGCCATTGGTCGTGCTAAACCATCCAAAGCAGTGGGCGCAGACGGCATAGCCATGCCGATGCTTAAAAACCTAGGGAAAGAGGGGTTCAAATATTTAGCACATGTCTTCAATCTGTCTTTTTCCACCTTTGTCATACCTGAGAAATGGAAAATGGCCAAGGTGGTCCCGCTACTAAAGCCTGGGAAACCAGCTAACATACGTGAGTCGTATCGTCCGATATCTCTCCTATCGCCAGTGGCAAAGACGCTTGAAGCCATTCTGCTCCCTTATTTCCAAGCAAATTTGCAGCTAGCCCCTCATCAGCATGGCTTCAGAAAACTCCATAGCACTACCACCGCGCTGAATGCCATTAGCACCCAGATAAATTGCGGTTTAAATCAATACCCCCACCATAGAACAGTACTCGTAGCGCTAGACCTATCAAAAGCTTTTGATACGGTCAACCATGGCTCGTTACTGCAGGACCTGGAAGGGTCTACCCTTCCCCCATGTCTTAAAAGGTGGACCGCAAATTATCTGGGTGGTCGGCAGGCATCGGTGCAATTTAGAAACGAAACATCAAAACAAAGGAGAATTAAACAGGGGGTGCCACAGGGTGGTGTCCTATCCCCACTTTTGTTTAATTTCTACATATCTAAGCTACCTTCACCACCGGAAGGAGTCACAATCGTTTCCTACGCCGATGACTGCACAATAATGGCCACAGGCCCAGGCCCAAAGATCGATGCGCTATGCAATAAAATAAACAGCTACCTCCCTGATCTCTCCAGTTTTTTCGCCTTGCGAAACCTGGCATTATCACCGACTAAATCTTCCGTGACCTTATTTACAACATGGACGCCCCAAATGTCGACCATTTTGAACATCCACGTCGATGGCACTACGCTACCGACTGTCCGACACCCCAAAATCTTGGGTGTGACGTTTGATCAGGATCTACATTTTGGTGAGCACGCAGCCGCAATTGTTCCGAGAATTCAGAGCCGTAACAAAATCCTCAAATCCCTCGCTGGCAGTACTTGGGGAAAAGATAAAGAAACGCTCATGACTACATACAAAGCAATTAGCCAGCCGATTACGTGCTACGCGTCACCCATATGGTCGCCAAGCCTAAAAATCACCCACTGGAAGAAACTACAGGCCTGCCAAAATACTGCTCTCAGAATCGCCACGGGCTGTCTTCTTATGTCCCCAGAACACCATATGCATAATGAGGCGAGAATACTCCCCATCAGGGAGAGAAATGAGATGCTGACCAAACAGTTCCTGTTGAATACCCAGAAACCTGGGCATCCCAACAGACATCTGATTGATGAACCAGCACCGCCTAGGGGCTTAAGGAGTCATCTCCGTAAGCATTTTGAGGAAATACGGCACCTGAGAACCCAGCCGTATGAAGTGAAAAAACACAAGCAGGTCCTTGGTCAACTCCATAAACAGGCGTCGGACCTTTATGCCGGGAATTGCCCGGTGAATCCAGTACTTAACGAAAATTATCCAAAACTTGCGGAAGAGGAACGCATACTCCCCAGGGAAACGCGTGTCACTCTTGCTCAACTTCGTTCTGGATACTGTAGCAGGTTAAACTCTTACCTATCCAGAATCAACCCCGACATACAAAATGTATGCCCCGCTTGCAATGTGTCCCCACATGACACCAACCATCTCTTCAATTGTAATGTGGAACCAACGCCTCTAACACCCCTTTCCTTATGGTCCACCCTTGTTGAAACGGCAAGTTTCCTTGGACTCCCGTTAGAGGATATTGATGACAATTTGTGATCGGTCGCGGCTATTAGGTGGGGCGAGCATTGCTACAACAACAACAACAACAGCGACTTGTATAGCGGGATTTCCCTTCGTCGAGAGAGGATTTTATTTTTCTGATATTACTGATCTAAATTAAAAGAGCCGAAGCTCGGTGAAAACGAACTGATTATGCCTTTAAGTGATGCACCCGCATAATTCACACCGTTTGGGAACATAAAGTCTCGCTTCACGTATTAATTCCAACTCAGTGAACGTACCCCTTCTTCTGTGTTATCGAAGTTTCCGCGATATTCTCATATCTATTTAAAGTTCATACTGCTCATCGTTAAGTCTCCATCGATGTATGCTGTTGGCATAACCAACAAAAAAAACCATAAGCCTTCAGAAGAACCGTTCTCTTGAGTACACCATGGACCGTCTCATCTTCTGTTGGCACCAGTCATGATTCTGAGCCATGCACCAAGATAGGTATGGTGAGGAGGATAGGACTTTAATTTTCAGTTTATAGTTCCAGTCCACAGAAGTGCTTTTCGGCAAAAGTTATGGCCACACGTCATCTTGGATTGCATTGTGAAGAATAAGTTATCAAAACTTTTGCTGATTTTCGTATATTTTAATTAACATCAAAAAGAAGTCTAAATATTGTTTTTTGTTGTAGCATACTTAAAGCCAAAAGGTCGACACAACCATTCATAAGTTTTGTATCACTGGAATGAGTAAAGCTTGTGAGCTTACTCTTATCATCGTGTGTGGTAAATAACTGGCATAAACTTGGTGTCAAAACGACTAAGAATTATCCTTGTGATTTCGTAGCTGAAGTAAGAATATTTATTAAAATAATAATCCATTAAGTAGCTTGGGATAACAAATACTCTCTACCCTTGGCTAAAATTCGTCCAGCGTACTTCTGTATATACATTGTGAGTCGTTATCAAAAATAGGGAATACCATATTCCTAATTACAGTAATGCTACATCTCTTATCTTTTCTACTCAACAGAGGTATCACAAAGACCCCTAAAGATCGTTTTTTTAAATACGAGTTTAAAATCAAGCTAAAGGGGCTTCAGTTTAACTCTGAAAATCTTGATGCATGGCGTCGGTTTTAACTTATCTCCAAAGTGGAATCTCTAATCTGGGATCTGATTTCTTAAATTGAAGAATTGCTTTTTATACCTCATACTACTCGTTTAATCCTTTTTATCCGGATATTTATAATCTTGTAATTCCGCAATCAAAATCATTCCTATAATTCTACCAGTAAAATAGGCATCATTTGGCGTCCCCTACAACTTATATTATTAATATTGTAACGAATTTTGGGAAATTCCGCTTATTCCAAACCTTCTTAACGTTCGAATCGCTAAACTGTTGAATAAATAATCCAATATTCAATAATACAAAATGGTCTTTATTAGACTACTTTGAGAGTAATTCACAATAACACTTAGACTTCACAACCAATACTTCGCAACTGATAGCGTGTTTAAATCAAAACTGATTACTGACTACTCAGCTTGCGCTGCTTTTATAGTCTCCGTCATTTCATTCGCATATTTCTACTAAAGTCTAGACGTTTCGCCTTCTGCTGTATCTGCTGCTTGGTAATTGAGTTACATATATGCGATGCGTGTGCATGTGTGAGAACCAACTTCGGCTGATGATTACATGTGTTTGTGAGTATCTCTTCGTTGCCTTGTATGTATGTGTGTAAATGATGATGGATTTGTTTACGTACATACGAGTGGTTGCTTTGGAACCAGCTTAGTGATGCTAATATTCGTCACAATATTATAGCGAATTTCAGGAAATTCTTGATTATTTTGCAGCCTCTGTTATCTTTCAAATCGCTGAACTGCCGAATAAACAATTCAAATATTTAGTATAGCAAAATGTTTAAATTTATTTACAACACTACTAGTGTAGTAGGACTTCACAGTTTAATTACTCGCGTAATTCACTAACAGCGTGTTAAAATCAAACTGATTGACGGACTATTTCTCAGCTTGCGCTGCTTTTAAACTCTCAGTTGTCTCGTTTGCCTATTTCTCCTAGGGTCTAGAGTTGTCACGAATAGCCCTCTCGAATAGTTGCTTATATGTATATTCCTCGTTTCTGTATCACACACTTAGTTGGTTATTTAGCTATACACATGTACACGCGTGAGTAATGTTATCTTTGCTGTTTACATACATGTGTGGCTGCTTGATTTGATGTTTCCATGTATGTGGCTGCTCGCTTTGCTGCTATTGTGCATTTATTTACTAGCGACATAGTGACGCATCGAATTGCCAATATTCGCCAAAATATTATAAATGTGAAAAATTGGTGGTTTAGGTGTTTGCCTTTATGACTCAATCACGTCAAACGGCCAACCAGATTTAAATGAAATTTTGCACGCAGATAGCGAATGGTCTCGAAAAAACGGAATCCTGCGCTCCTTGCGAACAGTTACTTTCGAATCATTTTGCAACTCAATCATTAGGGAACAGCTAAGCAGATTTGTATTAAGTTTGACACAGAGATAGGAAATACCGTGCAAGGATCTAAGCGCTATATTTCTTTTGAACAATCGGATCCTTCACCCCTTAAATACTTTTAACCGATATAACTTCAAGTATATTGGCTTTGAACAGTGATAAGTATTAAGCCCCTTAGCGCTATATTAATAGAGCTATAACTATTTAGGAAAACTTTGCAGATTATGTCTCAGAAAATAACAAAATTTTTACCAACTTTCATGGGTTTTGGTGGCGTCAAGTTTTTCGAGTGTGAACACTTGACGTGAAAAGTCCTCAATGAAGCCCCATTCGTTAATTTTGGTTGTTATCGTTTTCCTATGGGAAAACTGACAAAAAGAACAGAACAAATTTTTGAAATGAAGCAAATTTTTGCTGAATTTATGCACTGTTAAAAGTTCATACAATCTGGCAACGCTTCCTCAAATGTTTGCGTGCTTGGCGCTCAAAATCGTGCTTACTTTACTTTACTATGGCAGGGATTTTATCAGGGGTCCCCAAAATCAAAACTGTGGCTGTGTGAGTAAAACTAAAATCATCTTATTGGTAGTGGTTTATTTGTTTGATGAAAAATCAATGAGGAAGGACGTATGTACGCATGTTTGTTAACACACAAAAGTAATTCGTAAATATGCCATACAAATATTATTTAATTGCTTCAGTCTAAGGAAAAATTTAAACAAAATAAATTGCTAACATTAAACTTTGAAAATATTCTGCGCACGAGCGTTTGTTTGCAAAATATCTTTTCGCAAATGCGCAAATAAACAATACCTTCATTCGATGTTGCTACTCTGCTTGTTCAGCGACAACTAAAGACGAATAAAGGCGAAAGAGAATAATAATACGTGTGAGGTGGCGCCAATAATTGTTCAACTAAATGGGTACCGCTGGATTATATCGAACTCAAGTGTGCGCACACAAATGCATACATACACATTCTATTGGAATTAAGCGGCAATTACCCACCGCCATGTGCCGTACGTACGGACGTTTGTCGTACGAAACACGTTTGAGTGAACCCTCAAGCCCGTACGAATCAATGCGTGCGTTTGTGTACATGTACATAACATATTTGTGTGTGTATTGTTTACAGATAAGCATTGTTGCCATTGCCCATTTCAACTTTTTCCAATTTAATTTTTGATGTTGTAAAAGACTGGAATTAATATTAAATAAATATATGTAAATATATTACATATTTATAATCTGCACTTTTACATAATTATTTCGAATTATTTTCACAATTTTTCAAACTTTAATTAGGTGTTTTTGCATAAAACTGCAAACAGTCAAAAATTAGCGCACAAAAGTTTACTAGGCAACTCTGTCTAGTGAGAGAGCGATCAGCTGACACGTTCTTACGGAAAAAATCAAAATTGTTTTGATTTCTACGTTCCGGGCTACGTACGTACGGGCGTTGCACGTCGGTGAGTTTTCGTTTACATTGCACACTCATAAGATAGGTCGTGTCAGCTGACACGTTTTTCGTACGCACGTTCGTGAGTAACTGCCGCATTAGCATGGCCCGCGCCAGATTCTCTTTTCACTGAATGGAGTAGCGAGTGTGAAGCAAGGTTGGGTTTTTCGATACAATCTGACTCAAGAAAGTACTGAAGTACTACGCTGCCATTTTTGGTACAATTTTGCCTACAGTTAATATTTTAATTTAAGTAATGTATTTTGACGCTACGGCAACCGTCTTTGGAACAAACGACAACGTTTCTTTCATCTGTGTACTTGCACTAGTAGTTCGATTAGCACTGTCTCCCTTTATCACATACGATTTTTTAAGCAATAATTAAGTTTGAAATAATATATACCTACATACATATGTATGAAACGCACCTGTTTTCACTGAAATCAAAAAGAATATTTGGATTACACTACTATTTCTTAAATAGATGTAAACAAAAACCATATGGATAATGATAAAATATATTGCGGTGCAGAAAAAACAAGACATTCAAAATTTTAAACTAAACGTCAAACTATTTTACATAGAGTTTTGTAAAAACCTACAGACGAAAATTGACTTTGTTAATGAAATTTTGAATCGGCCCACAAAGCTTGCTTCTGAAACTGTTTTATCAGGAGAAGTAACTAGCATTGTTCCACTGGTTGCTAACTTATTTCCTACGTGTGAAATTGATAAAATCGAGGCAATTAATTCGGAATATCGAGTCCTGCCAGAACACGAAGAATTGCGTGCTCTTACAAATCATTGCATTTCTGAGTTTTAGGCAAAGGTGCGATTTTTGAAAAATGAACTGAACGAGCCGTTTTTTGTAAATATATACAGAATTACACAGGGGTTTTCAATTCTATTCTTCAGCGAATGTTGAAAGAATATTTTCGATACAGAATATAATTAAAACCAGGTGTAGAAATCGTTTACTTGTTGAATAAGATTCTTCTTTGATAAAAACAAATGATTTTATTACGACCAGGGGCCAATCTTGTTATAATATGCAAATTGATAAGGGAGTTAGTTGTGAACAAAGTTTAATCGTTGACGAGCATGAAAAGTTGTTTGATTAACAAACATATATATATATATTTTAAATATTTGCATATATATATGCAAATATTTAAAATATGCCTATGTAATAATAGTACGTTTTACGTGTGAGAAAAGAATATTTATGTTTTTCAAAAACTCGTATTGAACTAAAAAAAATGTTTCCTTCTAAAAAAAAAGAAAAGTTAATTACAAATGAATACATACATTAACCGTCCTGTTCATAGATGGCTACCCGGGTACCTTTTGCATATTCAAAAACCATTTTTACATAACCTACAAATAGAAACGAGTCAAAATTGTGTAGCATCGTATGGAAGTAAGTTGTCTACAAAAAGGAGGGACATTTTTTTCAAATATAATTTCATAAAAATGAAGAAAAATTATTCATGAACAGGACGGTTAACCACGTATGTTTATTTTTGTACTAAAAAGTAAAAAAAAGTAAATGAGTAATAGTGCAATATATGTAAATCCATACACAAAAAATTCAGTACAATTTGAACGAAAAAAGTACGATTTTTGAGTGGATTTAGTACAATTCATGAAATGTCATTTCCCAACCCTGGTGTGAAGTGAGGTATTTGAATTGCGCATGGACAGTTTACTTAAAATATTTATCACTTTTGTTACCAATCAGGCAGACTTTGCAATTCCACATTGGCTGCTGTGGGGTAGCTCTGAGTACCCCTGAGTTTCGAAGGAAGTCAAAGCAACAGGAAAGAAGTGCCATTTAGTTATAAAGGAAGTGATTCACCAAAGTGAGTGAGGTAAGTTGATAAAGTAAATGGAAATAAAGCAAGCAGATAAAATGTTGTGTAAAAATATAATTTTGAAGTGTGCAGTTATTGATAACTTGTATTCCTTTTTCCTTACTCAGGTAAAATTGAACTGCGGAGATAAGCATTAATAAAAATTGGGTATGTACAGTGAAAAATTAAAAGGTAAATTCATAGCGGAAACATATGCTTATACAATACATAAATAAAGGAAAAGTTATAAAACAAAAAAAAAAAAAACAAAAAAATGTTTGTGATAACAAAAACACGATTTCAGGCTACTTAAGTATTCAGATAGTTTCCATGTGCGTATGTGAGGTATGGCGCGATAAGCGTTAAGGTTCGAGTCGAATTGGAAAGTATTCAGTTGTGGGTGGGATTTCGTCAGACATGAAACCCTTTCAAAGTTGCATAGTCATAACTCCTTAGTCAAAGCCATATTTTTACTTAACCATATCTAGTGCCATCGGTTATTGATGCCTTAACCTAAAAAATTTTAAAATTCCATAATAGCTGGAGTAGTCAAAATATAGTGCGGTAAATGAGGACAAGACGAAGTACTTGCTATCATCCAAGAAATAATCGGCGCATTCACGCCTTAGCAGCGACGTCACAGTTGACGGATATACATTACAGACCGTAAAGGGTTTCGTCTATTTGGGAACCAGCATTAACAACAAAAACAATATCAGCTTAGAATTCAAACGGAGAATAACTATTGCAAGCAAGTGTTATTTTGGACTCAGTAGGCAATTGAAAAGTTAAATTCCTCTCTCGACGAACAAAAATCACTCTCTTCAAGTCGCTCATCATATCTGCCTTATGTATGGAATCTTGAACGATGTCGAGAAAAAGATGAGATGGCTCCTGTGATGTTCGAGAGCAAAGTTCTCCAAGAGATTTATGGTCCTGTCCGTGATGCCGAAGGCGTGTATCGAAGCAGGTATAATGATGAGCTGTATGAACCTTATGCAGATATGACGATAGTGCAACGAATAAAAACATAAAGGCCTCGCTGGCTAGGTCTTGTTATGCGAATGGGCGAAGACGCTACGGCAAGAAAGTATTTCAGTAGACACCCGATTTTGGAAGGGGGAGACATCCACTGAGCTGTGCGTGACAGGTAGATGAAGACCTGGTGCTCCCAATTGGCGCCAGTTATCGCGAAACAGGGATAGCTGGCGTGACTTGTTACGAAACGGTAAAAATCGCTTATAGCTTATGGATATGGCGAAAAACCAATTGGTTGGCTATGACGCTATAATCTACAATTGACCAATTACATGCTTTCCATATGTTTGGCTGGAGTAGCTGTTTTATTTAAATAGGGATTTGGTAAGTTTTCCAATGCCTTCAGCGAAGCAACGCGGTTGACGATACATAGTCCGGGGACTAATAAAAGAAAATAATGGGCAATGGTCACGTAGTAGTAAAGAGTACCGAAAGCGCTTCTCGACGCACATTGCGCATCGGGAGAAGATGCGGAGGAGGCAGCAGAATACACGTACACTGCGATCACGTAGCGGGTAGAACTATACCAAGTTCGAATGGGCGGTAAAGACTTTCTCTATGTGTAAATCGCCGAGCACAGATGGTATATTCCCTGCCATGCTACACATCTCGAGTAGAGCGTTCGTAGAATGGCTTCAAACAATATGCTTTTCGAGAACGGCTCGTATGGTTTTCCTACCAAAGCCGGTAAGACCAGTCATATGTATCCTAAAGACCAAATACCCATTAGCTTAACATTATTTCTGCTCAAAAGATTTGGGAGACTGATAGATGTGTATATAAAGTACAATTTGTATTAAAAAAGCTGTTATCTAAAGCAAAACATGTGTATACTAAAGGCAAGTCAGTAGGCACGACACTGCATAGGAAGCTTATAACAATAGAGAAAGCTTTGGAATATCAGGAGTACTCCTTAGGAACCCTCCTGGACATTACCGCGCTTCCAAAAATGTCCTTGAACATGCGATCAAGGATGGTCCTTAGTACATCCAGGCCCAACTAGATGGATCGGCTGCATGCTTAATAGCACGGAGATTACTTCACAGTAGGGGCGCTACGAGGTCACAAAATCGGTGGACAGGGTTACGCCACAGTGCTGTCGACGCTGCTCATCAACCAACTATACAGACGGTTCGATGTGGAACGCGTGAATCTTACGGCATACGCAGATGACGATGAAGCTGTCATAAGTGGAAAGTACCTTCCAATTATTAGCTCTTTGATAGATCGAGCGCTTCGAGATATACATAACTGGGCATCGAGCGTCGGTTGAGCGCCAGGAGATGGACATTTTTTGGTTTGATTTCAGATGTAGGAACTGTAGGTTGGAGAAGAGCACGTTGGAGCACGTTTTGTGCTCGTGCACTGCGCTCACCAGGCTAAAACTACAGCTATTAGGAAATGCACCAATTAAGAGACTTAGAAGCAACAAGTAGTATAGGTCCTAGAAAAGGTTTTTTCAGTTTGGTTCAGTCTATGCTAGGTTCTCACGGACCGGCCACTTCAAACTAGCCTAACCTATCAGATGTCGTTTGCAGTCGGCATGACAACTGCAAGCACCCAACAAATTGGAGTAGAAGCTAGTCCTAAATCCGACATTCCAAAAAGAGAAAGCTTGCCTCAATTGGACCGCAAGCATGGGACTAGGTTGATCCGCTGGCCTAGGTTACCCAAATCACATAGAGTGCTAAGAAACCTCTCACTGAAAATCATTTTTGAGCCAAGTTTAAAGCCTTCCACTTTAAAGCCCCAAGCTTACTTCACAAAATAGCTGTTGTCAAAGTTTAAAATTACAATGCACCGTGTATATTTGAGTATGCAAAGTTTCTCTTCTGTTGAAGGATACAGAAAGCCTTGCTAAAATGCACCTAATTTATTCCCTTCCTACGCTTAATAAAGCCTTATTCATCAGAGATCGCATACATCTTCTTGAATTGTTGAAATATTTAAAACCGTTTTTCAGTTCTATAAAAGGAAACGAAATTAAATAATGTGGAACTGTCAGCAACTGCAATTTAATTCAATTTAATGTGGCTTTCGTGATTGTTGTTTTTGTTTTCACGGCCGCTGCTGGTCAATGCACTACAAAAGCGGTAAGATTCGCGTGCCATGACAAATGTCATGCAACATATTGCAACCTTGCCACAACAAAACACAGAGACTCAGAAACCTCTGTACCGTGCCTCTTTCTGCTCTCCTTGCCTCCCTAACCAAAATAAAAGACTTTAAGAAATCTGCTGCATTGTTTTCGACGTTGATTCCTTTGAACTTCACTTTTCGCTTAAATTTGTTGCAATTTTTTTAACAGCGGCATTGCTTTTTTTTGCGAAAAGGTTGCACAAATACCTTTGTAGTGTATTCGTATGTTAATACGTGTATGTTTGTTTGTATTTTTGGTCCGTCTGTGTCGGTTGAAGTAATACTTAATATTATGCAAGTTTTTGCTTTCGGGGTTCTTGCCCCCGATAAAAACCAGCTGTTGATGAATTTTTTTGGTTTTGAAATGCAAGACGTTGTTAATGTTGTAGTTTTTGTTGTAGTTACCTGCATATGTACATATATGCCTGAATGTAGTATTATCCGCATTAGTTCAATGAACCTTCTGATTTTTCGTGGCTTTGCTTTATGTGCAATTCTATTGCCTTTAATGCTTTAAACCGATTTGAGCTTGGGTTTGGGTTTCTTTTGGGAATATTCTTTAATTATAAGGTGCATTAGCATGGGAATGGGTGATGGGAATATACAGCACCTGCCAAAGGTAACGAGACGGGCATCAGTGAAAATCCGCCATTTTCGACATCTACTTATAGCCTCGATCTTTGTCCGAACAAGTAGCAGCACTGCGGCCAAGCAAGTCGTACCAAACTCTTCCTCCACGCCTCCCTCTTCTGTTCGTCACAAGCCCTCACGAAGCAAGGCCATACCCTGCTTGCTTTCAAGCTACGCAGCCAACAAAGCCAAATATTCGGGCACAAACTTTGGGAAAACTGCTTAAGCAGCACTGCGGCCCAGCAAGACATACCTATCCCCAGCGGGTTAGGGGGCTAGAATATATCCGCGGTAGGTATGCCTGTCGTAAGAGGCGACAAAAATACCAAGCTCAATATATATAACTTCTCCAACCCAATTGTCAACCTCATCTATCCTGGCGAATCCTGTTTCATTAACAGCCGAGGCTCCGGCGACCCCGAACTCCGGATGAATCTAGGGAGTGGGAGGGCGGGATGACCTAGAAGGTTTCATGTGGTCATACCAAATCGTTCCCGAGATGGTCGGGCTAGTGCCTTTATGGTGCTTGTTACCGAACGCATCGGATCTGCATCAGGCAGAGGACCATCAACATCGATAACACTCCCCAAGGCCTTCGGGAAACAAAGCCATATCCATACTTTCAAGCTTCCCAGCGAAAGCCAAATTTTCCGGCACCAACTTTGGGTACACTGAGATAGTAACTCCGAATTCTGCAACAATAAACTCGATAGAACCTCTGGACGAGTGCTGGCACTCTAACTTTACCACCTTTGGTATGGGCCAGCTGTAAAGCCATAGATGGTGCAACATTCAGCACAGTGAAGCGTCAGCCCAGGACTTATAAACTATATTAACTGTTGCTTACAATAGCATTTGTACACCTGTCGATATTCTTCTATATAAATCGATCAGCCATTTTCATTGGGTCAGAACGCTGAACCCTTGTTATCAATTCAAAAAAGCAAACTAGGAAAGCTCCAAAGACAGTTCCTTCGCCAGCCTCGATATTCGAACTCCTCAGGATCATAGAATGCGATGCGGTTACCTTCAAATTGGCTAGAGGTTAAGGCTAGGCTAGGATGAGGTGGCTGCTGCAGAGACACACATAGGCCAATGTCACTTGGCCCAGAAATAGCCAAATGATTTGCTGGCGGCTTGGCTGTCGCCAAAAATAAATATTTCCTTGTCGATAGTATGTACTTCCATGCAAGCCGTGGCTTCCAGTCTCAAGGGGAGGTCCTTCGAATATACCCTCTTCAAACTGTACCGTTTAACTTAGAACTGTCGGTGTACATGAAAATGCTGCGAATAATCTATTCTACTCTACACAATCCCTGCTGGGACAATGTTTGAGGGAATTTACCTCTATAAGCCAAGTCTAGGTCATCGTATCTGCCACAATCTTCACGTCAGGCCAAAAGACAATAAACCTTTTGTACCAAGAATATTTCAGTTATAACAACTAGTTATAGCGACTAGGCGGCGAAGCGCTGTTTGAGACATGCGTGTTGATAGCCAGATATGAGGTAACTGTTAATAACCTGTTGAAAACTTGTAACCCTTTCCACGTTTATGGCAGTTGCTTCTGGGTCGACGTGCATAACTCCCTTATAAGAAAATTCACAAGAGCCATAGATCTAGACTTACGTGCAATGCTTCGATTGCGGTCTTTTGAATTCCGGATTAAACTTTTGTTGTTGTTGAAATCGTGAAAAATCGTTGGTAGGGTATTGTTAGTTAAAGGTGAAAGGGATAAAAGTTGCATGAGACTATCCTTTTTTGCAACATTGGACTGGTTTGTGAAACCTCATGAATTTAAGGAATAAAAACAATTGGGACACGCCCCATGTCTACGGAAAGTAATTGAAAGTATACAATGTCTCAAAAAAGGCACTCAACTTGATTCTTTTAACAACTCAAAAGCTGCGCTGAGCACCCGCATTTCGAAATTATTTTACTGAGATATTAATGTTTCTGTTCTGGCTCGACTATACTACCTGCGCCCCAGGGCATTTTCCCAAGCTGTGAGTGAAACAGATCCTCCGATTCCTTATTAATTTGGAGGGTGTAGTACTTGCTCCCCTCCACGGGTCGCGATACGTGGAGTACCTTCCAATCCCGTGTTGGTAGGTTCGGTTTCTGCCGCTGCAGCATGTTAAGCCTGCCTTCCGCCTTCACCAATCGGGATATCCAAACCTTGGCCTTTGGTATCGTAGGGCTCAGTCCTCTATCCACCACCTTTATCCTTGCGCCTTCTTGTTTTCGAACAAACATTCTAAAGTCGCGTTATTGGTGCAGGTCATCAGTTTAACCCCATTGTGCCATCTAGCTGTTTCGAAGGCTGGTAGCGGTCTGTTCGGTTCATCATGCATCATTTTGATCATGATACTGATCAGCTCCCCTTCTACGGATCTCCACTTTTCGGTTGACATCTGCCCATTGAGGACGCTGCAATCTATTAGTGCCACAGTCAGGGACTGCTTCGAAAGTTCGCTTATCTGATGGTTTGTTATGTTTAAATAAACTCTATAGATTATTCATTTATATATTTATTCCAAGAAACTGCAGACGACATACATACATACATGACTAAATAGGTAATTCTCCCAGTAAACGATTTACAACAAAAAACTTTTTCGATTTCCACGACGTCTGTTTACGTTTTGTGACAATTTGCAATAAAAATCAGCGAACAACGATCATTTCAACGATAAACTTTCGAGGTTGATGAGTCAAAGAAAAGGAAAACGAAACTTGATTGCTTAAAATAGAACTAAAGAAGTGGGCAATGAAAGGTGGGAAGAAATAGAATTATAGCCATATAAGTTTGTGAGCAGAAAAAAAACCAACTTTAAGCCTGACAATCATGAAAGCACACATTTCCACAGGCGAAGAGTGGAACGATGAAGAGCTCGAAAGGAATATTGGAATGTATGAACACATGAGGCTATGTAAGTATGAAGTATGAAGAGCCCAACATATCGACATACATACATATCATATATACCATGCATCACTACAACGCATAAAGTCTGTTGAAGACGACACAACAGGCGCGACGCCCAAACAAATGCGCTCAACCCCTTGAACTTGCGAAAACAAGAAAAAATATGAGAAGTTCGCCTACCTTGCGTCCACCTTTATTTTCTTTAGTGCAAAAAATCATTTTAAAAAAATTTTACAATAAATAAAATTATTTTACATAAAAATATACAACAAAGTAAATAAATTACACAAATATTCAAAATAAACAATGCAAACGAAAGACTCAACACACATACTTGATCATCTCGTATAAGTGGCGATCTTGTTAGTGCGATCATCAGCTGGCTAATGCAATGTACATATGTGAAATGTTGTTGTTGGTTGGCTATTGAGAAATTGTTGTTGATTAGCTCTACGCAGCGTTAATATTCCAAAAATTCAGTACATAGGGCATTCAGTGTCGAAATGATCAGTGGTGGGCAGCAACTCCCCTTTGATATGATTCGATAATAATACAAAGTTTGGCGCGAATACAGTTTAAGTAAGGTGACCGCCGTGGGATTCATATAGCTTCTCAGATTACCCAAACCAAGTGTGAACCTCAACTACTCGTAGCAAATATTGTCACTTATATAGTTCCTCATGGCACTAGGGGACGGATGACCCAGAAGAGTGAATGAGTTCATTTTAAATAATTTCTGTTATGTTCCGGCTAGTACATTATTGGAGCTTGTAACCGAAACGTACCAGATCTTGTAGTGAACCGAGAAGAGAGGATTCAACTCGGGCGCGGTGAAATCATAAACAATATACAAACTTCTTTTCGAAACTCTCCGAACAGATACAACCTCAGACGTAGGTCGCAAACGTTCGCAGTAGGTGAAAATTTTTATCATAGAAATTTTGTTCTTAGCGATCGTACAAAAAAATTCAATGCAAAATTTGCGCCAGTTTTTAGTAAAGCCAAAGTTATTAATAAAAAGCGAAACAATATGTATCAATTGTGACAGAAGGCAATGGTAGAAAAGCTTGGTATCATGCGAAAGATATCAAGACTTATGTTAAGACCTTATGTTAATGTTTGCGCAAACTCTAGGCGAAAAAAGGCGAAATGTAGAGAACAGAGTTGTTTTATATGGGCATAAATGGGTATCATCTTTGGCTTACAGCCTTTTTTCTTTTTGGATTTGGCGATCATCAGGACCAGTTCATATTTATGTATATTCCTGGCGATAAAGTATGTATTTCTTTCATTTTTATTTTTATAGACTCTGGTTTATAGAGTACGGTAGCGGGAGCTTAGCAACCCGATAAACCCAAAGGGTTTGGCGGTATATTAATTTGACCTGCATCAGCGGAGCACTTACCGGCACAACGCTGAGATCTTTGCAAAAATATTGCATTTAGCCTTAGCTGTATTGGCATACAGGGCCAGCTTGAGCGCAAGCCGTATGGCCATTGCAGATAAGCGCTACCTCACATAGGGCTAAGGCAATATTCGCACACAGTACTTCATCAAGAGGTGCCCTGGAACGCTTGGAGAGACTCAGGCCAGACCATACACCTATACTCGGTTCCCAATCATAAAGGCATACAAGATAACGAAAAGGCCGATGAGTTGGCTAACGAGGTTGTAGCATTCGATGAATCGACGGTACTCGCGCAATCAGTTTGGGGAAAACCAAAGGAGACCGGAGTTGCACATGATATGTCATGCAGGATAGCCGTGGACAGAAGCGCGGGGATGCAAAATCTTTACAACATATGCAAATCCTATGATATTAGACTCATAAAGTTGCTTATATCTCTTAAGAGAAGAAACTGAAGGCTCACGATTGGCATACTAACAGTACTCTGTCTTCTGGCGTCACTTGGTTATATGTTCGGCCTCGTCAGTAACAGCAGGTGGAAAGCCTGCCTGCCTGGAAAGCCCAGGTGGCTTGTCAAATATTCAGTTTTGATTTCGAAAATCGAGATGCACGATAGATGCAATACAAACAGTTGTCAATACAGCCCGCGGAGCCATAACCGGAGGCCAAAGTAAAATGAGGCTCTGTGCACTGATAACTTTGGATATTAGAAATGCTTTTAACACCGCGAACTATATGCAGATAATGACAGCGCTACGAAACTTTGGCACACCTGCTTACCTGGCCAATATCCAGGAAAATCCCAGTAGATCTACTCTCAGGTGAAATGGCCGATCTGTATGGCATTGGAATCAGCCGACCATCTGAAGATGCTAAGAAAAGCGCAAGTTCACGAACAATAGTTAGGTGGCAAGAACGGATAATCGAGAAAAGGGCGCAGGACCTTCATGCTAGTTCGGAATATAGCGGAATGGTACGAGCGAAAACACGGCGAACTAAATTACCACCTCACACAGATATTGAGCAGGCACGGCGTCTTCAAGGAATATCTACATAAGCGTGGGGTAGAGGAGGATCCTTTCTGTCGACACTGTGCCTCCGAATCGGATAGCGCAGAACATGTAATGTTTCACTGCCCTCGTTTTCACGGCGAAAGACTTTCTGTACACAGAGTTTTTGAAGAGCAGCCTTCCATTAGGAATTTATTTCCCCGAATGTGCGGACAAATAGATTGTTGGACTGCTGTGAGCAAGATGGCCTTTATAGTTATGACGAAATTGATGCATGCTAAAAGGAAGCGCAGAGAAATG